>NC_135499.1:152891174-153191174 GCF_052857255.1 Amblyomma americanum | reverse complement strand
GATATAGATATTACTTGCAGTGGGCTACACGCCTCTCAATAATTAAGGAGCCTGACAGTAATAGTTAAAAGGTTAGCTATGCCATACTAGTTAACCATCTTGATAGTTAGCAGGTTTTCGCTGTATTCTGATGTATTACATCGCTGACAATGCTATGCCAAAAAAAAAAAAAAGCTCTTCTAACTCAAAAAGCCTATTCTTCAAGATTTTGTAGTCTTAGGTAAAACACCCTGTATAATGACAATAGAAAAAAATGGCTGTGGTTTAGCTCTGGTTAAAACTGGAGAGACCAGATAGCTACAGCTGGCCGAGTGGAACTTGCTTGGTTGAACTGCAAAGTCAATCTTTCGCTGCTCCGTTTCGCTGGGCATTCCTTCATCTTCGTCCCTGGACGTGGATTCAATCTCTCCCTCCTCTCCACTACCCCCTCACTCTGTTTTGCCGACACCATGTGACCAGCCATGGCGCCGCCACGCTGAAGGCTCGAAATGCTAGCGTAATGTAGCTATCTCTACAAAATAAACTTCATTTTTGAGGTGATGACATTTTTACAGAAATGGCACAAAAAAACATGCGACTGCCCTTATCTTGCAGTATAAACCACCCAGAGGGCATCTAATCACAAACAATTAGTATATCATCATTTTTGAAATGAGTTTTCCTAAGCTGACAGACCTAATTGCTCTAAATGACAGCTACGCGTTTTTTTGCTTTCCAGGCTATGGTAATTAAATTTAGAAAACAGTCTAACGACAAGAAGCTAAGCCACTCCAAAATTTTTATCAAAATTGGCACAGCAGTTCAAAAGTTGACACTTCAGCTTAGCATCCCCCCTTTAACAGAATACACCCCATTGCTTGCTTTTCCTGACCAACACAGATCAGATTATTTAATCGCAATAGCTTTCAGTTGGCGCAAAGGGTCATGTGGCCACCTTTATATGCTCATGAGGCACAGTCTTGCTCCAAGGACCGGATTGGTGAGTCGTACAAGAGCTCGTCTTTCAGCATAGTTGCAAAACATGAGCGCTACTTTACTTTTGGTTTGAACATTTGTTTCCCTGCTAATTCCGAATCATCACATGCTCTTGCCAGACCTATGCAGAATTTCCCTACCATGCTAATTAGGAATCAAATGCTTGCTTCTCTAGTATAAAAATGCTTGCCTCGAATACACAATTTTCGACTTGGATAAAATTATTCTTGGGAACTGCAACACTCCCAGAAAAACCTTTATTCAAAGTCTTGCAAATAACTCGCAATTTTGAGGCACTGTCAAAGAAATGTTATTCCAAAAGAATACAAAGCAGCGCCTGGGTCGTGGGTGTTCGAGGCACAAGACTTCAGCCTTTTTGCTCTGCCACGGATTTCACCTTCCCACTGTGATGGATTTGCGCACTGTATGTTCACCAGCAAGACTAGCCCCTACGAAATTTCTTGCTACATGCACATGCCAATGCCCTCTATAATGCACAGTGCAACGTGAGGACTGCGCTGACACTAAAGACGGCACACAGACTTTCGCTTGAATTTACGCACTCTTTCAGTGCAGAAGTTGCCTTCGAAAACATTTCAAGATATGTCCTGAACTAGGGATAGTTGCTAGTAATGCTACTCACTTCCTTCACTTTTTTCCAACCGATCTTCGAGCCATGAGTAAAAGCAGTGTTCTGTCACTATTACCTATGCGAACACATATGCTAGTGGTATCAAAAGTACACGCAGTTCTTGCACTTACATCAGAAACAGCATGCAATCCTACAGAACTTAAAGAAGTATGTCGTGTTTGAGCATGCGCACACAAGTAGCTAGGCTGTTTACAGGCACATGACGCCGCCTAACCTTCACTGCATGTCAGAACACATCACGGTACTCCTCTTACTTTTGCTTTTATTGAACATGAAAACGCTTGCAGACTCCAAAGCAGAAGTGTCAAACAACGGCCAGTGCCCCAGTATTCGTCAGCCCCATATCCTGCCCCTCCACTTACTCCGTTGTGCGAAGAGAAGGTGTGCACCGAGCTGCTACTCCCTCCCCACCAGCCAGGAGGAGGAGCAGGCTGTGGTGGTGCCTCGAAGGGGACGGGGGCAAACAGGCTGCCCAGGCCGCTCCTAGCCACGTGCTCATCCAGGTCTGCAAAGTCGTACAGGTATCCCCACAAGGCTCACGGTGCCGTTCCCCAAATGTATAGCAGGCTACAACAATCTGCCACCGGCCAATTCCTCTGCCTATCCCTTCAAAGTGTTCCCTTTCTCTCGCAATGCCACATGTGAATTCTGGGTTCAAACCTGGCCGCCACGGGGGCCGCCTTTCAATGGAGGCAAACACAAAAGGCGCCCCTGCTGTGCAATGTCAGTCAGAGCACGTTAAAGATCCCCAGGTGGTCAAAATTATTCCAGAGCCCTCCACTACGGCACCTCTTTCCTTTTTGTGGAAGGTGATTCCTGCAGTCTTTTCTGCAATTTTCATATGCCTTGGTTACCCTTTGACCGGTATCGCCTTTTTCATTTTTGACACTGCTTTGCTATGAATGGTTTTAACTGTCTACACTGGTTCCTTGTTTTCACCTTTTTCCATTTTCTCTTTTCATGCAGCCTGGCTAAGAGATATACGATTCTGCGTTGATAAACACAAGTTATTTGTAGTTTATTCCACGTTATAAGCCAGTTTTATATCAATTTTTTTGTTTTTTGCTGTATAGAACTGTGGTGTGTGCTGTTAGTAACAATGACAGCATGGAGAAATATAGGTCATCGCTTGATCATCGATAGATGTTGCGCTCGGGCGACGGATGTAGCTATAAAATGTGTCCCTTTGAAGCTAAATGAATCTGCTGGTAGCCAGTGCCAGTCTTGTAAGTATTCCTTCTCACTGCCCACGCCATCGTTGCACTATTTCTAACAGTTCAAGGAAAAAGCTGTTTTTTTTTCATTACAACGAATTAGCTGGGCACGACGTATTGAGAGAAGCATCCATAGATGGCACCAGCTACACGAGGATCGAATACCGCGGAAAGCACAACACGTCAGGTGGCCATGCGCACCTTCATGAACGGCCGTACTATTTGTCACGATCCCATCGTCACAGACGCTTCCCCCCGGTAGCCTCTTTTGCAAAGAAGTAATTAATTACCGGTAATCGATTACAGAAAAACAATAACTGAATTACCCGAAATGTTACCATCTGAAAAAGTAATCATGAACACAAAATTACTACACAGCAATGTAATTACGAGTAATCAATTAAGTACAACTCCGGTCACGACCACGGATATTATTAGAGAGAGCCCGAAAGAATGGCGTCTGTCAGTGGTGGTCTGCTGCTGATAGCTGCGGGATAGCCTATAAATGATGTCAAAGGATTATTTCGAAGGGGAAGTGTAACTAATGTCATGAAACTTTTTGATACGAATTATGTTCACGGCATGACGGAAATTATATCAAGTGACGGGTGTGAACTGTCTGCCCGGCGTAACATACATGAATGAGCTGTCGAAGACGTAACGGTAATACAAATTTGCAAATGGCAATTTTTTCGCATTTGTGCATTATATTCATATTGCTTTGCGCAGCTATCATGCAGCGAGTAGATTACTGGCATGAACTGCACCTGTTATGCAGGCATCCCCAGCAAAATAAACACACCACCACAGCTGCTGTCATCTTCGAACGCTGTGACATGCTTTCCAAAACCAGCTATTCACAAGCCTGGGGCATGTCAAGATCTATACTCCATCTCGCATGTTCTTGCACTGGAGTAGAAACCATCGAGGCAACTGCCTTAAGAAGTGTGTATACTGCTTGCGAGCATATCAGGACAGCACATGTATCAAAGCAATTGTCTCGCCCATGTAGGTTCCACTCAGCTGTAAGAGCTCGTGGGATGGAGTGGAGGAAAGTTTGTCCAATATTCTCAAAAGTCACACAGCTGAAGAGACTACAAAAATAGTAATCAAATTCAAGTATCTTGAGCACCAAGTCAAATTTGCTCTTAGGTTGTTCTTGGGTTGCATTATTATTCTTGTGGTTCCGAGTAGTTTGGTACTAAGTGCAGTGGTGTGTGGGGTTTAACGTCAGCAGCTACAACATGGGCATGAGAGACGCTGCAGTAGAGAGCTCCGGATTAATTTCTACCATCTGGCATTCTTTAGCGTGTGGCACAGCACATGGGCGATTTGCATTTCGCCTCTATTGAAATGCAGCTGCCATGGCCAAAATTTGATCGCACTACCTTGGCCTCATCAAATAAACACCATAGCCACTGAGCCACAGCGCCAGGCTGCTTAAATGAAATGCCCAACCAGTGGCATACTACACCCTCCAATCCAAGCCAAGTGGCTTCGTCGTTCAAACCAGTGACTATAAAAGATGGCATTTGGTAATGAATTTATCTGCCATGTTGGGAGCCCAGCTCTTTTCCGAGATACTTAAATAAAGTACTTCACTCTGTCACTGTCACTCACACTTATTACTTTGTCAGTCACATCATCAATTCATTTCTCACCCATGTCCCTGCATGGAGTCTCCTCTGGTTGGGGAGGTGGTCCAGGGCAGAATGGCGGCATTTGGAAACATGGACTTTCTTCAGGGTGAAGAGGACCGGGGGGAAAGTGTGGAAACTGGAAAAATAATTTCAATTAGGCTTTTAATGTTTTCCGAATGTGCTGGGGCACGTATTGGTTCGAACAGGTTCATCTCGACGCAATACCTGCAGATTCCACATCTGCTTTAAAACTTATCAACTTTGTGGTGTTGCGCACTGACGTAATGACTTGCAACCATGGTGGACAGCCAAACTGCACCAGCTCAATCCTCACCATGTCGGGGCTTCTTTGGAATGGCTCACTGTAGTCTGGAACTTTCAGCATGCGGTCTCGCAGATGACCTGGCTCATTCCGATCTGGTCCTTCGATAGCGGGTACGTCGGCGCCTGCGTCATTGCGGAAGTGACAGTCACACGGCTGCTTTCTGGTGCGGGTTCGAAAGGTACAGACCGTGTGAAAACGGAGGAAACTCAGTCAGACCGAAACTACGGAAGACGCTGTCGAGGTGTCGGAACATATCCCACGGATCGCCAAACAAAGAGCCTTCGTATGGGTTGTCATCGCTTCCGAACGCACCATCATCTCGGTACGGCGGCTCTCCAAAACTGCGCAAAAGTTGATAGGCGATCATCTACCTCTTTCTTGATTGTTTGTGCTCTTTGCTGCGCATACGCTGTCAAGGCACCACCAGCTGCCAGTTCACATATGCGAGCAACTTACCTCGGATCTCTGCGCGATGGAAATCCCATGAAGGATCGAAAGAACTCGTGCAGGTTCATGGCTTTCAGGCGTTCATCAAGCTACCAAAACTAGTGAGGGCTTCTTTTGTCGTATCAACGGTGATGACTTGGCGACATAGATTTTGAAGGACACCAACAATCATTAAAAAAACAGGCACAAGACGCAGTGACGCTGAACGAAAGGAAATTTCTTGAATGATGCAATCGCGATGAAGCTGCTGGAGGCTCAATGTGGCCGAGTTTCCGACCGGCTGTGGCTGCTTTTGGCTTTGCGGCTGACCGGTCAGCCGGGCGGACTGTGAAAGTGCTGCGACCCCAGCTGCAGAATGCCGTGGCGTCTGCTGCAGTTACAGCTGGTCTGCAGGAAATGCTGACTACGTCCTTAGCAGGTAAATTTTTGACTGCTGCACATGCCATTACACCGTTCTGTGTTAAAACGATGTGCTGTCAAAACCTGTTTTCTTGTTACGAGTTGTGTCCACGGGTAGTAACCCATTTGGGTCATGGGCAAGTATTGTAGCATATTCTACTCCGGTGCTGTGACCACCGATATGACCACATGCGCTAATCGCCTTGTTTTGTGCAGCAGATCAGTCGAGACCACGGTGCTGTGCATGCAATGGACAATGCAGATGACGAGGCGCAGAGGCTTGTCGAAGAGGTCTACGGTAAACAAATAGATTATCGATGCCTTGGATGAGATATACAATGAGAGCATGTTTTTGTTTCCAGACTTGATAAAGGACATTCGTGACCCAGAGAAACCATACACATTGGAAGAACTGGGCGTCGTATGTGAAGAGGAAATCCGCGTCAGTGTAGAGAAAAGCGCTTATAGTTACGTGAGCGTCACTCTGATACCGACCGTGTCCCATTGCCATCTCGCTGCTATCATCGGTGAGCCAATACTTCAGCTGCCTCTTCGACGAATTTGCGTGTCTGAAGTGGCCTACACATACTGGCGATATAATAGTCATTAATATGAAGTCGCGAACTCGTCTAGTCTACTGGCGTACAAATGTCTAATTGCATTTCGCTTCTGTAATTATTTTACTGGCACGTACAAACTTAATGAGGTTGTTCCCGCTTTCGTAACAGTTTTGGACGTGCATCTAAACAGCTGAGCCATGGAGCTTCTTGTACAACACACACCATTTCACTCTTGTGGGGCCTGATAAGTGTTTGAAAATTGTTTTTTGAGGAAAGGAAATGGCCCAACAACTATCTCACGTATCTCGGTGGACACCTGAACAGCGCCGTAAGGAAGGGATGAAGAAGGAAGGAAAAGGAGCCATTGTGGAGGGCAGCAGAATAATTTTGATCACTTGGGGATCTTTAATGTGCACCTACATGTTTCATCACCATCAGCCGGACTATGCCTACTGCAAGGCAAAGGCCTCTCCCATGTCTCTCTAATTAACCATGTCCTATGCCAGCTGCGGCCACCGTATCCCCGAAAACTCCTTAATCTCATCCGTCCACTTAACTTTCTGGCGCCCCTTGCTGCACTTCCCTTCTCTCGGAATCCACTCTGTTACCTTTAAGGACCAGCAGTTATTTTGCCTGCACATTACGTGCCCTGCCCAAGCCCATTTCTTCCTCTTGATTTCGGCTAGGATGTCATTAACACCCGTTTGTTCCCTTACCCACTCTGCCCGCTTCCAGTCTCTTAACTTTACACGTATCATTTTTCTTTCCATAGCTCGCTGTGTTGTCACAGTTTCTTTTTTTTGGTACAGTTTCTGCAGTTAGCAAAACAATTAATGTCTACCCACATAGAATGTAGGACTTTGCATTTAGAAGGGGATATGAATGCACATGCTTTAGAATGCAATGTTTGAACGGTTTCTTAGTGTTCGAGGTTTTCACAGATGCCTATTGCTTGTGAAATGTCCAGTGAGGATGAAGTTACTCAGTCTCAATGAGTGGGGCTTGTTAGAAGCATACTGTTACGTTCTTGAAAGAAAATTGCCTGCTCATCAGTTCAACAGCATTTTAAATAATGCTGAAGGAAAAAGCACCCTCTTCATATTATAGCAAGAACAAATCTCTGCAACCTTCCTACCTTGGCTAAGTAATCTTCGTTTACGTAACACATGTGATGTTTGGGCTGCCACGGTGGATCAGTGGTTATGGCGCTCGGCTGCTGACCTGAAAGACGTGGGTTCGATCCCAGCCCCAACGGTCGAATTTCGACGGAGGCGAAATTCTAAAGGCCCGCATACTGTATGATGTCAGTGAACGTTAAGGAACCCCAGATGGTTGAAATTTCCAGAGCCCTTCACTACGGCGTCCCTTATAGTACGAGTCACTTTGGAACGTTAAACCCCCGTAAACCATACATGCGATGTTTGGTTGATGTGATAAACTGCCACAACTCAGTTTTTATAATGGTATTGTGGATTCACAAGTACACAAGTGTGCTCATCAGCACCGATATTCTAAAGAAACATGCTGGAGTTCTTGCAGAGTTACTTTTGCCACTAAGTAATTCTGTGCCAGGTCAAGTTTTTTTCTGATTTCCTAAATGCTCAGAAAGTAATCAGACAGGTAAAATTTTTCTTTACTGGATTATATCTGCGTGCTATCTCAGTTTGTGCTTTGGACAAGTTTGAATGCAAAGCAGCAGATTTTCGAATTCTTTATAAGAGTAAAAACATCACGACCCACCATAAAAGAAAACCATCGACGTAACCGGTGTCACCATAGGAATCATCCAGAGATCTCACTAAACGACTTTCAAAAGCACTTACATTGTCAAAAACTTTGTTGCTATATTCAACAAAAAAGGATTCATTTGTTGAGGAACCTCCATGCTCTAAACAATAAACAAACCAGCTACATGAACAATGTTTTATTGTTTATGGGGGTTTAACGTCCAGAAGCGACTCAGGCTATGAGAGACGCCGTAGTGAAGGGCTCCGGAAATTTCGACCACCTCGGGTTCTTTAACGTGCACTGACATCACACAGTACAGGGGCCTCTAGAATTTCGCCTCCATCGAAATTCGACCGCCGCGGCCGGTATCGAACCCGCGTCTTTCGGGCCAGCAGCCGAGCGCCATAACCACGCAGCCACCGCGGCGGCTCGCTACATGAATAATGTCAGGTCCCTCTGGACACCACGTACATAGACGACTTTCAAGGCCTACTGCAACAACATATATTAATCGTGCATAGCGCAGAAAAAGAATACAAGGGTAGAGGTATAAGCTTGTTGGTTGTTCTTGCTTTCTAAAACAGTGCAAAAAGCACCGGCGAAGACACGGGAGCGCCATGCATCTCCCACTCATGTCTTTCGCGCCGTTTTAAAAACGAAAAGCAGGCAGTGTACCCCTGAATCTTTAATAAAAGCTGTCAGCAATAGAAAAACAGTAGATATTTGTTGCAGCCTCAGAATCGTGCATGTTTTGTGTCATTCATAAAATCTGTATTTGCCACTTCTCAGTTGGCAAAGTTCTCTTGCTTACAAAATTTCTCTTCGGGTTCTCCAGAAGGCAGCACAAGTCTGTCTTGTCTACAGCTATCAATGCACAGCCTTTAAACAATTCAGTGTTACTAAAATACAGTGTTACTGCATCCACGCTGGCGGATGCAGGGTACCGCAAGGTCATGCTACAATATTAAGGCCTTTATAGGCTCATTAGCGGGGGAGTTCGCAGAAAAGTGTCACACTATAGCTGTCAAACTGATGACGGCGTCAAGATAAACCAGAATATAAAGCAAAAAACATTAAAAATGAATGAAAAATAATAAAGAAAAATAAAACAGAAAATAAGAAATCAAAGTAACAGACATTTAAAAAATACAACACCTACTGCAGTCGTGGAAAAAAGTCGCGTTCTAAAACTTTCCATGCTTTCGCATTCCTGCACGTAACCAGACTCAAGTGCCCTCACAACAACTGTGTAGTCTTTAATCAACATCTTCACCACACATCAGCAACACCATGCTAAAGGCTTTCGCCTCACCGCACTGTAGGTCAACAAAGTGCCCCCTGAATTTTCGTACCTTGTTTTGCGCAAAGTAGTGTGCATTCTGATTCCTGGTGCAGTAAAATAATCTTTCGTGTAACTAAAGTGAGACAGAATAAATAAATGGTTCTCTTTTCAGGCCTTTGTGTGAGGGCAAAGCTTGAAGAAAACTTGCCCTACAACTTCAAGGTATGCAGCTTCATTCATTTTCATTTGGAAGCCATAACAAAGAAAAAGACCAAGTGCAGTATACATGCTAGGGGCTGTAACAGGATAGTGCATGTATGGAACGGCATTCGCATTTGTACATCAAGTATGTGTACCTTGTTTTCGTTAAAAAGTCTGAACTACAAGTAGACAGAAAATTAAAACTGCTGCAGTTCAGACCTTATGATTCTGCGAAGCTTTGCAGCACGAAATATACCTACTCCTTTTTGTTTCCAGCTTGATATTTTCATCAAGGAAGGTTCTCACACAACTGCTGCCGAACGTAAGAACACCATTACTACTTCAAGCATTCGGTGTTTCTGCTGCAACATCCATTTGTCACATAGCAGTCGTTGCATAACTGCCCATGGTGTGGGCTACTGAAAATTCCACGCAGGACTTGTTATCCGCAGTGCTGCGATTGCTTTCTCGTATTTGTCTTTGCAGTAACCAAGCAGATCAATGACAAAGAGCGGGTAGCTGCTGCAATGGAGAACAAGAATATTAGAGACATGGTGTGCAACTGTGTTTCCTATGAGACCGTGTGAAGAGCTTTTTATGGACATGTCATGCAGCGGTATATCTGCTTAATCACAGTTTTGTAATCTAAACAAAGAAATGTTCAACAAGTGTCTCACTGTGCTCCTTACACTAAAGTACCATTCTCAAGCAAGCTTAGGTTTGTACAAGTCTTTATTTACATGTGTTTGGATTAAACACAAATCATTCTGAAGGAGCACACCATGTGTTTTGAGAAAGGAACAAGAAACAACATCCACATGGCAGAAGAGTAGGACTGCTCTGAACAAACTGCACAATTATGTCGGCATCAAATCCTTCCAGACTACTGCCCTGATTGATAGCTCTACAACATAAATACGAAACACTGAGCAGTGCAAATATATTTGCAATGGACATGCAATGAATTCATTAGAGTGCTATGGTGACATAGCGTGTCCCAACAGTATAGCTGTCCAACACATCACAATCAACCAAAATTATTAAGTAGTCACTAAAGTCATTGACGTCACCCAGAACATAGTTCAACATGAATGGCACAGCTGCAAATCAGCTCCAAGCGGGTAACACCAGCTACCAAGTCTGAAAGCCATGTGAACTCTGACAGCAGACAGTTAATGCAACAACAGAAGTGACACTACACATATGCTATGGATTTTACTGGGCAAAAACTGCCATTTCATTCTCTTTTTCAAGCTCAGCTGGACTTCCAATATGCTCACTGACGCAAGCTGCGACGCCACCCATGCTGAAAAATCAGTTTGAAAACAAGCCCACTTAAAACTCGGAGCACTGACATATTTACAAGTCCCATGCAGTTGCCTCTTCAAATGGTTTTGTGGCCAGTCACTTTAAAAACAGTAATAAGAAGCAGCATAAATATTTCTGCAAGTCTTGCATCATCAGGGCCAAGTGCTGATAGGGGCATATCTTGAACACCACTTGCTAAGTCAAATGTATTTCAAGAGCCCCTAAAGAGGTTGACAATCTAAGACTGAGCATGGGGCACCTTCGAGAACTGGCAATGACATAATCACAAAAAAAAAACAAGCCACTTTGTTTTGCCTTTCAACCGGTAACAAGAAAATACGGGGCTGCCAGGATATTGTGCATGTAAAAAAAAAAAAGTTGCAAGGTTAGCCCAGGCTCAAAAAGTTACATGCATAAAACCGACCGTGGCCAACTTGAAGAACACCTGCTGATCAGTTCAGATCAATGGCCGAGCTGTGAGCAATCACAACACTCGTGTGCCCCTCTTTGTGTGTAATGGCCTCGGGAGGAGCGAAACGGCAAAGAAGTGTGTTTTGGTCACCCAGAGCCCCGTAGGGTGGGCAGCCCCCCACGTTGCACCTTCTAAGAAGAGAGACCCGTGGCCAGCTTGCTCTGCACCAGCGAGGTCTTGCGTGGCGGCAGTGACTCCACTGTGGGGATGGTCTCCCCCGTGGGGTTCTGGGGGACGGCTGGAGGAACCCGAGCAGCAGCCACCTTCTGGCCCTTGGCCTTGGCCATGTTGTAGTCTCCAGAGTCAAAGTACTTTTGCTGCATGTGCATAAAATCAGTCCCCTGAGAACATAGCTCATTGTCATAAGCAAGACAACCTGTCTTTGGACAGAAGGCCCCCTTGCTAGCACTTTAGATTGCTACCCGACTGTCATACCATGAGAAACCTCAAATATATTTTGGAAGAAATCATAGCATAAAAAAGACGCACAAGAGAAGACCGAGAAAGACACAGGACAAGTGACACTGAGCAGTTTTTTTTCTCCAGTTTCAACTACCAATCACAGAGTTCACAATTCTCTCGATGTCATCAATGTCATGAGCTCGAATCATGTGACGGGAAAAAATATTTCAAAGCCAACCTTCTCTGCAATAAACTCGTCTTTTGACAATGAATGAACATCAACACAGCCAAAGAAAGCTATAGAATCGAATTTTTGATGAGAAAGAAAATTGGATGAACTTGTCCAAAGTGTCTCTTTGAACATACTTCACGTGTATGTAATGACAGTGAGATTTTCAGACGGAAGCGCTTTATGTGTCGCCGACTTTTAACCCCTTAACAGACATGTTTTTTCGAAAATGATGCCAAAATGGTCATTTAGTACTTGTGTTGGTATCAAATGAAATTTATTTTCAACATTGGTACAGCATTGATGGCTTCCCCGACAAAAAGCTGTGAACACAACCTGACAAGGTCAGGGAGCCATTTTGGCAGCAGCGACTTCACATACACACTACAATGGTTCAAATACAAGTGAAAGTTGCAATAGAATACATATAATGATCTTACTTACACAGTACAATAGTTAAAATTAAGTGAATATTACAGAAGAATACATGCACTGCTGGACATGGACAAGTCCTACTCCCTTTAAAGCCCTTAAAGGAGTAGCGATGCCATATTTTAATACATTTTCTCTTTGGAGTGGCTCACTGGACAAGAATATACATGATTCATGGAATGTCGTGGAATTTGCCTAGTCATCAGAATAAGTTAGGATTAAATTTTTCTCTCGTTTCGGTCAAGAAAACTGAATGACAACTATGACGTCACGGATGATATGAGGTCACGAGTCATGTAAGAAATGCGATAATCTCAGTTTGTTCGCTTTTTGTCAATTCCAATCCATGGGCAAGCTTGCGCAAGAGTTCATGTGAATTAAAACAAAGAAAGCAGTAACCACACTGCAGTCTTTGTATGCCTCACGTGACCTGAATGAGTCTTTTACATCACACCCATTGTTTGGCTTTTGAAATATAACTGAAAGAACATGAGAGAAAAAATTTGAATTATAAACTATTTACTGCTTGTTGCCGCAATCTTTAATGGCCAAGGCTATCATTTATATAGGGCACGGATCTCTCTGTTGCCTTCAGATGCTTCCAGTACTGTACAGACAAGACAGCATCAGATACCACTTCGTTGGTTGGTATACAGATACACACAAAAAAAAATAGAGGTCAATGAGCGTATTTACGCCAAATGCGAATTAGGTGCGCTAGCAGTTTCGGTTTTCGCTTCGGTTCCACTGTTCAGATCCAGTGCTCATGGATGGCAGTTGTTCGGATAGCAAAGGGTTAATGTCCATATACACGGAACTGGTAATTCTCTACATTCAGAGATCCCTGGGAGTCTTCCTACCACTCCTGGCACAGTGGTGCAGCGGTGAAGCGATGTGCCACTGCCCTTCTATGGCAGGTGCTGCCACCAGTGGAACTTGGGTTGGGTTGCGATCCAGGCTGCTCTTCCCGAGAGTAATTGAGCTGCCGCCTGACACGGTAGGCAGGTGGGAAGCATGCCACAAAACCGGTTCCAGACAAACATACAAGCACACAGCGGATAAATGTGGGGAATGGCCACTATAAGGGCAGGATATGTGGAGCAAGACTTACCCCTTTGTTCAGCCGTTTCTGAAGAAACAGAGACCCACCAGGTCTTGCATTCATTGGGTACTTGGATTTGAACTTCGCTTCTTCCTCCAGCTCTGCTTTCCGCATCGTCTGATAGAGAAGCATTGCCTCAGCCTGAGGGACAGTTTCACGACTATACGACGCTGTGAACAATTAAGCAAATTAAGAAAAAATTGCCTTCAAAAATTAACCACCATAAAAAAAGTAGGAACTGACAGCAATGCTGTCTTGCTGGCGCCGTCATTCAAATTTCGCGGTGAAAGCTGTGCAACATTTCAGTTCCTGCTGAGATGGGAGGAAAAAATTCGTGGGGCGTCCATTGCGCAAACTGACGTTTTCTCAGCCGCTGTCTCTTTTCTGTTTACTAACGTGCCGGCTACTCAAAAAACGCTCGCTCACTGGAAGCCGAATAAACAGCCCAAAACTAACGTCACTACCACGACAAACGCGCACATTAGTGCTGAGCTCACTTCATCGCATAGGTCTAGCTCCTGGACATCAATACAAAACGGCATAAACGCACTCGGCACCTGAAATTTAGAGTATCGTAGCGTCAGTTGCTAATGCGCCAGCCAACCAGTCTGATAGGGTTTTTAAGCTCAGTTTAACGAGAAAAGATATCCCGCGTACTTGCCATATATATGAAGCGAAGGGAGAAAGCAGGATGTGGCAGAAGAGAGAGTAGATGGGATAAAGACGGTATTGTGGAATATGAACACCACACCGCAGCCACTTGCCGCCTGCCGAGTTAACGCCACACTGAACAAACGCAAAAACCAGCCACATTTCCATAGAGTAAAAGACAGATGCGCAACAGCACTAGATACCTAAACACGCGCGAGCAGCGCGATAACATCGAACCAACGGAATAAGCGGGCGACTGTATTCGCACCTTGAGAAACCGTTAATTGCGGATAAGCCTAAGAGCAGCATTCTCACCTGATCATCCTTGTCGGTGATTTCGGCATCTGCAGACCCTCCTGCGGCTTGACTGTCGTCCGTGGCCATTGCTTCAACAAATGGCAAACTGAAGCCCACGGAGAACTAAGAAAAACAAAGCTGTATCTAAGGGAGGACACAGCTGGCTGCACCCGGCCGACAATAACGAAAGCGCAGTTGCGAGCAGGCGCAAAACCGCGTTGTTGAAAAATGTGCGCAATAAATGGAGTGGTGATGAGGGCAACGTGAGGGTCAATCAGACGTAGATGGACATCAAACGTGTGCGAGGAGCGAGAACGCGTAAAAGGAAGGTAAGTACCGCCAATTTTGTCAAAGTGTTCAATACGAAGTAAAAGTTCCTGCTATAAAAGCACATTTTCAATATAAGCGCTAATAAAGATTGCTACTAAAGTATGTATAGCTCACCGACTTTTTGAGCCACAAAAAAATTACAATTTGCTCAACAACTAAACACTTTGGATGTGAGATGAAATTGTTCTGCAAAAAAAATTTTTAGAGCCTAATTAAATGTAATTGTTCAAAAATATTTGAAGTTATTTTATTAATCACGTTAATGTTAATTTAGACAGTCTATAAAGCCACGACTAGCAACACAGACATTTTTTTTTAGTTCGATGTTTTGATTGCACGTGCTCGCTGCATGTCCGCATCGCTGGCGTCTTTAACTAGCGTGCTTGTGATCTGTCAGCCTCAGCCATAGCCTCAGCATGCCTAAACCACCGAAACCAAAGAGAAAGCTTCTGCTGGCTGCGCCTGTGTCGCTACGATGGCCGACAGTCGACGATGACTGCCGTTCTCGGCTTCTGGAGCGCTTCCGAAAGATGAGCGCGACCTGGGATGCCAAGACACGACCTCACTTGGTACTGGGTCTAAACGCAGCTGCTCGCGCACTCGAGCAGGCTCAACTCTCGGCGCTTATACTGAACTCTTCGGCGGACCCTCCGAGGCTCTTGCATGGGCTTATTAGGCTGGCGCGAAGTAAGCATACACCCGTGCTCTGTGTCGGCCAGCTGCAGGAGTGGGTGTCTGGCTTGAGTTCCTTGCTGGCCCTGGGTCTGCGGCGCACAGCACCCGCTTCAAAATCGGTGGATGCATTTCTGGCCGCAGTGCGCCAGAGCGCCCCGTGTGATCCCGGCAGTGCCACGGAACTCAAAAATGAAAACGCGAGCAGTGGTGATACTAGCATGGACACTACAACTACCGCATGCGAGTCGAAGGACACCGACCCAGCCATCGGAGCGAAGGGCACGGAAGACGAAAGCTGTAGCGCGCCGTCTACTGCAGAAGCTACTGTAGCTCCCCATGCAGGAAGTGAACGCTCGTCCGAGGTGCAGGCCCAAAAGCAACACTCCGCGTTTCACGTCGTGAAAGCGGAGCGCATCGCCCCGGTTTCTGTAGACATTGAGCTTCCCGAGTGCGACACTTTGGGATTTCCCGACTATGAACGGCCGTGTGACAATTTGCCTGAAGTGATCGAGCTGACGTCGGTACCGGCCGCTTCTCAGAAAACAAAAACAGTTACTGTGCCTTCAGCCCACGAAGCCTCATGTTTTGTCAAGGCCAACATCAAGCAAGTTATTCCTAAAGGGAAGCTGAAAGTTAAAAAGAAGCGGACAGTACTAAAGGCTGCTAAGAAAGCTTAAACTATTGTCAATGTGCTTCAATATACCATACTGCTATGTATGAAAGTGTCGTCTATGAATGCAGCTTTCAACGTGTTGAAAAAAATTCTCAGCCACAAGGCCTTCCAACTCATATGCTTATCTGCCAATTCCAGTTTCATGCTGTAGCTAAGACATACTTGACAAAGAGACCTGCAAAGCTCAAGGTTGAGCAGCAGTAACTTCAAGGCCAGTATCAAATTTAATGGAATGTCAGGAGCCGCCTCCCACCATTCTGTACGTTTTTGTTGATTGGTATATGTTGAAGATACAGAATTTCTATTCCATTTAAATATGATATTCTGAAAGTTAGCAACAAAAATATGTCCTGAAAAGAACCCAATTTTTAGGACATTAGTTTTTGCTTTCTACTTACATTTTTTGCACAAATAATGAGGAAAATATAATGTAGCATCAAGAAATATTACTTGTGTTTAGTAAATCTGAAGGATTTTTAGAAATAATGTACTCCTGGTGTCAAAAGTTTGCGGGGCACACATGTCCCGTCACCAAAAACAAGCCGCCTACAAGCCGCCGCGGTGGCTGAGTGGTTACTGCGCTCGGCTGCTGGCTCAAAAGAAGCAGGTTCGATCCCGGCCGCGGCGGTCGAATTTCGATGGAGGCGATATTCTAGAGGTTCGTGTACTGTGCGATGTCAGTGCACGTTAAAGAACCCCAGGTGGTCGAAATTTCCGGAGACCTTCACTACGGCATCCCTCATAACCTGAGTCGCTTTGGGACGTTAAACCCCCATAAACCAAACCAAACTTTTTCTACTACAGCACCTCTTTCATTCTCTCTTTTTTGACTGGCATCTTTCTCCTTTCCCTTATGGCACAGCTTGGGTGTCCACCGAGATGCCAGACAATTACTGCACCATTTCCTCTCCTCTCAAACCAATTTTCTGTGTAGCATGGGCAGATACCCTGAAAATGACAGGAGCCCACCAGAGTTCCTGTCCAGAGGTACAGGCTGCTGGCATTCATTTCAGCACATATCTAGTGGCTTCCAAAAAATTTACGTTTTTCACAACTCGCGTGCCCTGTAAACTTTTGACTCCAGGGTTACATACACATGAATGTGACTGCATATTTAGAATTCGTTATATTAATGTGCTTAAAGCCTGATATATAAACTATGTGCTATTTATGAACAAGCTTGTTGAGGTGTTTAAGAAGCAGCTGCATTTTAAAAGTTTACATTCCAAGAATGAAATCAATGGGCAGAAATGAGAATCAACTTAAATGATAAAAGCATTTTTTTTGCCCAAGGTCGCATTTCGGTGGAGGGGAAATGCAAAAACTTCCATTTGATGTGTGATGGCAGTACATATGTAGTAGAAATGGATCCGGAGCCCTCCACTACATCTCTCATTACGCTTGTGCAGCTTTAAGCTGTTGAACCTATCATACTAATACCACCACATTTGTTTTACTTACTTTGCACTGCAGTCTCATGCGACCTAGCTGGTGGGTGAACATGAATTGACATATATGCGTTAATACTGAAGGATGCACATGTGAAAGGCACGCTTAAGGAAAAAGTGAAACATTAACCAAAAATGACATGGCAGTATAATTGCATGACTTGTGCAAGAAACAGGAAAAGAATACACTTGACTCGATGAAAAGAACACAAAATAACATTCATGGATCAAGTTTGTGTGACAGCACTCATATTTGAAATGTCGCTGCTACTTACAAGTAAAACGCTTGTAGTATGTGGGAACACATCTACATTGATAGCTGGGTAATCAAGCCTTGCTTGCTTTTGGCGTGTGTTTGAAACTGAAACAAGTATTTGAAAAAAACTTTTGCCCCAGGAAAGATTTTACCACACCTTTACCCCGTTTTAAAACTTTTTTTCCGTCATCAGCCCACCCGCCGCGGTGGCTCAGTGGTTAGGGCGCTCGGCTACTTATCCAGGCTACTGATCCAGAGTGCCCGGGGGTTCAAAGGATGAAAGCGAAACACTAAGGCGCCCGTGTGCTGTGGGATGTCAGTGCACGTTAAAGATCCCCAGGATAAAAAGAGTCTAAATTTCATACCATACACCCACCCACCAGGTCTGTCCACCTATTACCAATAAAAACACATGGTCAGACCAGAGGCATTGGTGTTGCCAGGGCACAATCCAACCATTCTGTGAGTTGACAGCCGTGGTATGTGCTGTGGCATGTCAGTGCAGGTTAAAGATCCTCGGGTGGTCCAAATTATGGAGCCCTCCACTAAGGCACCTCTTTCTTGCTTTCTTCTCTCAGTCCCTCCTTTATCCCTTCCCTTATGGTGCAGTGCAGGATATGTGAGACAGATACTGTCCCATTTCCTTTCTCCAAAAACCAGTTTTCATTTGCAATTTTTTTATCAGCCACGTCAAAGTTCACTAAAGGGACACTACAAGCCTTTTCCAGTTTATATGCAGCTACTGCACAATCAACTAACTACATGAGAGCTTCTGGTAATGCAATGAAACTGCTGTGGCTATAATTAATTTTCATGGGACAACTCGGTAGCTAGGTCGTCGTGCTCAAGAGGATGCTTAGCTTATAAACCAGCACTGCGAGTACAATATGGCCACACAGAGGGCTTTCTTTCCAGAGCTTCTGCCATTGTTTTGAAACTAAAAAGGAATTAGGATACCTCTATGAATAAGACAACTTTCAGAGCCAGTCCGAGGCAACATATTCTTGATCTGGACCAGAGGTGAAGTAATTTTAAGTACTATCACTGGCGTTTAACATAGATAAATTATAAGTTCTAAAACAGGTTACACAAGAATAAGTGCACAATCTACAAGTATAGACATTTTCATCGTATGCACAAAGATGTCGAAACACCTACTCTGTGGTCGGAGAGCTCGCGCTACTGCTTCTTCCGTGCTGGCACCAGCAAGCAGAACGACGATCTCCAAACAGCACTTACAGTACAGCAAGTGCATAGCACATGTGAATAATTTCAAGGGTTTGGGCATTGCTATATGTGAAGATTTGAATTGGAAAACGCATAATGTTTGCTTATCACCTGAATAGAAACGGTTGGCATTTGAGGTGCAAGCTACAAATAGCTCATCAAAAATAATATTAACCATCTATATGAATTTAATATACCCCATTTTAGAATAATTAAGTATGGAATAATATCCATTCACTAAAAGTCAAATAAAATTTAGGAGATCCGAGGCATGCAGCAAGTTCGTGCTATCAAAATACAAATCCAAAGGTTCTGTCACAAATGTGCTGGTCAAAATAAACCTGCCAAAACTTTCACAGCAACCAAAATTATCCAGGTTAAACTTTTATTAGGTGAATGCAGGTCTAATGCACCACGGTATATCAAAAAAAAAAAAGATGACCGCATCCGATAGGAAGTAGTCATGAGAGCAAGAACAGGTAAATTTGAATGTACTTTTTTATAAGAATGCTTGCAGACTAGAACTCCAAACCGTGTGATGTAATCACAGCCAATTTCCTGGATCAGTTCGAACAGTCCATCTGCAAACACTTCAGTATCAGGAGCACCCATTAACCATTTAGGTTGCTAATCATTTCATTTGCACAGAGGTACATGTTCCTTTTTTTTGTAGTGTTACAGTGATGTGGAATAATGTACAGGTAGCCTTGTGTACTGCGAAGCACATATTTTGTAGCAAATTGTGTAACGTATCTTGAGCAACCTTATGCTACTCACTTGTTTTATATGCTTCTGGTCCGTGCAATTACCCTGCATTGGCCTTTTAACTAACAGTACAAATTAATGATATTCCAAACTCATAGCTGGTATATTAGTGCAAATGCTGAAACAATTAAATGCATTTGCTAGGGCGTTCCCTGCACCCTCATTTTCATTTTGGGTGGTGACGAATGTGAATGCATTCAAGAAAAAGTCATACAATTAGTAGCTGCAGGTGTTTTCATCTGCTGTCTGGTGTTCAATAAAATAAGTTTATGGGAGGTTCCAAGTAGTACTTCTTTCTTTAAGCCTCGAGGAGAAATGCCCTGCAGTCTTACCTGGAGCTCCTGTATTTGCTGTTGCATTGCGAATTTGCACATGCACATATTTTGGCAGCCATCATTTTGTAATCTGAGCATGCCTTCCCTCTGCACCACACCGATGTTAGGAAGGAAAGAAGGGTATGCCAAATCAGATCACTTACAAGGAAGCTTCCACATTGTTTATTTCCAAGATATGCTACACCAAAAGCATAAACCACATCAAAATAGTACCGAGATAATTGCCGACATCCTACATTTGTAATACACGGGAAGTAGGTTTAAGCGGCACTGTGCAATGCATCTTTAGAATTATCTGAACCACCAAGTTCAGTGCACATTTGCTTCATTACCTGTGAGCTATGTAGTAAAAGCAGGAAATGGAATAAAGCTTGCTGTTGTCAATCATTTTTTGCTGTGCAGAAAGCTGTGGTAAGTCACAAAGTAAAACAAAAAAACTACTTATTTCCAAGTAACAGCGCCCTCTAAACAGCATCTCTTTGTTGCCATCAGGAAGGTCACTGTGATATGGAACACAACCAGTGGTGCATAAGGTGCCCTAATCCTTAGCCAAGCATGTAAATACATGTGCAAACAAGGAGATTATGTTAGTTCACACAATTTCAACACAATGTAGACCTGAAGAAGTGCAGCTAATAACTGTACAGTGCACAAGTTAAAAACCATATTTCAATGACAAATGAAAATGTATGGGTTACACATTTGACAGGGAAAACAGAGTGAATGGAAAATTATACATGGTGTCTAATGTGTTAAGGCCAAAAATTTAAAATAACCATGGTAGTGTATGAGGATAGAACCAATGGAATGTTGCTGGCACTCACTCAGAGAGCTATTGATTGATTAATCTATCTTATACCAGCCAATAATCAACTGAACCAAGTGATGAAACAGTACTGCGTATGCAACAGAATTGCCACCAACGTGCCTTTGGCTTTACCCTCGCACAATGTTTAATTTAACTTCTTTTTGAGTAAGAGACACCCTTAATGAACTAATATTATGAAGGCAGTGGAAGGCTGGCAGTGAAAAACTGCCAAGAAACAACCCAGATAGAGACGTGTACTTCAGGCAAATACACTATTCTCCGCAGTGATAAAAAGCTTTTGTTTATAACTCTGCAGAACTAACTCAGAGATTCAATAAAGCTATTCCTTTTGTGGAGTATCACTGAAATTGTGACAAAGGTCGTAGTACTCAACGCAGTTACATTAAAAAAGTTAGTAAATGAGGTGAGCAACAATGGCTTGGCCGGACTGAATCCACTCTCCATTGCTTTCGCCATTTAAACAGAAATTGTCACGGCTGCTGTCTAAACAGCCAGGCATGGCATAGAAGCAGTGGACTGCTTTTTCTGAAGGACATTGTTACAGGAACTCACCCAAGTTACATTTTATTTGTTTTAACCTCACTTTGAGGCTCCAATCAGTGAACCTGCTGATTTTCTCCTAACTTGCAGTTTTGCTGATATAATTGGTTCTAAAGTTGCCTCACTACTACATGAGTCCATTAATATGTCTTATACTACTGAACAAAGATTCCAAGGCAAAGTTCATAGCTGTGAAGAATAACACCGGCTTATCATAAGCAAGAGCATTTGGTAGTCATGCCCCAATTCACAATGTGTCTACACTTTCACCGGCGAGGCAGCAAAAGAACGTCACAGGTAAAAAAAAGAAAGCACTTCCTTTAGCACTATCACACAAGAAAAATTAAAATGATAAAATTCTAGACTTGGTGACGAGATTGCATTAAAATTGACTAGCTGGTGATCATTTGCTTCAGTTTTCAAGCTCCAAGCATTTGCACTTTTTTTTTTTATGTGCAGTAAACCCTCATTACAATGAATTCACTTTTCTCAACACTTGTGGCTCCAGCTGCATGCACTTAAGATGCGCTTACTTTAACCCTTGAGCCTGCACAAAGGAGGAGAAACTGTGGTAGCTTGCTTCCTCATTCTGCTCATGGGACGCATACAACACTGCAAATGTGTTGCAGCTACATTTAGAGCCTCGGAGGCACTTAACTGGGTCCCAACCTCTCCAGTAGGCCCAGTTTTCTTGTGCAAACAGGTGCAGCACTGCTGTTAGTGGAAGGTTCTTTTCATGCGCCACCACAGATTTCCCAATTCGATATTCCACATAATGTCGAGCCTCTTCTTAACGAACTATAGACACCTAATTTCAGTTGCATGTTTTCTTCTTTCCATAAATCACATGGATACATGGATTATGATGTGGTATTCGCCTGCGATCGCTAAATAATTTATAATTGTATTTCTTCTCTATTGCTGTTTGGTCTCGGGTTTCATTAATCGAACGATGGCTGTGAAGTGTAGCCTCACGAAAGAACCTGCAATATAAACGCCTATACACAGTTTTTATTCACTGCAATACACAAACCAGCCTGCTTCAAGAGCTGGAATGACAACAAACGACGCATCAGAAGTTACATTGCCGTTTTTATTATGCCTCACGTGATCTAAGTGTGAACTACACGCCACAGCTATCGTTCAGTTGATGAAATCGAAAGAGCGACCAGAACATTTAGCAGTCGTAGGTGAATACCACGCGATGATCCATGTA
This sequence comes from Amblyomma americanum, assembly GCF_052857255.1. Taxonomy (NCBI): domain Eukaryota; kingdom Metazoa; phylum Arthropoda; class Arachnida; order Ixodida; family Ixodidae; genus Amblyomma; species Amblyomma americanum. The sequence goes on along the minus strand of NC_135499.1, from coordinate 153,168,564 downwards.
TTCTAATGCCTAATGCATCATTTGAAAGAAGAAAACACGCAAGCAAAAATTTGGTGTCTACCATAGTCCTTTAATGGTCAACACTCAAAGCTTCACCCCGATGGCAAGACACACTGGGTAATAATGCCACTTGGGGAAGCACAACATGGGAAGCGCGTGATCCATGACAGTGCCCACAACACAACTAGGCAACTACATAGGGCCGAATCACATCTGCGCAGTGACGCCAGTCAGCCAGCAATGCAGCAATGGTGGTTACAGCGCAACAAGAAAAACGAAAGTTTGCCACAGCTAGCCTAAACTGCAGAGAAGCCAAGTCATGTGACACTGGCACCTGAGAACATGGAGGTGGCGGGGCAGTGGGAGTGGTGAGACAGTACTAATTCTGCAAGGTTGCTCTCTGCCCAGGCGCATCAGCAGCTGCAAGCATGCCGACTGAGGAGAGGCCTCCACGTCCAATACTCGTCTTCCTGCTGCACCATGTCATTATCAATGCATAGCCGCGACCTATGGAGTGCCGCTGAAGCTTCCATGCAATGTGCGGCATAGTTAATAGCTGCTGTATGAGATACCCCTTAGCCTCATACATGATGACAGGTACACGCTAATCAAGGTGTTCGCTTTGAGCCATTGCATTGAAAGCAGGCATCAAATAATGAATAAGATTTAATGGAAGCATAGTTGGGAACTATATGTGACTATGTCTTAAGTGGAACTATCAGCTAAGCAAGTAAGCCTTGACAAGGTTTTACTGTACTACAGGCATTTCAAAACACAAACTTTTACTGAAACAGAGTTTACGATTTGCCCCTCAGAGCCTGACTTGCTTTGGGACGTTAAACCCCACAAAACCCAAATTTAAAAACCTAAAACCTAAAAAAGAGTTTACAGTTCATTCTATTTTGTCACTATAGCTACTTCACTGTAATGAGGGTTTATAGCAGATCTTATTCTTGGAATAAGGGTGCGCTATTTTTAATAGTGCAACATAAAAACAACACAGGTAATCGTGTGCTGCAAACACTCTGAGAGGTTGTTGCAGTTGAACCTGTTTGCAAGTAAGCAACTGTAACGATATTACAATGCATACTACATGACAAAACCCATGTTAATGTAGACGATAAATTACCTTAAAATTCTGTCCGACCTTCGATATGGAATATGAGCAAAGCGCAGACTAAGAATTTGCTCGCAATTCCAACAGCCATTCACCGGAGAACACTCTGCTCGAGTACAGTCCTAAAAACAGCCCGCACAACAGTCTGCATAAAGTCGACTGTCAGGATAAAAACAGCACCCTGTTGCACTACGGGTGTGCAGCTGTGGCAACATCCTCCGCAGCTTCCTCATCTTCTTCATCGACGAGCGAGTCAGTGCTCCCACTGCTGCAAGGGGCACGCTTCTTTTCCCTGGCACGCCTGTTGCAAGAGAGGCAGGTTGGCACAAACATTAATAAGGTGGATTGTTGAGCTAGTTGGTGCATGATCACTCAAAGCCAGCAGCCGAGAAGAACCAGACACAAGCCTCGTCCATGTCTGTGTGTTTCTTCCTTGTGTCTGGTTCTTCTCTGCTGCTGGTTTTAAGTGATGGCACAAACAGTTTGACACTCTGTTGGAACACAGCTATGCTGCATCATTCTTATTCATACATCTCATTAAAACCTGGAATGAGCTAAAGGACTGAAGTCTGAGATAAAGCTAAAACAGCTGCGAGGGGGTTTGCAGTCCTTAAAGATAGACATTACAGACTGCAGACATCTTACTGCCACTTAACCCTTTCAGTGTCAATCGGGGTACAGGTATGCTTGTCAGGTGCAGTCCCGCAGCGTGTGTACAGGTACAGTCTGCGTCACCCTTGTGTAGAGCGCTCAAGCGGTGCACTTCTTCCTCTCATGCTTGCGCCGTCGCACTTGATTTGAAAATTTCACACACAGAAGAGCGGCTGTGGCACCTGCAGTCAGCTGAAACTTATTCCGCGGAAATCAAGAGAATTGCGCGTCCTCCGATTACAGAAATTTAGCATAGTGCGATCCGATTGTGCGGGGAGCCATCGCGCATTCACAGATCGCCCCGAGGACGCAACAAGGCTGTTCACACAATTGCCCTGTTAGGACCGCTCAGCGCGTGCACACTAGCGGCGCGCGAAGCTTTCACACTATGCTAAATCTCTCTACTGATCCCCGCCGCCGAGCCGGTTATGGCGTGCGTGCACCATGGGTAGCGTGGCCGCAGACACCTGACGGGTGCAAATCTGGGCGCTGCGCTTCTGCCTGCTCGCATCTGTTGCCAAGAGCATGCGCAGATCGGCTCCGACATACGCGCGGGAGCACAGGCACGCGGTGCAGAGTCAGGGCTTTGGTTGTGCACGTGCCGCGTTGAGATCCCAGAGTACAAAGCAAGAGTTCTAGAAACGTTATTCGCTCAGAACAAATGCTTCGAGATTTTGAATACCAAACATTCGGTTCAAATCGAATACAGCATACTTTACTATTCGCTATCAGACTAAAGCTATCAGACTGCCTCCTAGTAGAGAAAAAACCGTATTCTTTGAACAATGCATATACTATGTCTGTCTGCCTGTTGTGCATGTTGCCTAATGACATTAAAGAAGCCTGCAGTCATTTGCAGAAAGTGGATATATATCATCACACTTGCCCGCTCCTTCACAGTAAACCAGTTTCAAAGGCCAGTAGTGTTAAAAAAAGAAACAGCAGCAAAGAACATACCTCCGACACACTTCCAACAGTTCAGCACAGGACGGGTCCAACTGCACGTCACCAGTACCCGTGAGCTCCAGACGACTAAGCGCTTCACAGAACTGCATGCCCAGTTCCTCAAGCTGAGCCACGCCCAAGTGATAACCCTGCAGACAGCAAACAGAATTAGCAAAGCACTGGGTTTTCAATGTTACCCAGCAAAATTGTGAAGCGAGTACCAGCGAACGCAACTACATAAGAAGTAAGTCATCACGAAACATGGCGTGCAAGACTGGACAAACATGAGCGAGAGTTCTGTTGTGATAATGACCTAGCAACGGGCTCTACGTTTACGCTACAAAATACAGATGAAATGTGGTGCTGCCTATGATCTGCTCCTTTCCATTGTTCACAGGTAAAGCACAGCACCTCAAACACTGAAGAGAAAGTCTGTCATATGACTCTGATAGTTAACAACCACTATTCACACTCTGCTCAGGCACCAGAATACGTCTGCAGGTGACCGGCCTGTCATGAGCAATGCTTCCAATTCAAGCACAGGGTGTGAAAAAATGGCACATTTCCTAACCGTCTAAGTTGGTCATAGCGCGCTGTTCAGAGTGGCATGTGGCAAAAACTGCATACTCACAGCATACATGCCCTGATCGCAGCCAGCAGTGGAGCATTCATACGTGTAACTGAGCCGGATGCCAAGTTGGCGCCAAGCAGTCACACGAGCTGTTGCCTCTTTGCTTCGCTCCACGTCAAAGCAGCACGACTCAAACGTGAACGCGGGGCTCAACTGGTGCAAGATTGCAGCCAGCACCTGCACACCAGATACCATCCTGCGGTCACTACTACATGCAAGCAATGTTGGATGTAAAGGTAAAAGTAAGAAAAACACGGCAAGGAGACAAAGCACTAATTCCAAATGCTTTTTCGTACAGGTGTCCTTGAAGGGGCTGACAACTGACCAATATATGTCATGAGATTGTGGGGGAAATAAAAAAGGATCTTGTCTCATATTCTGAGAATCGAGCGCTGTAATATTGAAGAAACGAGGTTTATTAGTATTAATGTCTTAATGACGATCACAAAAAACAACCTGATGCGACATCTTGAGGCGAAATCTTCCCATTATTGGTGTATCCCACCACGTGACCATGCATGACAGTAAAATACTGCTCATTAAGTTGTTGAGTGCACAGTGTTGTGTTTGTTTCAGAAGCGTTATTTCCCTATTTAGTGAATGCTTTGTCGAAAAGCTTTCACTATGAAGTGTGTGCAGGCAACAAGAAATGAACTCCAGCAAATGCTACACAAAAACTTCAGTAAGCATGCGCAGTTAATTTTACTATATGGCTAACGAGTGCTCACCAAGAAAAGATTATGTAATAACTTTTTTAAGGCGCTTCTAAACAGGATCCCATATTTAACAGCATTGGTGCGCTGACAGAAAACCCGAATGTGGACACATGTGCCAGGCTTGCATATGGCATGATAGTATAACATTAAAACACTGAATGCATGCATGCACACCTGCACACTTGCACACATGCATGTACGGTCACGTCATAGCGTGCCATAGTGCCGTAGTGTGCTTTGGCCCAAGAAAGCATTGACGCGTACCACACACAGACACACACAAAAATTCCCATAGATGTGAGAGGTAAATCATTTTAAAAAAAATATGGCTTCTTGCTTCTGGAATAGAGCACTATCTACCAGGCATTCAGTCTCTACATATAAGAAAGGCAAAAACAAACTGTTATGGAACCTTTTCAGTACAGAATTAGTACTTGATTGTTTGCATACGGTCTAAAACAATTTGAATAATAAAGGTACCAGAGCCATTAAAGGAGCGCTTACCTCACAAATATCGTCATCGTCTTGAGGTTTGTCTTGCAATGACCAGGCCCGTGATGGTGAGCAGCCATAGAGAAACGCATTGAAGTGCCGTGAATGGCCATGGAAGTCGCATAGTACCTGCAGCAGCAACACAAGTTCTGGTACTTCAGGAACAAGGAATAATTAGAACCCAGGTGGAAACAAATCAGGCAACAGTAGCCATTTCCAGAAAAATAATAGCCCCTCCTTCACTTGCAGTTGCCGAAGAGCTTTAGTGATAGTACAGCGTCACATTCCAGTATATTTCTGATGCTCTGCGCCACTGCGAAAAACAATATTACATATCCTTATGCATGTAACATTATGCTTAATGGCGGACGTGGCTTTCAACATCAGCTTTCTAACTTTTTGATCGATTGTGATGGAAACTGTTTTACATATTAGTAATGCATTCAAATGCATGTGCACAAAACTTCAGCATTATAACTGAAGAATTTTTGTTGATATCAATATTTTTTTTCTCCAACTTGTGAAAAGCCTGTAGACACAGCAAAATATGGTGGAAGACCGGTTCAACATTCACTGCATTTCTGAGTGCATGCTACGTGTGATGACAATTTTAGACTTTTTTTTGCATATAATACGCTTTTTTTTTTCTACAAGTCAGTTGGCATACACACACGTCTAAAATGTAAACAAGATGCCACATCTAAAATCTACAATGAAAAATCTGCAGTCATGAAGACATATACTCCACAATTTGAGCACCTAGTAAGAAAATCGAATGGAGAAAAGTGCTGACTTTTCAAGCATTTACCTGATACGCCGTGCCACAGTGCTTCAGAAATTTTTTTTAAAATTTCAGTAATGAATGGGACTGCACAGAAAACAGAAAACAAGGTGTACAAGTGGTTACCAAGGTTAGGTTAGGTCGGGTTGGGTCAGGCCAGACTAGGCCAGGCTAGGCTAACCCGGCCCTGGCATTGGCATGACATCTAAAGTCAACTTGAAAATGCACTAAGGCACAGAGTATCAGAGCAAGATTGGCAGCAGTGGGTGAAGTATACAGAGAAAAGCACAAAGGACAAGGAAATCCTCACCCTAATTATTAATAATAACTTCACTCTATAGAGACTCACAGGCAGTCACATGCTGGAAGCATTTTATGTGTTTGCCAACAGCCGTGGTTGTTCTACGTTTTAGAGCAATATTTTTTAAAACAAGGGATTCATTAATGGCATTAGTATGCACATGCAGGCAGCAGTTTAAATCACACCTGGCAGTCTATTCTACCATTGATCACACAGTAAAATGCAGCATGGGAAGCTTCTAACCCACACAACCAAATGCCATCAATGCATGCACCTTTATTGGTTTTCATTTCTGTATTCATTTACTAGTATTATTATTTATTTAGTGTGATCTGACATACTTGTCTGGTCCCAATCGTGCTGATAACAAGTTCCCCCTCTAATATATTCTTGCTCAACAACTAAAAGGATTGAATGGCAGGTCCAGCAATTGTGTTAGTAAGTACTTTCCAATTTTCATATTTAGAGACGTGTGAATATTTGTTAATTTCGGATACTCGGTTGAATAGTGAAGTGTTCAATACTCGATTCAATCCGAATATTTGGTATTCGAAATCTCAATGTATTCGTCTTGAGCAAATAATGTTTCGGAAATCTTGCTCCGTGTGGTTCTGGTACAATGTACCTTCTCCGGGATGGCACCATGGCGCGCACGCAACCAAATCCCTGACTCCGCGCTGTGTGCTTGCGCTCCTGCGCGTATCATGGAGCCGGTCTGCTCAATCTCGTGGCAACATACCCGGGCAGGCGGAAGTGCGATGCCCATATCTGTACCTGTCAGGTGTCTGCGGCCGTGCTACCCGCGATGCGCACGTGTCGTAACTGGCACGGCGGCATGCAACAATTGAGAAATATAGCTTATTGTGACTCGCTTCTACGCATCACAAGTGCACGCGCACTGATTTGTCCCGACGAGGCAGGCATGCCAACAGCTGACCGGCGCCTGGTGTCTTGTGGGATCCTCAGGGCAATCTGCACGTGTGCAGTGCTCCTTGCGGAAGCGGATTGCGCTATGCTCTATCTCTTTAATCGGAGGACCTGTGGGTCCCTTGACTTCACGGATCAAGTTAGAGCTGACTGCAGCTTCCGCAACTGCTCTTGTCCGCGTGAAATTTTCTAAACAAGCGTGACGGCGCGAGCATGAAGGGGAGCTAGGAGATAGTATGAAACACATGGAGATGGCTGCCACTTTCCGACGCCTGACGTGGGGTGGTGCTGGGCGCACAGTGCATAAGCCTAGCAGGTGTCAGGGAGTCACTACTTAAAAGCAACAACTGCACAATGATGCAGTCTAGATTAACAGCAGCAGTTGGAGGCATCACACCCCACAGATACATCGGCACCACATGTAGGTCAGCTCCCCCAGTTTCCGATGCCATATTTGCAGAAAGTCGACACAGCTTCACTGAGCGTGACAAAGCTTCAATGCATTCTCTCTTTTTTTCTATGAAATGGCCTTGTGCGTTCGAAAAATACATGATTTTTAAAATGCCTACTGTGCCGTTCTGCAGTTTTTGTGTGCCAGAAGTACGTATTCAAAATATTCGCTTTGAAATTATTCGAAGAAAATTGGTAGTATTCGCTTCAAACCAAAAAATCACTTCGCGCATGTCTACAGTCATTTCCCTTAGTAACTGACCAGGGGAGTGCGCCCCATCTGTGCCAAGTACAGCAGGAGTGCCTTGGTGTGATAGATGGTCGGGTGCAAGTCTGGGTCTGGAAAGGACCACTGCCGGTTCAGGTCCTGGCCTGCCAGGGAACAGCGGTGGCTGCATCGCATGAATGGGGACAAACGGGGATCAGCGCCTTGTCAAGCAGAAGGTGTGCATCAGTCCGACAGCTACGAAGGCGTTAGAATTCAGGTTTGCCGTCTCACTCAGTATGTGCAGTGCCAAGGAAGACAAAAAGCAGAAGGAAATGAAAATGGCACTGCGACTTGTTTTATGCCAAGTGAGGGTAAAAAATTATAACACATCTTTGCACTGCAGTCATGTTCCAAGAACCAAATTAGAGCCTTGAGATTCAGGTGAGCTATGATTAAACCACTAGTTTTCCACGATTCTGTGAAAAATCACGGTTCGAAGAATTTTTTGTGGAATTATGGTAGCAGTGCATTTTCTTTTGTGAAGCTATTGTTCTTACGGACATCAGCAGGAATGAAAGTATGACGGAAAAATTACATTTTTACTTTATTTGCATGAATACGATGCGGGAGTTTGAGAACTTTGAAGGATTTTGAAATAAATATTATTACGATTATAATGCAATTTCAAACTGTTCAGGCCAACCACCAAGGGTCCCCAAAAAAACCGCAGACAGCACACTAAAATACAGAAGTGGATATATCAACATTATTTATATAGAGGCAACGTTTCAGATGAGCGCGCCACAAGCAAATGAAGCCAAGCCTCCAATACTTTAATGCATGCAGCTTCTCGTACAGCAGTAGCAGCCGCTGTGACTGCCGTGCCACCGCTACTCAGTGCTTCGAGCAGGCAAGTCCCGTACCTATTGTTCTTCTTTGCTTTTCCTACTTAAGGGTTAAGTTCAAGAGAGTGCAGTTTCATCTTAAAGGACTGACATGTCTAAAAGAGCTTCAAGATTTGTTACAGAAAAAAATTTGCATTCAAAATTTGCAGTCGCATATGCTCCATTTTTTTTGCACCGGTGTTCACATGCAAAATGAAAAGTATGAAATTCAAAACGACACTTTCCAACGAGGGCATCCACTCCCCAAACAGTTCTTGTTAAGTACTGCAGGCACACTTCAAAAACCGAATTTGTAGGAATTTTTTTTAGTCATATGCAGCAGGCATAGCACCAGCACATCAGTAAACCCATGTTTCTCATTTACTGCTCTGTAGATCAAAATGAAACTTTGTACAAATGTCCTTGAACAGTTGGGGAATCGAATGCAGCAACAATAAAAAAAAAGGTGTTTTTTAAATTGAAATCTGCGAACTACGCCATGCATCCCCCTTATGCCTCTGCTTACAGCCAGAAAATTTAAACTGGCTAGTGCTTTTATATACGCCAGTGTTTTATTCACAGGACCAAGCCTAGCTTTTGCGATATACAGTCGAACCTCATTATAATGAAATAGTTTATAAAGAAATATTGGATACAATGAAAGAATGACGATTCCCCTTGGAAGCTCGGTCAACATGGGCTAAACGAAGCTACGGCTGTAACGAAGTAATCGCTGGGTCCCTTCAACTTCATTATAACGAGGTTCAACTGTATTCCACCCGTCTTGTACCTATTTAAATGCAGTATGGTTCAGCTAGAAAAAAGTATTCTGTGTGGCTGAAAAGATATGACTTATGTTAGCATGTGAGCAAAACAAATACTGTATTACACGCAATACTGGCATAACGGTATGTCATCACAAATCTACGCCACTAAAAGCAAGAAAGGAACTTGTACCATCCATTGATGACTCCATCCGGGTTTAGCATCGGCACTAGCTTGAAGACGAACGTTTCACGCAGTCGCTGTGCCACTGGCTTGTCGCTGAGAAGAAAGTCAGTTATTCCTGAAAGTAAATTAAAGATACGCCCAAATTCAGAATAAATTCCTTTTGTCGAAAGTATCACACCCCCCCATCTAATCTGCCCACAATACAACTCTAGCATTAAGAAATTTCTTCATCTTAACTTCAATGACCATATGGATGGTCATGTTTCGATTTTGGTTCACTGGGTTCATGGCTTGAAATATATATAGATTGCTGTCTCTAAACGATTCAAGATTTGAGCAAGAAACACAATGGTAATTTTGGTAGTTACAATAAAGTCTGCTGACAAAATTTGGGTGGCATGTAGAAGATGGCTACAGAGAGCAAAGCAAAAAGTTAAAGCGATGCAGCTGTGCATATGAGGGCACAGGTACATAAGGAAATGCCTCTGCTTTGATGCTGTTTTACCCAATGACATTCACTAATATTTGCTTGATATGTGTGCAGACCAGAGTCTTGGAGATTACTACTGGTTTAGAACTCACGGCATTCGTGGCATATCTGGCACGTAGCTTGCTCAATCTGGTTTGTACAATCTAGTTTGAGTTAGTGAGAGATAATTCACAGCAAATGATGGCCACTGCAGGCACATGCATGAAACCGATGACTTATGTACAGTCAGGCCGGAATGAAACGCAAACGACTCCTATAGATCACGAAACGAAATAAAATATTTTACCTGCATACTTTCTGCTTCAGGGTACAACTATAGTGATTCATGTTCCTCGGTAAAGGGTCTATTGAAGTACCTACTCATAAACAAATTGGCTGTAAAGGATTATCTTGCTGCAAAGTAGAAGAGTACAGCATATGCATGTCTGCATTTAATTCGCCTGACTGCACATACGATATTCTCAGAGAATGGGACAGTTTCAGTTTTTTAGCAGAGAACTTTATGAAACAGAACTGCAGCTTGCTGTGAAACACACTGTCCATTCCTGAAAAATCAAAACTGTGCTCAGAAAAGCGACAAGTGGCAAACGGGCCATCAGATTCATGGCCCGTGAAACAGAGACCAAAAGTGTCAAGTAGCTTGGTCACAGAGGTGTGCAAATGCAGGAGCCCTCACGTGAGCATATGAGCACTAAGCCACTTGCTGCAAGACTTTTCTGTACAGTGATATGATACAAAGCTGCCTACAGCCAAGCAATTCGTGTTCACATCTATTTCTGGCACAGATGTATAGATACAATAAAAAGCTGTTCATTTGAACTTCAAGAAACCGGGAAAAATGTTCAAATTATCCAAAAGTTTGAATTATCGAATGACCCTGAAAAAACTCTCAAGAACTGCTTGCATAATGGTAAGTTTATTTGGTGAAAGACTGGGCAATGGTTGCTTGCTTCCGAAAGGAGGAGAGTGCAGCAGTGACTATTTTTCACATTTCTATCACTGCTTTATGGAATGCATACTGTCGGAAGCGTCAAAGCAGAACTGCTCTAAAATCATAAGGGCTGGCCTGGCATCTTTCATGGTGCCATTATCCGGGTTCCAAGTTGGAAACCATTTTCTGGGTTTCCAAGTTAATGAGCTTTTATGCTTTTACTGTACCTGTTTCTAGAACAATCCTCACCTTTCATTATCCAAGAGGAATTTGTTTCACCGGGGTGTACCCGAGCCGTCAGGAGTATGTGTGGCCTTGACACTGTCATAGAAAAAACAGGACAGGAAAACATAACCTGTGACAATGACTACATTGGCACAAAAACTGAGTGTCACATGACCTTGCACATGCACAGGTGAAGCCTTTAGTGCACCACTGGAAGTATAGATACCTTGAGAAGTTACAGTTAAGCAACCACCTCACTCCCAAAACACATGAATAATTATGTGAGTTATAATCACTGACATCTAGCAAGGCCTTGCCTAAAATTAACCCTACCCCATTTGAAATTCTTTTGTGCACTGTACATAAACAAGTAATAAGAATTTGCTACTACATTTACATTCAAGCCCATTTACAACAAACATGACTCATCATCATCACCATCAGCCTGACTACGCCCACTGTAGGGCAAAGGCCTCTCCCATGTCTCTCCAATTAACCCTGTCCTTTGACAGCTGCGCCCACCCTATGCCTGCAAACTTCTTAATCTCATCCGCCCACCTAACCTTCTGGCGCCCCCTACTACGCTTTCCTTCTCTTGGAATCCACTCCGTTACCCTTAAGGACCAGCAGTTATCTTGCCTTTGCATTACATGCCCCGCCCAAGCCCATTTCTTCCTCTTGATTTCGACTAGGATGTCATTAACACACGTTTGTTCCCTCACCCACTCTGCCCACTTCCGGTCTCTTAATGTTACACCTATCATTCTTCTTTCCATGGCTCGCTGTGTTGTCCTTAACTTAAGCTGAACCCTTTTCGTTAGCCTCCACGTTTCTGCCCTGTAGGAGAGTACCGGTAAGATACAGCTGTTGTACACTAATCTCTTCAGAGATATTGGTAACCTGCTATTCATGATCTGAGAGAACCTGCCATGTGCGCTCCACCCTATTCTTATCCTTCTAGTTATTTCCCTCTCATGATCCGGATCAGTTGTCACTGCCTGCTCTAAGTAGACGTATTCTTTTACCACTTCCAGGCTCTCGCTGCCAATTGTGAACTGCTGTTCCTTTTCTGGACTGTTGAACATTACTTTGGTTTTCTGCGTGTTAATTTTTAGACCCACCATTCTGCTCTGCCTGTGTAACTCATTGATCATGGTTTGCAGTCCATCTCCTGAGTGACTCAGCAAGGCAATGTCATCAGCGAATCACAGGTTATTTAGGTATTCTTCATTAACACTTATCCCCAACTGCTCCCAATTCAGGCCAGGGAATACTGTAAACAGGCTGTGAATAGCATTGGCCAGATCGTGTCTCCTTGCCCGACGCCCTTTCTTATTAGAATTTTGTTGCTGACTTTATGGAGGACTATAGCAGCTGTGCAGTTCCTATATATATCTTCCAGTATTTTGACATAAGGCTCTTCTATACCCTGATCCTGCAATGCCTGTATGACTGATGAAGGGTGGTGATTTGGGCCTGTTGGTTCATCACAGAAGAGGAAATATGCAGCGCTTGTATGGTCTTTCTTCTGTCGTTCATGCGTTTCTTTTTTTTTTTTGGCTGCATATTTCCTCGCCTATATGACTGCTGAGGTTTCCACTGAGTCAAATGCTTTCTTGTAAACAATGAAGGCTATATATAGGGGTTGATTATATTACTTATATCCTGATGTTTGGAGCAAGAGAACTTAAATATCAGACTTCTGCAAAATAGTCTGCTGTGGTTCCGCATCAAAGGTGGGATGAAACCAGTCTGTAAAGTGACCAGGCTCATGGCCTGAAGGACTTGGTTCCCTCGGGTGACTCACATTCCAAGGGCTGGGCGGTGACAGTCAGCAAAGGCACAGGGTTGCCAGCCATGGTCCTGCACAGCTCCTGATGCTCCAGGAATGTAGTACTACGGTCACAAGCACTGAGCCAAAGATTAATGTGCGCCTGCATGTGAGCAAGAAAAAAATGCTTGTTTGGATACAGTAAGCTCTCAAAAGAATGTCAGTCCATCTCACTGTCAAGATTACAGGGGTTAGCACGAATATGATTTCTAGCCAGTAGCCTAGGGCCATCTGGTCTGGCAGAAGGAAATGCAGCCATCATTGCATATCATTGCTGTACTCCTAATAAAGTTCCCACATTTGCACTCCTCTGGTCTGGATTATGGGATTAATGTCCCAAAGTGACTCAGGCCATGATGGACGCCGTAGTGAAGGGCTGCAGATAATTTTGACCACCTGGGCTTTTTAAAACGTGTACCAACATCGTACAGTACACAGGCCTCTAGCATTTCGCCTCCATCAAAATGCGACTGCCGTGGCCGGGATCAAACCCGCATCTTTTGGATGAGCAGCCGAGAACCACAACCACTGAGCCACCGTGGTGGCTCGCACTCCTCTGTGACTCACACACCTAACACATTGGGTTCTTCCACTTCTACAGGCCACTAGTTTGATCAGTTAGAAACTTTGAGCTTGACAGGCTTGGAGACATACCCGCAATGCTTTATAGGCAAGTCAGGCTTGCTTAATTTTTTGTTCAAAGCATTATAAAAGGCAAACAAAATCCTAAACACGGTCTGGTAAAAATTAGCCAGAAGGCAACATCCGATCGAGGTAGGTAACAAGAGTTGCCTACCAAGCTGCTGCATACCTGCATCTGCGTCTCCAGGAGGTGTGAGTGAGACCATAAGTGTTAAGGAACAAGAACGGAGACTGCACAGAGATTACCAGTGCGAGCTGAAGTATACCACCGCCTTATTATAGCTTCAGTGACTCTTTCCCAGAAACAGCAAAATCTGGGTTCAACTGCAAAGTTGCTTCAGTTTTGTGAACACTCCCCAATCTAGAAATATTGTGCATATGGCAGAAATAATGAATTAGATTAGCTTCATCACGATAGCTTCGCACACATTGCAAAAACAGTCAGCAATTCCAATTAATTTGTAACAGGCCTTTTTTATGAGGCTAGGCCTTACAAAAAATGAGGTATGGCCAACAAAGACCCTATTTCCACATTGATGAAATAGAGATAATGGAACTGAGAGATGCACAGGGAAGGAAGAGGACGCCCACTAATCTCCCTTCAGTAGTCAACACAGCAGATATGGGCTGATTGCAAAAAGATTCTAAAGCCTCAAAAAATTCCACAGGACAGTACTGAGAGTTCAACACCAGGTTATTTTTTTTTTAATAGAATGCCACTGAGCCTCCAGGTGTCTTGCACGTATCCTCTGGAGCCCCTGTAGCATGCTGTCAAGCACCACACTAGCACATTTGACCTCCAGAGCTTTTCACTCACTACAATCATGCCACCTTGCCAGCAGGCGCAAAGGTGTTTTGAAACTTTGTAGAGTATAATAGGCCATCGTCATCACCAGCCTTACTACGCCCACTACAGGGAAAAGGCCTCTCCCATGACTCTCCAATTAAACCTGTCCCTTGCCAGCTGCGGCCACTGTATCCTTGCAAACTTCTTAATCTCATCCGCCCACCTAACTTTCTGCCGCCCACAGCCACAATACAGCAAACTACGTGCGAACCAAATGAACTTACAACAGCATCCTTTTTCGGCAATCATCTTTGTTTGCGAAAATGAAGGAACTGATATTACATGCATGGGGCCTAGTACCAATCCCTGACATCAATGTAGTCATTTTTATGCATTTTTCTTGGCCATATACTTTCACACAAAAAAATGCTGGCTCAAGCCATGTTCATGCTTTTCCTAATTCCTGCACAATTTATTTACCACAACTTGCCCATCCAAAAATGAGTTATACAGATGACAAGAAGGCTGACCTACTTAGGTTTTTCAATGCCGTCGCATATTACCATTATACCCTGATCACGTGTACCAGTACAATTTTGTTCCACGCAGGGTTAACTATTAATATGGAAGGGCATAAGTCCAAAAGAGAGATGCGCACCTTAAGAAGGGAGAAGCCGAAAGGAAAGTTGTTGGCGAGATAGCAGACATCACCAGCATGCGGGAAGCGAACAGTGAAGCTCAGAGTAAAGAGGGGTCCCTTGTCGGGACGCCAGTGCAGGTTGCGCTGATAGCTGATGCCACAACCCGCACGGTACCAACCACGGCCGTTAGATGATGCTTCTTGGACCGAGAACAGCAAGGGGCACTGGCCTGCACCAGCAGAGCCACTACTTCAGATTTTGCATGACAACAGTTGCTACATCACATGAACTTCTGCACATAGTTACATAGTGTTTTCAGACTAATTCCATAGCTTTGAATGTTAGCATTACAAGGTTTAAGGCACGGTTAATACCTTAATAAAGGTATAAATAAATAAGGTATAAATGTTAATAAAGGTATAATACCTTTAGCTCTTATTGCCAGCATTTTCTCCTCTGAACCATGCATCAAAATTGAACTAAAACTTGAGTACACACTTACTTCAAGCTATACACTGAAACCTTCGCTGAAACCAATCCGTGCATACCAAGCAGCCACCAGGCAATATTAGCACACCCTCTTTATACACCCAACATCATAAATGAGCCAATCTGTGGTGCTGGTTTGGTACGGTGAACAAATGATACAAAACCACCTTTTTCAAAATTGGCTAAGCATATCTGGCAAACACCTGTATTTCACTCAAGAGCGTGTGAAAGCAGACAGCAACGTGGGTTCACGCCAAGTGGCAGCCGAACTAGTTTTCCTCAAGTAGAATAATAGCTGCTATAATAGCTGCCAGACCACAGAGCTGAACTTGACATTTTAGGCAGGGGTGCAAAGATGGCAGAGAGAAAGAGGTACGTGACTAGCCCTGCCTCACTGATAGCACAGATGAGCTATTCCGCAATGCTACATGACTACCCACAATTTTAGTTAGCATGCATGATTAGATTTGAGTCTACAGCTAAAAAGAAACTGGATTTCACTTCAAATGAAGCATGCCTTGCCTTTGGGATTCTGGCACAAGAGCACGGACAAGTTCAGCATTAACAAACTCCTACCTTCCTTGTACAGGCTTCCACTGCGATCAAAGTTGATTATGTTGAACGTGTAATCCACGTCGTTGCGCATGCCCGACACTTCAAAGTAGAACCATCGGTGGTGGAGGATTGTGTTGATGTCTGGGCTCATCAGCAAGTTGTACGCATTAGGGCCAATCTGGAAGTAAATTTGTTTGGTGCTTTTCCAAAGCATAAGAGAAATTTTCGGATGGCACACCCTTTCACAACGCAGCAACTAAACATGCACAGCCTTAGTCAAAATTATTTGGGCCACATGGCTGGCTTTTGAGTCACTGCACCAATAAAGACCAAAAGGTCCTTAGGGGCAAGGACAATGGTTCTCCCCAACCTGCACAGATCTACTGCTTCAGGGGTGCCATAATCTCCCCAATAAGCATGGCTGAAAAGCAAAGCAAACCATCTGGCCTGAAAACTTTTGACAGAGCATATGCCACACATAAACATTTAAACAAATTATCATATCTCCATTTTCTGACTCTTTATAACCTCGAGATTTAACATGTGAGGAGCCCTTGATTATGTCATGAACACAAAATATTGCACATAACCCATCCCTATTGCATTAGAGACACTGTTTTCTTATTTAGCAATAAAATTTGTAGAAGCCAGGTAGCAATCTTGGGCAACTGCAGCAGTATGCTAACAATTCTTAAGCTGAAACAAATGCTATTAGTGAACATTGTGGTCACAAATTGTTACCATATTTACTCGCACAATTGATGCGTATACTAATATTGTCGTTGAAATACAAAGTCTTGCAAATATACTACCCTGTGCAATGAGTGCACCCGCAAATTTTTATAAATTTTACAGGAAAACAAAGTGCCTTCACAGTATCAAATAATGGCCTTGCATTCTGTACAAACCTATCAAATTGGCTCATTGATCTTGGCAACCTGTTAACGTACACATTATTTTCAACCACTATGGGTGCATTGCTATGAATAAAAAAATGCTAAGAACACCTGTGTGCCAAGGCTTTGGTGCACCATAAAGAACACCAGGTAACTGAATGATAAAGAAGCTACATACTGTATTTACACGAATGTAAGCCGACCTATTTTTAAAAACCTGAAAATCCTGAGTGGGGGGGTGGGGGGGTGGACTTAGAACCAAAACCAAAGCATCGCACCATAAATAAACGCGAGACAAAGGCGATATCAGGCATGCTACAGCGTGGTTGCATTTTTGCTGAGCGGCTCCGCTGCATCGCTCTTGGTGCTGGACTTGAGCAGCTGCTATGTTAACGCGCAGAAGCGGCATCCCCACCCCGCGCGCGGCAGCCGGTGGTGGCTGTCGATAAGCAGCAAACTGGCACCAGCCCACTCCCCACAATGTGGCCGCAGATTGCAACTGCTGATAAGCGGCGGCGCCCCGATAACGCATTCGTGTTCTACTCTTAATATGTGTCTTCCAAGTGTTTTTTTGTTTACTTTCAGCCGCGCACTCGGCGCTCAAGGGAGCGTCGATAGTCGATGGAAGAGCCGGTGTTCCAATCGCGGCAGCATCGCCACTCGGAACCGCAGCCGCGCCGAGGAGTGTCGGTAGCCGACGGAAGAGCCGACGCCGCTCATGCGTAGTTTCTTTTTGGCTGTGACGCATTTGACTACTGCTGGCCGCATTTCAAAAGTTTTTAGTGCAGTGCTTCGTCATTAGTGCTCCAGGTTCGGTAAGCGACTGGCGCTCGTTCACGGCTACATTCGGAATGGCTATTATTCTTTACGCCGAAGAAACGAACAACTGCATGCTAGGCCACAAATTCGACGTTTGGAACGGGTGACACAGGTGTGGCAGCTGCAGCGTGGCAAACTTTTCACCTGTTCCACGCGATGTCGTAATGTGGCTGTTTGCGAAGTGCAGGATTTCGCTGCACAACGAAGTTAGAATGACGAACTGTGGGACCACAGCAGCGACCACGACGGCAGCGCTAGTGAGGACAATGGTGCAAGTGTGGACGAGTAGGCCAGTGACTAATACATTTTCATTTTGGTATGTGCCCACGAGCGTGCCCATGAGCGGCAGCCGATAGTGGCTGGTGACAACCGGAGGCCGCAGGATAGTGCTACCGCGTTCAATTATTAAAGGCCAGGCGAAAAAGACCTTTAAGTTTTTTTTGTTTTTTTGTTTCAGAAATGTGATGTGGAGGGGTCGACTTACATTCGAGTCAACTTACAGTGTGTAAATACGGTACCTGTGGTCCCAAAGATATGAAAATATTCCCCCCCCCCCCCCCCCCCCCCCCCCCGAGTCCTGCACTAAGTTTTCCTTTTTACTTTTCTCACTTCATTTCTTGGATACAGTATTGCTTCCATAATGTGCCATATTCCTTGCAATGGTTTAAAGCCAAAAATATTTTTCACTTCCCTACCAAAACGTGCACCGTGTACTGTACATATTCTACTAACCTGGATGGCCTTACGAAGATTTCCGCCCTCAAACCGGGATTCAAAGCAGAGCCGGTCACAGACTGTTCCCTGGCAAGACTGCAGCACATCGTTGTTGACCAGGGGACTTGATGGAAGCAAACCATTTTGGACGAGACTGTCGTAGTCATACACAACAGGAAAACTGCTAAATTCCTTGACATTCTCCAGGCGTATCCGCACTTCTTCCAGTATCTTGTTTCTGCACAGTGCGACCAGAAAAGAAAACGAGAGAAACAAAAGGTGTTTAATGAAAGCACGCAAGTGGTTTACGGAAATTAAGCATGAGCTCACAAGTATCACATAAACTGCTCTTCTAGGAGGATGCCTCGACCCAGGACAAAATGTTTTCTCCTGAACGCACTGCAAAACAGCTGATGTTGATGGGAGAGCATGCAGCATGCTTCCAATTCATTTCCTTGCTGCAGTAGCTACACGTGACACCACTAAATTCCTGGCCGGCATGCCTAATAACATCAACAACGCTAATCTAATGCTTCTTCCCTCATGCTGTTACTATGTAAATAGCATCCTTCATTTTTTTTTTAATCTCATTTAAAATGTTGGTGAAAGAAACCTGAAGCTATTTTTTTAGTCAAAAACCAAGTAAAGTTTCAATTAAAAAAAAAAAAATCTTTCCATGACTGAATTTTCAAGTCCTGGCAACAAAAAGAACTAAGTTCCATATATTTTTTTCTTTCTTTTGGCGCACTAACCAGCACACATTATTTGGAACTGCACCAAAACAAAGGCTTTCTGTTCATGCCAGATGAATATTTATGACTGGCACTGGTAAGTGCAGGCTTGAGTGCATTTTATGCAATCCACACAAACGTACCATTTTTTTCCTCACCTACCTGGCAGCTGAATTTCGGCATGAGTGGAGGCGCTCCAAGGGTTCACCATGCAGGTGACCCACAGTCTCTGGGAAGGCCAGCTTCACCAAAGGAATGAGACCTTGGGTGCTTTGCGCCACCTGCTCATAGACACCCCTGTAAGTGAGCAGGGAATGATGTAGCACTCGAAGCAGACGTGCGTCCAGGAAGCATACCCATCGCTTCGGGAAAGCATGCATGCTCAGTGCAATCTACAAGCCTCAATAATGGTGCTATCACGAACGGCTTGATGTTGGAATACCGTGTCATGTAAACTTAAATGCACTTAAAATATTCTGGAATGTGCACTAGAACTTCACAGCACATTTTAAACATCAGTTTTAATTAAAGAGCACCTTCAACGACAACCTTACCAAGGTTAACTTCAAAATGCCACAGTACCTTTTACCACTACCATGAATGGAAAGAGACTTTACTTGAATGCATTTTGAAGCCCAGAGAGCGAGCTAATCTAACATGAATAACAGAAAATTTTGCACTTTGTCTAGAAATAAAACTTTGAGCGAACACACTTTTGTTGGATGCCATAACATACATCAGAATCAACCTTGAGTAAATCACATTTGTCGGATGCCATTACAAACACCTGAATATGCAGTTAGAGCTGTCCTTTTACTGTGCAGCCGTGTGCAATATGAGAAGGAACAAATTATAAGCATTCAATTATTGATTACTCCATAATTATGTGTGTGACAAGTGCAGTTTCTTCTGTTTTCTAACTAGTTTCCCTCTTTGCAAATTACATCCAAAAGTCATTCTAAATCTGAGTAGAGAAATACTAACCAGAAAATTTGAACTTTTGTGGAAAATGTTTGTTCCCTCTTATATTGCACACGACTGTACCTCCATCAAAGGCAACTCCATGCTTGATGCAAAGACTGCACTCAACTACTGCCAATTAGATCCTTAAAGGTCATGCTTGTTAATCCAGTCATCAACGAATTCTCCCAAACTATTTTCGAGGAAAAATTTGCCGCATCCAGGAGCTCATTTGTAATTTCTGGAGGTGGCAGAAGTGTTCCCCTGTGAAGACTTGTTGGGACCCTTAAACAATTTATGCTGGGTCCCTGCAGTTCTATTTTTGTATTTCGGCACTTTATGTGAAATAAATAAATATTCTATATTCTATTCTAAGATATCTGTAAACAAACATCTTTCATGCATGACACCTACAAGCTATCTTACATGCTGAAAGAGCATTGCCTTTGATGAGCAGGTGCTGCAAGGTTGATTTACTGCATTTTTCACATGTTTTGATGACAGCGTATTGCTGGCATCAAAACATTCAATTTGAGTTGTTTTCTCAAATTCTATGTGATGATTTCACTCCAAAAGAGGCATATTTAGAAAACTATGCTTGACTAAGCAAAAGTTTGTAAAATTTTCAGAGCCAAAAACAAAAACCTTTCAATTGAAAATTTGGAATGGTCACATCTATAAAAGCAGCATTGCGACAATGGGATATTGATTACAAAACTTTTTGATTAGGTGACAGTGTGAATGTGGTGCACAATAAGCAAACTATAAGACCTAAAGCATGGCATTTCCAGACATATGCGAAAGCAGGGCACAAGGAGTTGTAAATAATGTTATAATTGTAAATAATGCCATAGCGTCTTAGGCATACCAAAGTTAGAGCTCTCACCGCAGTACAATTCCCTTCCTTTCTAACGTAGATGAACAATACTCATTATTGGTATCAGTATTCATGTTCTGCCACAATGAAACATGACGCTTGGGTTGGTCGTGACTATATGGCACGTTATAACATGCTACAAACATCACAAGGTACACAGCTAAGTCAAGCAAAATACTAAGTTCTCACTTTAGCCTTGCTATAACGTCTCCATCTTCTGTGCCTGTTGTGCTCCCAGGCAACGACGCCTCTCCTGCAGTGTTGGGGCCAAGGTCCTGAAATGACAACTTGCACATTCAAAGCATTCTAAGGAAAACATGAAAACTAAACCAAATAAAATATGTAGAAGAAAAACAAAAAATGTCACTCACCATCATTCCTTCAACGTGGTTTAATTCCGGAAGAATTTTGAGTATGCTTCCAGGTCAACTTCCAAATTGAATTTTTCAGGCAAGGGGTCACACCTTGCAGTGTCGGGCTGCAAAAAAAAATTGGTGATGTACACAGATTACCACAGCCTCAACACCTACACTTTCCTCTGAGCATGTTACTCATGGAAACTTAGGCTAGGGATATGTTTTTTTCAGTACTCACGGACTGTTATTTGCTACCAGAGCACAAATGAATCACAGGCCAAGTGGCTGCCTCTCGAACAATGATGGTATGAACAAATGAATGGGTGAGTGGGTGTGTGAATGAACAAACAAATGAAGAAAGCAAGAAACAAAGAGAATTAACAACTTAATGTGAGAAATCCAAAACAGTCTCACATGTGGAACACTCACCGGGTCGTCTAGCTCAGCCTCATGCTCTGAAGAGGTGGCAGACTGGGAAGACAGCAGCTCATCACGGTCACTTGCAGTATGGGCAATCGATGTGTCGCCTACCACTGTACCAACATAACCACACACAAAAAAAAAACACTGCATTGAAACAGAAGCACCGAAATTAATTTTTCTTTTTCCTGTTCATTTCTTTTTTCTCTTTTTCCGAGAATTCAATACACGTACTGCCTGGTATAGCTTACATTTGATATTTTTACGTATTGCAGAGCGTTTCATTTACACTATGTTTCATACATTTAAAAAGGTAAGCCAGAAGATTTGCTCAATTATACATGCTGTGGGATTTATCTAGAGTTGTCCATATTACTCTCAACTTTACTGTACGGTGCCACCCCACTCTGCACTACATTATTCCCACAAGCAAACATATGTGCATACAGTAACAGTAATAGCTCACAAATAAAGCAAGCAGGTATGGGTACTTGGCCGCAGACACAGCTATAGCAGCGTGCAGTAGAGCTATGATGAGTCAATGCATACGAGCATTAATTTACTCTTAACAAATTTCTGGTGCAAAACCTGGTTATCAGCTGTGGCAAGCACAAAGCTGCATGATTTAGGCATGATCTAGATTCGAAGCTAATTCAAATCGAATAGTAATATTCTTTGAACAATTTTGAAGCGAATATTTCGATGGTTTGTGGTTTATGGGGGTTTAACATCCCAAAACGACACAGGCTATGAGGGACGCCGTAGTGGAGGGCTCCGGAAATTTCGACCACCTGGGTTTCTTTAACATTGCAAAGTACATGGGCCTCTACCATTTCATCTTCAACGAAATGCGACTGCTGCAGCCAGGATCAAACTCGCAAAGATGATGCAATGTGATAGTACTGGCAACATGTGCAAAATATTATTGAGCAGTAGTTTTTAGTAGTATCGTCAAAAGCCTGCTTGGCCATAGCCCTGCATTTTAAACGATGGGACAGGTCCAAAAGAGTAAATGTATGGGGGAAACTTGGCGCCTCCATTAGATGACTTGGGGGAAGAAGTCGCCCCCCCGCCCCCTGCGCCCAGTGCCACCCCCATGTCTGGCGTCGAAAAGGGGCACCCGTCACAACGTGTCTCGTGCTAGCGTCCTCTCATGCTCGCGTCGTCGCGCCTGATTCTTGAATTTCACGTAGAGAAGAGCGGCTGCAGCACGTGCAGTTTGCTCAAACTCGTTCCGCGGGTATCAAGAGAACCACGCGCCCTTTGATTAGAGCGTGATCCGCGGCCACTATGGTGATCCGATTCCATGGGGAGCCATTGCGCATGTGCAGATCGGCCTGAGGACGTCACAAGGCACCAGCCAACTGTTCACACCCCTGCCCCATTGGGACCAATCAGCATGTGCGCACTAGCGGCGCGCGGAAGCGGATCGCGCATCGTGCTATGCTAGATCTCTCCACTGATGCAAGTCACCGAGCGCGGTTACAGCGAGTGCGCGCTGCGGACACCTGGCAAGTACAGATCTGGGTGCCATGCTTCCGCCTGCTCGTGTCTATTGCCGCGAGCATGAGCAGACCGTTTCGGCATACGCGCTTGAGCACAGGCACGTGACGCGGGTCGGGGCAAGCGACACGGAGTCTGGGGCACGTGCCACGTTGCGATCCTGGAGTACGAAGCAAGAGTTACAGAAACGTTATTTGCTCGGGATGAATACTTCGAGATTTCTAACACCAAACATTCGGTTCGAATCTATAACGAATACTTTATTATTCGACTGAATATTCGAAATAATCGAATATTCGCACAGGCTAGTATGATCACAAAGTGCTGCAATTGAGAAGTTAGCTCAATAAGTGCAACAGGAATTGTCAGGTACCCTAAATATAATAAACCTAATACAAAAATTTGCAGCACCACGAGGAACACTTTACTTTAGTGGAAGCCACACTGAATACCTTGTAAACAACAAGGGATAGATGCTCATGAAATGCACAGGTCTATATAACAACAGGAGGTGGATAAGCACAAGTCTCAGTAAATATTAATTCACCTCAAAGGCATTCTCTTTGCTAGTCATTAAACCCTATCAGGTCAGTATGAACTGCCCAATAAAAGCACAAAAAATCTTCATTATCACACTGTAGTGGATTGCACATTTAAATGGCTCTAACACGTAGCACTATACGCAGTACAGTACACTATGAAATAAAATCAATTTGTGCACATTTTGCAAGCATAGACCGCTCGTTGCTGCTTCTGACAGCGCGACAAAGAAGCTACTCTGAGTTTCACAAGTTTTTTTTTCACTGTTTTTGACAAAATAGGCATCAAGGGCATTTTTGAAGATATGAACGTATACTCAGACTACGCATACTGAAAGTTTTCACATTGCAATTCCAAGCTGGGAGACAAAGTTTCTGTCCTGCAAAGAAGATATTGTCAGGCTGTCTCTCAACTGAAATATCAGAAGCCATATATGGTTTATGGTTTGTGAGGGTTTAACGTCCCAAAGTGACACAGGCTATGAGGGACGCCGTAGTGAAGGGCTCTGCAAATTTCGAACACCTGGGTTTCTTTAACACTGCAAAGTACATGGGCCTCTACCTATTTTCTTCATCGAAATGCGACTGCTGCGGCCAGGATCGAGCCCGCGTCTTTCGGGTCAGCCGCAGAGTGCCATAACCACAGAGTCATGGCAGCGGCTGGGGAAGCCATTTATCTCTGCATGCTCCTTGAGGTATATACCTAAAAACAGGCTGCCCAGTGATACTAGCAGTGACAGGCCTTTGATATATTAGTATACACATACTTTTTTTATTCGAATTTTTCTTTGAAAATATGATCTTTCACTAAAATTTCGTTGTGTTCGCTGTGAAACTTAACAGAATAAAATTCAGCATTATTTAACACGGCTTCAGAGCAATCAGAGTCAATCTTTTTCACCATGACAAGGCATGTATTACAATCGCCTAGCAGTGATGGCATGCATACAGAAAAAGCATGATGAATATAAAGGCTAGACACTTCGTGGGTGAATTTATGCACTCAAATCAAAGGAAAACACTTGGCAGAGGCATAGAAGAAAAGAAAGACCATAATCACAGAATCTACATGGTTGCAACCTATAGTTGGTCTCTCTTTTTATCCATCATAGCACATTCTTTCTTTTTTGGCGCTTATCATGAGTCATGACGGTTTGATAAACTGCCGCAGTGTCATGGGTGAAAAACCTGATGTTGGGAGCAACTCTGTCCCCAACTACTGTATTCCTCACTGCAGTCCATGGATCAAAGTCTTTAAAGCAAGGCAATACACAATTTCATACTTTGGCTTAATTTCTTTCTAATAACAAAGGAGAAGAAGTAACTGCATTCTTTTCCACTAATTATGTGTCAGCAACAGAAGGCCAAACAACAACAGCTTTGATGAGCTCAATAAACTTTTAACAAAGTTAAAATTGTACCAAGTGTAGCAGACATGTTGGAAAAACTTCTTCACAGCGAATTGTAAAATGAGTATGGACTAGGTAGTGCGAACCATTGTGTTTACCAAAAATGTTATTGTGTAAGACTGTGCTGAACAAAACACTGGTTTTGCGCCTATAAAAGTGGATGGCTCTCTTAGCTGCTACTACTACTACTGTACCTGGCAAGGTCTCGTCTCTACCCATAGGCCAGTGCAGGGGTCCGTGGGCTCTGGCGATGGGAAGCGGCCATGGTGGCAAGCACCTATGCACCACCTGGCACACTCCCCTTGTGAGGCGGTCGCCCTGCTCACCCGGACCCAGGGCTGAAGCCCAACGCCACAGTAACTGCGGCACTTCGTGCTTCCTTAGCTCACGTCGACCAACTTCTGCACATAGAGACAGGGAAAAGCAAATGTCAAGATGCTTTGCTCTTTTGAATGCGATTAAACACAAGGCCACCAGGATTTCACTGAAGCGTGCTAGCTTTGTCATCCACCAGGCTGTTGAGCTGGACACTCCCACACATTTTATATGTGCAGCCCTCTGATGCCCTCCAACTTTGTTACCGCGTGGCTTGACTGCACATTCTGCATGACATCCTTTGACTAAAAGAAGTAGAGAAGCTTTCTACCCACAGCACTCACTAAAATGCTTAGACTCGCAGAAAAAGAGCCACTGTGCCTTCCAAAAAAGAATGAGGATTTTGTTCAGGTTATGCCACAATAGAACCGCACAAAAGGTGAGCACTTTGAACAAAAAAGTGAGCAGGCATTTGGAACCTCCCAAGAGCCCTAACACTGCTAAGACATCATTACAATATGAACATATGAACTGTAGCCATGACCTCTCCCTTGATAAAGCCAAGCACCTGGCCAAGAGATGCTTGTGCCCATTAAAAATGCAGTGAGCTCAGGGCAGCACTCAGAGTCAATCAAAGTACCTTCCACATCAAAAGATAGTTTCCCTCCTGTCAGGTCATCATAGTAGTGTTAGCTCTTAACTCAGCAGCTTGGCACCATTGCTGGTTTCAGTTTCTACCCAGGAGAAACCAACCATCTCATCACTCTATGCCATGTTGATGGCATGCATGTTAAAGACACACCTGTCTGATGGGCTAACATAGTGTAACTATCGAGAAGTGCACTTCACCTTGTGTAGCGAGCAGAGAAAAATGCCATTTATAACAGAAGACAATGATATAAAATAATTCAAAGAAAAACACTCAAAATATTCTTGCTGTGTACATAAAAATGTATTATTGCTCTGTAATTACAAACACCTTTTAGATGGCCTTTTCCAAAAGAGAAAAACCTTTAGAGTCAGCTTCCCTAAATGCCATCACAAGCAAGAACTCTGTCAAGATAAGAAATGAGCACAACCAGCACACATAGAAATAAAATGATAGAGTAAGAAGTGGTGGCATATTACAAAAAGCATTATGGTATACCATCATAACCGCATTTTAGCAATACAATTCAAAAAGTGGTTCATTAAAAAATTGAAAGTGGCTTAACTTGGCTAACCCTGGAATTCAGCGAAAAGCAAGCACACTTGCTAAGCATCTAAGGCTCGTCCATGGCAGCTCTGCTACACGCTCGTGACAGCCGTTCTAAATATACCCACATGACCACGTGGCTATGACGTGGTATCTCACGGTCTTATGACATCCTCATCGGATGTCATCACGTGGCTTCACATCATCCCATTGGATGTTCTGAAGGCCAAAGATCACCCCAAAGGTCACCCAGTGTCAAAGGTCAGAGGTCAACTATAGGCCATGGTCAAGGGTTTGACACAATTACTGTACCACATATGGTCATACACTGCTAACGTGGTTGGGCTGAAGGTTGTTCAAGGTCATTCTCCGGCCTATGCGATGACTGCTTTACCTAGCACAGTAAAGCTTTTCGCTTCAAAAGATCGGTCTCGCTGTCTTCCAATTCTCTTCTTTGACTATTGAAGCACTAGCATCCAGGCTATGTACACAGACCAAGGGAAGGGAAGTGAATTACTGGCGAACATGTTCAGCAGTAACTGCAGCAAAAGCTTCCTCTGCCAATGCTTGCAGCAAGGCTGAGTGAAACTAAGTGCCATGAAAACAGCCATCTGGTGAGGACATCAGCTGCATACTGCATGGAAATAAAGCGCATTCCTGCATGTGCTATGTCGTTCTTTTCACTCGGTACGAGGCATGCCCTTTCACACCCTTTCATTTTTCTTTGTCGGTGATACTGGCCTGGCTACATAAGTGTACGCACACTAGCATTTAAGGCATTAGCTTTCCATGATGCAGGCCCACAAATAAATTCACTCATGCCAAAGCAATACAACTTGCATCACAGAAAAAAGCTAAAAAAAAATCAAGCATGGTGCATTGCACATACTATGCCTGGCAATGTTGATGAGGCAATCCAGGTCGGCCCGCATCATGCGGTAAAGGAGCCGCTCTTTGCGGTTGAGGCCGGCATCACCCTGTAGAGCACCAGCATTGCACGACTCTATCATGGTCAGCAGATGCTTCAGGTGGCCTCGCTGAACCAATTCAAGCACGTTGCGCTCTGCACAGATAGCGGCACCAACAATTGAAAACCTGTCACCCACAACTGAATAAAGATGTAAAAAGATAGCAGGATATGCGCGACAAACAACCTGCTCACTGCGTGAAATCGCGCCTGCAAAATAAGCAATAAGTATGGCTGGCAGTGTTGGATTCTGAATGAATTCAGGTTAGGGCTGAGCTCAAATTATATATGTTACCTGAATTCATTAAAAAAAAACATGCTGCAAACATTATCAAATAAATTCAATAATACTGTATCCATTAGAAAATGCTTCAAATATTATCCATAAAATTTACTAGTACTGTGGGCATTAAAAAAAACACTTCAAATATTATCAATAAAATCTGCTCACAAAAAGGAATAACATTTAAAACCTTAAAATTCAGCTGCAGCCCCTCGAAAAACTCAAGCAAATTGGTACTTTTGTGCTGCCTTCCATTCACCACAAAGCTTCTTTCAAGCACTGTGTCCTACTCCTCTATGCCTGCCACATGCTTGTACTCACTGGAGCAAGTGGCCAGAGACAGGCATTCCAAGGTGAGTGCCGTCTGGAGGCAGACGGTGCTGTTGCTTTCCAGCAAGTAGAACAACTCTGTGAGCAAGCCCTCGTTGCCCAAAAGCGTGGCATTCTGCTCTGTGGGAGCATAATAAGGAGCAGCAAAGAGTTACCCATGAGACACTTGTTCTTCTTCACTTCAACATCCTATGTGACTGCGAAGATCTCGACATCCTATCGCTGAGGGAAGATTAAAATTTTGCATTTCCTTCTAAGCACACAAGCAAATACACAAGCTGAAAATACAATCTAAGAGGATTCTGGTGTGGGCTAGTTGGTGCATACTTTCTACGACACAGATTGGCACAGCGCAACGGAACGAGGACGAGAAGAAACACGAAACACGGGACGGGTGCGAAACACAGGACAGCGCCCGTCTTGTGTTTCGTGTTTCTTCTCGTCCTCGTTCCGTTGCGCTTTGTCAATCTGTGTCGTTGAAAATACAAAACCCTGCAAAGCATGAGGATGCCTACATTCAGATAACAAAAAAGGTAACACAAGGCTGCAACTGCTCAAGAACTTGCCAGCATACTCAACTGTTTCCAAGGAGCCTCTTCAGCAGTAGCAAGATGGCAACCTTAACCTTGATTTTGACTTTGAACTTTCGAAGTTCCTCCAAGGGAACCTTGTAGGCACCCATTGCACGAGCTCTCAAGCAGAACTTTTGGTCTGGAAGCAAACACAATGCCAAACTTTAGGAGCGCTCCTCTTCTTAGAAGATGGCTATTTCTTCTAAGCTTAGTGCTGGTACAAAATGCTGTAACAGACATAGCAGAACTGCGCCACTCAGAGTCTGTTCTATCAGAAGGTGAGCCACACCATTGTAGTAAAGAGGAGGAACAAACATAACACTAGCGATCACTCGGTTATCGTTGCAGAGTTGAGAACAGTTGAAAAAATAAAAAGCAGTTTCTTTCTTAAAACAAAACTTGTCTTCAGTCATACCGTACATAATCAGACCAAGGCGTTACTCTAAAACAAACCGACAGTGGTCTAAGGCCCACAGGTGTCAGCTCTAACAAAATTTCTGAGTGATAACAGCCTGTGGTAAGTTGTAACACTTTTAAAGGCTGCTCTGAACCAGACCAGGCTGATCCTGAATATTAAAGCTATCAGACTGACCAAAGAACCCTACTAAATATATGTGACAATGCCTAATTGTAAACAATCATGGCGCTCAAAACTTAAGGGGGGAAGCTGGTCTTAGAAAAAAAATTGAATAATGAAATCACAATTCTGAAATCTTCAGAGAGCAAATATTTTTGTTTGCTGATTCTAAATATGTCACTGAATTTCATGTAAAAAAAAAATCTCCTTTTGCACATATGTAATATGCTGTATAAGTTTTTTGAGGATAGCTTTTAAGGAATTTTGCTATAGGAAACTTCCTCAATTGTATGCCACTGGTTTGTTTTGACATCAATGAATACAATAAGGGTTAAATTGTCATCCTACCCATCATAGAAGCTGAGTTATTAGGTTTTTAAGTTGCCATTTTAGAAATAGAAGGAAAGATAGTATTTCTGTTTCTGCAGTGGCAAGTTCAAAACCTTATCATTCAAGTTCCATGGTAGACAAGATGGTAATTTTTACCCTTATTGCATTCCTTGATGTCAAGACAAACCAATGACATGCGATTCAACTAGTTCCCCAAAGCTAAATTTCTTAAAAGCTCTAGGCAAAAAGTTATATAACATAATATACGAGTGCACAACCATTAGTTTTACATGAAATTAAACAACATATTGAAATCAGCACACAGAAACAAGTTTCCTGAAAATTTTATAGCTGTGAATATGATATTTAAAAAATTTTTAAGACTGGTTTCCCCCCATAAGACCTGCAAGGGCATGAATGTTCAATTCTGACATTATGAAATTAGAGAAATGAAATCACAGAAATTAACGTATCAGTGACAGGTATGAACAACTAAAGTCTACCTCAACTCACACCCAAGCCCTACAAAACACTGCTCTGCATTGACCTGACAAGTGATAAGGCAAGCGAGACAAGCCAACACATGAAAAGACAATCATCAATTTTTGCCTTAGCACCTTACCTTGAGCAGCTAAACGAGAAAGCAGATTGCAGAGGGCAACAAGAAACACCGGCTCGGAGAGGCCCATGTCACGGTACCTCAGGAGCACTGCCAGCAGCACTTGAGTAGCACATCTTTCAACCAAGAGACGAGTCCGGCCTGGAGTGCATAGCACATGAATGAACGCCATCATGAAAAATGACTGCAAATGTTTATTTCTTCGTTCCTGTGCCTTTGGTAGCAAAATTAGGAGTGTGCCTTCCTGTCTCTAGCTGCTAACTGCTAGTAATGTAGCTATTTTGTTGTCTGTGCATATGAGGTGCTGTCATTTAGGTGTTATTAAGCGTGTTGATAATGAATAATTCCATGGTACCAAACAACACCCTAAATAAATAATAGCAGGAGGTATTCTCACTTCCTGCACAGGGGTACACAAGTAGTACAGCCCTCATCAAAAGTTACAGCCAAAAGAATTTGCTTTGAAGCTGTTTAGTGGGGCTCCCTAGCACATCTAGCAGTCCAAAGCATGGGAGGATTGAAGACGCAAAGCCATTCCTCTTTTGAGAGATTACAGTTGCTGGGAATGCATAATGAGGCATACTGCAAGCCTCACAAGCAAACCCCTTGGGCTGTATACTTCTGACGGGGGGTGTATCTCCTGCAGTAAAAAGCACTGCAGTGCACAGTTTCATTGACATATTTTTGCAGCATATACACTAGGATCAAAAATTCAGTCTTTTCATAAATTCCTTCTGCGATTTTACTTTGATAGGAAGTAACAAATTTTGCAATCGAACTGGATGTATGGATGCATATGAATTACACATGTGCAAAAGGATTCCATTCCAAGCTCCCTACTAGCTCTATAAGCAACATAACTCAACAAATGTAAACTGGCTGTCAAAAGAACACTGAACAACAACAAAGAAAATGATGGAAACCAAGCACATATCCAAAGGAGGGGGAGCGGGGTGACCCCCCTCCAGCTCTGATACATTACAAGATACCAACTTGGACCCTTCCCTCCCAAAAAAATAATGGCTATCTGCCTGGTGGGTGCTACAGTTCTTGAGGAAATAAATGCATTGTTGAGGAAAGGATTGCATTGTTAGAGCAAGTGTCAGTGAAGTGACAGCAGATTTTTATTTTTTCTTCAGAAAATAACCTTTCTGTTCCTTTTGCACTCTTTCACATGATGCCACGACATGTAGGCTCCCATGAAAGAAGTCTACTCAACTCAAAACACCATTGGTGCAATGCACCCAATTTAGTAAGCAATGTCTTAGAGCGACTTCAATAAAGTAAGGATATCCCACTGAACATGCTGTCGCTAAGGCAAAACAAGAGATCACAATGGTACTGTTAGGCAAAACTTCCATTAATTACCATCAACACACAGTATAAACTTCAACACCTTATATTCAAAATTACCAAAGTAGCTTTTGTCTCTCAGTTTTGTTAAGATTATAGCAGAGGCTGTGGCATCTACTAATACTGTACGGAACTCTCTTGTGACAAAGAAAAACGCTGATGTGAAATATACCAGAATAAAAAATGAACTTTTCTATGGTGTACAAATGTGCCAACACATTCTGAGCTTAGTGTGCCTATCCTGAGAACAGAGTCGTAAAAGTATAGCTTCAGAATAGCACCCCAGCACAGTCAACAAAATCCAATGAGAGTATCAAGCCTTCTAAGATAAAATTAGATCACCAACCTTTCTGCTCACTCACTATTTCCTTCAGGGCCATGACTACATCTCGAACTACAGAAGAATTTTTAGGTTGCTGAAAAATAAAGAAAATTGCGGTAAGCACAGCTCTAGTTTCATCTCTGAACCATGAAACTGTGCAGTACCATGCTGGTTTACAGTGTAATAGCAGAGGCAGTCAGCCCATGCCAAGGACAACACATAAGTTGGACCCTGAGATCACTATAACACTGGAAGTAATTGAACGTTAAGGCCTTGCCATCCTTGCGGGCATGCAAGTTTAGGGCCCGATCAGGTCTATTAAAAGGTTGCAAGCCTATATTCCCTCCGAGCACAAAAGTAAATGTCATTACAAGAGTAACCATTACAGTAAAGAAAGTAAAGCCATGCTACATGTAATGGTAAAACTATGCTCCACTGGTCTGGTGCTTGGCTTCTCTAGGGTGAAATGCTTGGGAAATGGGCCTGGGACCCCACCTTACGTAGATGAAGTCACCTCGTGCCATGGCACTCTTTGGGCAAAGCTGCCCTCGCGGCATTAATATTTGACATCATCATCACGTTATTAAAAGCAACAGAGGAACACCCGATTCACTCACTACTGCTGTGCCAGAAGAGGAGGGAACTACCAGCCATGAAAGCATAGACAAAAACATTTTCATGCCACAAGAAGGTATAACTGGATTTCAGAGCCCAATGACAGGAACTCTTCAGCACATATCAGGATGCACACATACACATGCATGCAAAGCAACAATGATGTTCGGTGGCATACCTCTAGTAGCGCGAGGAGCATCGGGATGCAGTCGTCAATTTGAGCTGGTGTCAGCTGCTTTCTTTTCTCTGCAAAAGAGGAAGTTGAGAGTAAGAAACACTACAAGCATTTACATGCAGTATAACATTGCAAATAACACAGCAAGCCACAGCATCAAAATTTCTTGAAATGAATAAGTGCTCCTCACAGTTTGTATCTGGCTCTAAAGCCAAGCAGTTGGTAACAGTCACTTTCTCTACATAAATATGCCATGTACAATACTGTGCATCTTTATTGTGAGAACTTTAAATAAATCTTCCCACCTCAACCGCTGTCTTGTTCGTGGTGAAACTGCACACAAAGCTTGGCTATTACGGTAACTTCTGTCTCGCAGTAAGTTTGACAACAGTACTTACCTGGTTCAGCTGTGCATGATGCAAATACGTAATTGTCTACGATGGGACTGATGAGCCGAAAGCTGTCAACGACACATTTTTGCCAGAGGGTGCAGGTGGTGCCATCTGTTGTCTGCAGAGGAAAGCACTACGATGCGAAATGTGCCTGGGCTAATGTTTCAAGGTGCGCAGGTCCTTTGATGGTGTCACAACCACCCTTTGCTGGCAACCTGGCGCCGGGGGCTTTCAGTTCGTTGACCTCGGTGCAGACAATTACGAATTGGCATCATGCGTGGCTGGATAAGGTAAGTACCGTTGTCAAACTTAATGCGAGGTAAAATTCAACCCCAATAACCAAGCTTTGTGCACAGTTTCACTGCAAATGAGCCAGTAGTTGAGGCGAGAAAAATTTTTAAAAGTCTTCCTGATAAACTTGCACAATATTGTATTATATACAGCAAAAACAGAGCAGATAAATAAATTGCTGTAACAGATGATTAATATAGGTGGACACATGACAAATTTCGTTATATAGGTAAACACTAATGTCATTTGAAACGTGGCATATTTCATCAGTGATATAGTAGTACAGTGTTTATACATTCTTGGTTCATATGAATTTCTAGTCCATATGTTCAAAACTGTGGCAATAAAAACGACCTGTAGAGTTACATCATTCGTCATCTGGTTGATATGTTCCCAGATAACACAACTTCCCGGCTACTTAGTTCAAAGTTTCGACAAATTCTAGTTGTATAACATGTTTAGTGACCAACTGCACATGTGCAAACGTGCAAACTACGAGTGGGCCCAACCTGGGGGCACGCAACATAAAAAGCTGAACTGCAGAAGCAGTCACCTGTAATGATGGCTCCTCTGCAGTGTCTAGGTGCAAAAGGGCAAAGCATTAAAAAAAGTTGAGCAATATACGGACTGACCTCCTCCACGGGGACGTAATACGAAGAGGAGAAATGCAAGCAGCTTCTTCACAGCGCCTAAGGGCACTGGGGCAAAGCATCCAAAAACTACTATGACGAGCTAACATATGAGTGGGCTGGCTGTTGAAAAAAATGGCATGAAGAGCAAAAACACTGCGACAGCCAGCCACTGTGGCAGCTTTTCTGGAATGGAAAGGTGCAAGAGGGCATAGCATCCGAAAAAAAAAAAAAACGAGGATGAGATTCTAGCTACGTACTTTTGTGACTGATATCTAGGGATCAGATGTGTTACAAATCTTCTTCCATGATAAGGATAATGTCAATGCAGACTGAATTCTGGGAGCACTAGAAAAGGAGCTGCTCAGACCTTGTGCCACCTGGATGGGCTAATCGACTTTTCTGTGAAGTGAAGAAGTGAAATTGTTAATAAATGCTTTGTACCTCATTCAACAGTTACATTTTATAAAATTATGCGGTTTGGATCATACGTAGTCCAGGACAATACGTTCTTCCACACCCCGCACTGTTTTTTATTTAAACGTATCAACGAGGTTGTACTGCATTTTTTTATCAGTTCATTATATGGTTGTTTCATGCCAAAGCTTTATTCACAGCCACCTGAGGATGGCATGTTATGTAGACACTACATTACCATGCAATTGAAATGAATAGGGTAGGAGCTCACAATTTCTGTAAAATAACAAAAATTTGCATAACACCAGAAATTGGGTGCTCATTTGAGCCTTCAAACCTGCTCTTCTGCACCACTCAAATAAAATTGCAGGAAATAAAAATTTAGGCTTACATGTTCCTAGTTTCCACGTATGCACACATCTGAATTATTGCATAACAAAAACGTCTTCAGTAAACAAGAGATAGTTTTTCAATTAACAAGAGCGACATTAAGTAGAAAGTTCACATCATGTTACTTATGAAAGTAGCTAATGTTCATGTCGGTAGAGGTTCTTGTAACCAGCATAGATCCGACAAAACTAGGAAGCAGTAATACTTCAAAACTCAGTAATTCACTTTCTCACACCAGGAAAAGAAATGGTGCTTACATCAGTGTCCAGCACGAAACAAAAAAAAAATGGTCATAAATTTTTTTAGTTTTCAAACATTTACACAGTTTTTCAGCAGTTAAGACCAAACTCATGCAGAACAACTGCACAGCATTCTCTCGACTTGACAATGCAGTGCCCCAGTGTCAAGCATAGCAAACATGACATCTCGCAAACACGTTATCAAAACTCCCACAAATGCAGCACGGCAGTTTAAAAGTGCAAGAAAGGGTTAGTGAAGTTAATCGAAAGGAAGAAAACTGGGAGTAGCACTGAGAAAGCATCCTACCAGCGTCCATCGCAGACGGAGTCTCCGGACGGGATGAGGCTCACGTCAGAACATAAACCCAGATCCAAGGCCTTGACAGCAAAGCAAACGTGGGAAACTTTTTTTGTTTAGTTTTTGTGCCAAACAAGTGCCTCTTTTCTGGAGCCCTGCCTCGTTACAAAACAGCTCTCATTTAGATTAAGGGCAGGGCTGTGAGGGAGGAGCATTTGGCACTGACACTAGAAGGGCCACTCCAGCAAGTTGAAAGAAAGAAAAAAAGTAAAAGAAAAGGAAGACCTCCGCGATGCTATTCCGAGCCCTGTTCCCCTTCCTTTCTGCAGAATCAACAGAATGAAGGGCGTGAAGAGCAGTGATTCTGCAACGGCAGCAAAGTGCAGCCAATGGCAAGGGGAAGAGCAGCTGTCCAAACTGTGCGTGTGTGGTGGCGGTGCATTGAAAGCTAAAAACAAAGAGGCAATCAAAGTGGCCCGGCCCCATTCATCGAATCCCACCCACCACACACTTCCGGCCAGTGCCTCAAACTAAAAGGCTATCGCACCTGTTTTTGCATGTCCTCCTTGCGTAAATGAAAAGGCTGCTGGCTGCTATCCCGAAGTAACACTGTGCGTCTAAAGCTGTCGCAAGCACTTCAAAGGTCAATGAAACTGAGCAACATAAAAATGGAAAAAAAAAGCCTGGCAATGAATACTGCTTGAAGAAAATAGCACACAGACGTTGACACCAAGGAAATGTCCCAATGCTTGCACGAGGATGCTGTTTTCTTATCGTTTCTTACAAACCGTTTTCTGTTTGCAAGTCTGCTTCTTTCCTGTTTTTCAATGCAGATAACTCTCTGTGGAAGTTTGACCATTTGACTGCACCTGAGAACAACAGCTTTGTTTACAGTTATCAATAATAAAAGACGGTTAAATTGATCACAAAACTTTGCTCTTTCAGTTTTGCAGCATTTTAACTTTCTCTAGCAACAGTGGTGTGCACAGCTTACCTTACTCTGCTCCCACATGCCATAATCACTGCCCCATTACTTCTTTTTACAACTCAAGCAACAGTTGCACCAGAACTTAGTAGCATAAAATTTAGTCATATACATGTTTTATTCTGACAGAGTTACAAGGTTCAATTTTTGTTTTTGGAACAATAGCACTATGCTTGATTTTTCTTTTTGTTTTTGACACATGAACTGAGGACACATCACAACGAGAGAGAGGTAGATCATGGGGGTCTTCCCTGGGGTGAGCAGACTCACCAGCATGGCGCAAAGCGGTCAGCAGCGAGGTAATCTGTGGCCCCAAAGGCCCACAGGGGTCGGAGGGGCCCCCCAGCGTGGGCAGCACTTGGCGCAACCTCCACAGATTCTCCGCATCTCTGCAAAGTGGCCCAACCCTTCTCCACACCTGTCTCACACCGCACACACCAGCCGGCAAAGAAGGCAGTAGCAGAAGCTGCACATGCAACCACATTCTACCAGCAAGACTGATGTGCCTCGTTAACAGACCAGTCATGGCAGTTTGTTGGGATACACACTGCAACAAGTGTCAACCACAAGCAAGCATTCAGGTATTATTGCCAGGCACTACTTCCTATAGTAGTACTCGCGCTAGACACTGCATCAATGTAGCATAGGGACCAGGTATTACATCTCCATTTTGCAGGACATCCGACACAATCTGAACTGCTACTTTGAAAAGACCTTGGAGGCATGCTACCACTGTTCTTGTATAGCACATAGTGCCACACAGTAATTGCCATAACTGTGCACAGTTGAAGCTCAGGTGAACAAAGCTGGTACAAGGTTTGGGTTACAATTATGCCTGCGAGTAAATGTAAATTCTTTTCTTCAGGGCAACAAGAAGCAGCAGAGATGTTTCTTAAACTATAAACTGTGAAATCTGATTATATATTCCATGGAACCAGGGATTACAGAATGCTGCTGTTGGCTGTGACTGCATGAAGACTGCATAATACATAAGATATCAATAGTTAGAGCGAGCCAATGTTACATTCCCGCTGGTAGGAGGTCTCTTTCACCATTTTTATTTTTCATATTTCTGACGATGCACATTTTTTTCCTTAAGGTGATGATTAAGACATCAGTAAACATGGATCATCGCACAAAATTTATCAGCACAAAATAAATAATTTAGAATTAAATTCTTTTCTCTCGGGTAGTTATGACTTCGGTTTAAACAGCCAAACTTTAGCTATGATTCATAGCTGGCGCAGGGGTCACGTGAGGCATGCAAAACACTGTGATATAATCACTGCTTTGTCATTTTAATTCACCCCAACTTTTACACCAGCCTGCCTCGGGATTCAAAATAACGTCATGGCAATTAACAGCTTTTGTATGCCTCAGGTAACAGCGACCCCAGCAGTGAGGTTACAGCTACAGTACAGTTATCGATCCCAAAACCAGAGGTGCGTAGAAGGAAAAAATTGAGTCATAATTTATTTACCCGGCAGGCAAATTCCTCGCAGTGATTTATATTTACTAATCACTCGCGCATTACTCCAAAGCACGAACATGCAACGAAAACTACTCCGAGCCCCAACGAGCCCCTACTCCTGCAACAGCAAGATACCAAAAGCATATAACCTGAATATGGTTAAAAGCACATTTGAGAAACGCCTCTGTTAAATATTTTGCTTCACGATCATCAACAGAATAACTAAAAAATAAATGCAGCATTAAGAGAGCTGCAAACAGCAGGGTTTTATAAAACTGATGCCACGTTCTGATAATGTTCAATTTGCAATTTTTGTTTTTGCATTGCATATAATTTGGTATTATCTGTTAAGCAATATAACTGAGCTGCCTGCAAAGCATATGCTTTCAAAGAAGCACTGCCTTGTGACACTTTAGCTTCAGATGTGATGTGTATCGCAGCAAATGGAAGAAAGACTAGCATGCTGCTGCAGTGCAGCACCATTTGAGAAAATTAACAATTCCATGCAAATTTTTACATGGTAGTTAGTTAACAGTGTGCAAGATAACAGAAAAGCCGAAAAGGTATGTCTTTTTCACTAAAATTCAAAGGAATGTCTCTTGGCAAGCGTGCATTGAGTCAAATTAGGCGCAAGAATAAGCATAAAGTAATGCATACAAGTTCATGCACATTCTGTCAGCAAGCGAAGACCTGTAAATGTCTCAGTGTACACAGACTCACGTGGGCGCCGCCATGGTGCTGGCCTAGGCAGAGCCTCCTTTTTGCACGGCTGCGCCAGTGTCCTACAGAGAGACGAAATGAAATCATAACAGTATGCCATATGCACAAAAACAAGTGCAATTGAAACCTGATTTTACAGACAGCTGGTGCGAAAAATCTCAACTTTATCAAGAAAGCTGGATTCCTCGACTGCAGCACACCAAGCACAATGTATTTGTGAACTTTACCTAATGAAATGAACATAGCCTTGAACTCAGTTACTAGAAAGAATATCCAGGAAAGAAGAAATACATGGACAAGAGAGCACGGAGACTAGCTTTGTGGACACAGATGCACCAAAAAGTGCCAAATCCCAAATGCTACACTGGATTAGAAGTTCTGGGTAAGCTTGATGTGCCCTGGCGAGCATCACTTTCGATAACTAAGCAAGCACTGATGCCAAAGCAAACGGGGCACTGTCAGGAATTCTTAGGAACAAGGACACTGCGAAGGTTATTGCCAGAAAAAGAGGAGCCAGCTGATGATACAAACATTCCTGAAGGCCCCATGCTGAAGTCTGGCCAAGTCAGAGATGCAATCTACATCCTGAAACTGTTTGCTTGCTCCTGTGCGAGACATGGGAGGCGCCGAGTGTTTTGCAGTGTACAAGTAAAACAACATGCTTTTGCTAGAAGCTGTTTTTAAGAAATAGTACGAGCGTTTTTTTCTTCTTTTCAAGTAATGAATTTCAACCCACCCTAACATACACTGCGCTCTTCCAATTTAATGAATGTTTTCATAAACCATCAAAAACTCAAGAAATTTAAACCTATAGGATTTCATAAGATCAGGTTACATGACCTTGATTTCAAGAAAACCTTTCAGCAGACCTCACATACCTTTATGCAGGAATATATAGAATCCATAGTCAGGTGCGAATGAAACATCTGCGGTGCAAGATACAGCATGCATACCACAGCAGTTCATGTGTACTGCAGTTACATGATGTGTATTGTTCAAAAGTGAGTATATAATCTAGACCTAATGTACACAACCCAGATACCCGTCGTCAGCTAGGTAATATGTCCAACATAACATGAGGCACAACACTTTCGGATCTGCAAGGCCCATGAATTAGAAAAAAATAATAATAATAAAGCACATTACGAGCACGTCGAACGACCTAGCTAATCAATGTTTTGAACAGAATTTTAACCATGCAGTGAGAAAATCAAAACAATGACGCCAGCATTCCGATCGGGCAAAACGCAAAAAAAAAAAAAACGCCCGTACGTGCGATGTCGGTGCGCGTTAAAAAAAAATGCCAGGTAGTCGAAATTGATCCAGAGTCCTCCGCTACGACCTACATCAAGCGATCAACGAAATAAAAAGAAAAGAAAATACGTTGCAAGTACAAACAGACCTTGTGCGTTGAAATCCATTCCTCTCTCGACAAACAGAAACAAAAGGCAAGTCTGGCAAGACAACGCGCGCGCGGCAACACCCTGAATGCATGTTTACAAGGCACTGCACATTTTATGCACTGGCGCACTTTTTATATATGCACAAGGAATAAACCAAGCATGTAAACAAAGCGGCAAAGCTCGGAGCGTCGAGAGCTTTTCACTTAAGAGCTGCTTGTCAGCGATATGGCTGGTGCTTTTTTTGGGAGGAGCGGAAAGCTTGGCATTAAGCCAGTCGTTGTGCTGCAAATGGCTCAACAACCAACAGCTGATTCCCGGCACTTGACTCTTGCTTTGGCCTTCACCACGAACATTTAGCACCAAATGCACATTAGCGAAAAGGCACTGCAGAAAGACATAAAACTGCTAAAAGCAAGTGCAAGTGCGATCACACCGATGTGCATAAGCGAAACAATAGTGCATCGGCACTGCTGCAGTGTCAAGAAGACACTCGATACAAACGCAGCATGAGGACTTCATGTAGGATCTTCTTGCATTGCATGATAACATATTGAGAGAGATTGCGCGTGCCGTTTTATCTGTTTATGCCAGCAACGAAACGCTTGTTTAGCTCACCCGATGTCCAGCACGCGAGCAGCCGTGCTACTTCCCAATGTTCCTTGCGTTCTCCGCGAAAGCGCACCCTCTCGCCCGCTTTCCCCTTTCGGATGAAGCGATGTAGCGGATGGGCGAGATTGAGCACTGGCGCTGTTGTGCGCGACGCAGCACCCATGCGTTGTTCTAGGGCTGTATCAAATTTTTAGAAATATTGTGCTGCTTGCTGCAAAAGCCAGAGTAAAACGTGCTGTTTATACAAAACCGTAAAGCCAGTTAGATATCCTGCTTCAGCATCGATTACAGATTCTTAATATTTTGGCGTGTTTGTTGCCTTCCAGATAGTATATTTGCAAAGCTTCATTTTCCTATACAATATTGTATCCCTACCGCTGCTAGAACTGGCAGTGTGATATTGACAGGGCGGCCAGGCGGCTTCCAACCAAGGTCTTGCTTCCAACAAGACGAAACCGAAACCGAAAGCCGGCCCGGCTACTTTCGCCGGTCTGGTCGGTCTGGTTTTGGATGGCTCAGTTCCGTCAGATCCTCTCTTTTGCATGATGGCGGCCAACGTGTCGGACGGAGTTGAAGCAATGAGTTTAGGCGACCACGAAAAGGCACGAACAAACTGAACCGTGACTATACTTCTCACAATTTGTTGGACAATGCGATTGCCTTTGTGTTTCCGCCTAGCGAAGCGCTGTGGTTATCCAGCCTTGGTTCGTACGAGCAGCAGGGTCTGTGAAGTTCTCTACCTGCGTCACACTTAGTTCTCTTAGTTCATTCATTCGGGTAGCAGAGTCCCGCGTTCTTCCTAACACCGTAAACATAGTCAATTTTTATTGGGTGTCAAAGTCGCTACTAATATATTTGCTTGTTTCGAGTGCGAAGGTCTTCTCTTAGTTGATGCAACGTTGTACTGGTTTGCATGTGCATAAGTTCCTTTAGTATGCCTATTGATCGTTGCCTTTGTCTTTCTAGGTTTCTGCCAAAGCGGAATCGAAGGCTCCCGTTACTGAGGTAAGTAACTAGTTAATGAGCTAGTAAGTTCATTCGATTATTAAACTGTGTACTGCACCCGTATGGTCGGCATGCTGGACACTGAGTTTTGCTTCACACTGATGTGTCGGCAAAAAAGCTCCGACTAGTTGTGACGCATTTTTTGACAGCTCAACTTTAAGCAGGTTATTCAACTGAACTGTTTTCAACAGTAAACTTTGTTCCAAGGATTTATGCGCCATAGGGCAGAGATTCTCCTTTCCTGAGCGAGCTTTCTTAAAACATGTTTACATTTTGAAACTACATGTGATGTTGCTAATCTTATCACCTCCGGTTGCTGCCTTGCGCCAAGGAAGTGACAGAAACGCGGGAACAGGCGCATCCGTACGTGCTCCGTAGGCGGTGCTTATAGAGAGACTAGAGAGAGTAACTTTATTGCAACGAAAGAATTCGTCCTGCGTCAGCTTGCTGAAGGAGTGCATGGGGAATCCTTCGTGAATCCCTGATCAGAGGTCACCTGAGTCCAGTTTAAAGAACCTCGGGTTGGCTCATGGAGCATGATCTGTATGATGTCTGCAAAAGGCACTAGCTATAGTTATTTTCGGGCTTGCATTTCATTCTAGCCATTGGAAACTTCCACCCGCACACCTCACACTTGCTCTCTGTATCATTGCATCCCTGAATCTTAATGTGAAAGGTGAAATTACTTTGCTGGCAATAGTGATTCAAACATGTTAGAAACATCGCCAGCTTGCTGAACATCAGCCGTACAATGTCAACATTTCAGAGAGGGAATGCTTCAGTTTGAGCACAAGGTACCCACAGTAATAAGTTTGACAACTGCTGGTTGAGGCCCTTCCACTCAATACAGCCCAAAGTGTCTACTGAACTTTTAATCTTGAGTTGGCAACTCCTGAATTCTGTTTATGGTGTGCTTAAAGTGCCGTATTAATTCTCCGTATCACGAGTCTGTTTTGCTAGCCTTAACAGCAAGGGCAGACGTATGGGCAGTGTAAGGACTGTAGCATTGTCACATTGTGGTGCTGCATTTTTGCATGACCTGTTGACAGCTGAAGCCATGGCCAGCATTCATTGAAGAACGCATCCGCCTCTGGGATGAGCTGAAAGCTCGCTATGATGCTGAGCTGGCAGCCAAGACCAGTGCACCCATTACGGTAACACTTCCTGATGGGAAACAAGTGCCTGCTGAGTCGTGGAAGACAACCCCATACCAGATCGCTGCAGGCATCAGGTACAGTCCGTAAATAACTGTTTGTCATGAGGCATGCCAGCAAGATGAGCTCTTTGAGGGCCACACTTTGACGGCAGTGGTAAACTTCATAAAGCAGATTTGACTTATTCATGCCGTTCTATTTGTATATGTTGTCTGGACGAGATATTAAGCACTTTTCTTTGGTATATGTCAATGAGTAAAAAAAAAATGCATGACTAAAGCAAAAGCTTATTTTACATTTGGTAATGTGATATAGGCACCATGCCTGGACCACTTTTTTTGTTGCTGTAGTCCTTGTTGTCATCTTTCCTCATTTTTGGCACTGTTTGTTTCTTTTTATGAGATATTTTGGGGAATGATTTCTGTATTTAAACATTCAACTGGATCCATTTAGCAGGTATGCCAACATGCTGTTGGGTTAAGCATGATAAATGTTTTCTGTCTTTGGTATAAGAAGGCAAAAGCTGTAAGTCATCAACTTGAGAGCTTACTATACTGTGCTAACATTGTAACGGGTTTTTAGGCACACTTCTTTTATGCTTAATATCCCATAAATGAACTTGTAATGCACTCGCAATGACCTTATGTGTAACTTAGGTACTGTAAGTAGCATACTTTTTGCAAGCTCAATGTTTCGTAAATTCTGGTGAAGTCGCAATATTCAGAAATTTCATGAGTGCTAAATTTCACGAAGAGGTCAGATGCCTCCTGAATGCAGATCTGGAAGGATGCCGCCTAAACGCTCTCCTGTGTCTCCAGCAACCAAGTGTGCGCACGCTAATAAACGTCAGCGAAAGTGTCGTGAAGCAAACAGTTGTGTAGTCTTTAATCAACATCTTCACCATACATCAGTAACACAAGCAACAAAGTGCCCTCCTGAATTTTTTCACAGTGGTTATGTGATTTGCAAAAAATGCAAAAATTATGTCATTTGCAGTGTGTCGAACTGAGAAGTGTAGTTTGTTTACCTTTGAGGCAATATAAATTTTTAAAAAGTGCCCTTTACATGCATCGCTTTGTCTTTTCTTAATCCCCAACTTTTTTGTGGTCTGGAGAACCATCATAGTGTGGGTGCAGAGTACATGCGGCTGGAAGCATGGCCAAAGTAGGCCTGCAAGGAACCAGTGTGGATAGAGTGGTAAACATTACAGGTTCGACTGTAATGCACTGATGATGAATGGATGATTAAACTGATTTTATGAATATATTCATCGGTTGACATCCTGCATTGTGAGACTATAAGCAGCTCGGGCCTCTATAGTGCAGTGATTTTATTGCGTTCTCACTCAATTTAAGACTTGACACATTGTTGGCAATTGCAAAAGTATGGCAGATATTTTTTTTTTTTTTTACAAAATACACTGCCATGAGGGACGGGACATGAACTTGCCCTGTTCTGCTGCTTCTTTCGTACTTACGATTTCTTAAATTGCACTTGAAATAGTTGTTCAGTTGTGAGAGGTATGCTTCAGAAATAATGATTTGCTAAGGCAATGCAAAATTTCGTCAGAAAGTTACTCTTTCAGGCTTCTTTTTGCTGTGCCAATCTCATTGTCTGGTGCTGCTTGGACAGGTCTTCCAAACTAGTTTTGTGTTGTGAGTGATCTGTTGTGTTCAGTCAAGCACTCCTGATGAAGACTGAGCCTTCTTACTTTCTCACTACAGCAAGGGTCTGGCTGACAATGTTGTCATTGCAAAGGTCAACAAGGTCCTCTGGGATTTGGATCGTCCCCTAGAGGAGGACTGCACCCTCGAACTGCTGAAGTTTGAGGATAAGGAGGGTGAGTTACCCTTTTGAAAATATGG
The DNA here is from genome assembly GCF_052857255.1 of Amblyomma americanum. NCBI lineage: Eukaryota > Metazoa > Arthropoda > Arachnida > Ixodida > Ixodidae > Amblyomma > Amblyomma americanum. Next base: position 153,124,174 of record NC_135499.1, on the reverse strand, counting down.
CCACTATAAGCACTACCAAATGGTAAAAGTAGAAGGTGAAAAACTAAAACTATGATTCCGTGCAGTCACTGCTATTTCATTCCAACTTTTCTTAAGAAAGTGAAATGATGTTTATGTGATGGTGTTATCACTGTTCTTGGCTACATGAAAAGCTTCCTACAGTTCTGTTTGTCACCTGCATGCATTGGTGAATTAGTGTTTCTTCTGTGGTTGTCTGGGTTAGTTTTTCGCTATGAACTTCATTTAACTAGTTCACAGCGTCATTACTAAGTCCAAAGCTACCCATTGCATGGCTTCTTTGTGGCCTCAATCTCGTGGTTGTGCGTCTGTGCGTCCAAAAGACAGGATTATGATTGAAAATTCGAATCCTAAGACAGCGTGGATTACAATTGAAAATTGCTTCAAGAAGTAATACGAGGCAGTCGACTGATGGGAAAGACTCAAAGCTCATCAATTTTTCAAAACGTCTTTTTTCCCGCCAAGATGGGTCGCGTCGAACTGTGCACCTTGTAAAAGCATACAGAACACCAAGGAGGCCTATTAGCGAGAGCTAAAAGTGTACTGAAGGGTTTGTTTCATAGTTCGGTAGTATTCAGCACATAAATACATTGTACATTGTTTTACGTTTGCCAGCACTTGAAGCGAGTGGGACACATGTGTCCCACTGTCATTTAAAGGGTTAAAAAGTACTGTATTTTTGTATACCGAAAAAAAAACCTGAGAAATAAAAATTCTTGATCTTATACTTTCGCCTGGTGGTTAGCTTCTTGTTAAGGTAAAAAGAAATGCCTTATCAACAGACTACTTTTTTTATCACGGAGAAATTCTGTTTAATGGACCTGAATGTGGACAGAGCTTCACTGCAGACTTTTTTGTATGCGAATTTGTATGCGACTGCAGTAAAAGCTGGTTGATTTGAACTTCAAGGGACTGGAAAAAATGTTCTAATTATCTGAAAGTTGGAATTATCAAATGGCACCGGAAAAACGATAAGAATCACTTGTATCGCAGTAAATTTATCTGGTGAAGACTAGGCAGTGGTCGCCAGCTTTTGTGATGACAACTGCACAACAATGACTGTTTTTTTACATTTCCATCAATATTTTATTGCGTGCACACTGTCGAATGTGTAAAAGCGGAACTGCTCCAAAATAGTACGGGCCTGCCACCCTTCACTGTGTGAGCCGCCGCGGTGGCTGAGTGGTTATGGCGCTCGGCTGCCAGCCCGAAAGACGCGGGTTCGATCCCGGCCGCAGCGGTCGAATTTCGATGGAGGCAAAATTCTAGAGGCCCGTGTACTGTGCGATGTCAGTGCACGTTAAAGAACCCCAGGTGGTCGAAATTTCCGGAGCCCTTCACTACGGCGTCTCTCATAGCCTGAGTTGCTTTGGGACGTTAAACCCCTATAAACCAAACCAAACCCTTCACTGTGTGATGGGGCCACCATGGAGCTATCTTACAAGCTGCACAAGTGGCAGCATTGCTTGTGAAGAGGCTTCACTGTGAAAACTGCAAAGAGCACACGACAAGTACACAGCTTTGGCACACTGGAAGAACCACATGGATAGAAATGAACGAAACACGCAGCAGCGCTGAAGAAGCAAAAAAAAAAAGGGAAAGAAAAAAAATCGGAAACACACCAATCAGTGTCTGAAATGGTGCTCTGGGCTTGGCTATAGCTCGACTGGCTGACTGGTGTGCTGCCGATCGCCGTCGTTGGCACAGGCTGGCACAAAGCTCAGGAAAGCGAAACTAGACAGCCAGACTATGCAGACGCAGACTATGGAGATTGGGTGGTACGGCAGTTTGTCATCGTGCTTTCGATTCAGTTCAATTCAATTCTTTATTCACCAGAAAACTGGACGGTCTCCAGGGCTAAAAGTTGCTGCCTACAACTTGACTGAGGCCCTGGAGCCGTTTACAAATGTTTGTGTCATTGCACACACATTAGAGGTGCTTGAGTGACTCTGCAGCATGCAACTGAGGTTTGAGTGGGGCTTTTTAAAGCAAATCTCTTGCCGTGCCGGTAATACCTGGGCACGGCCTCCCTTCAGTAGCCCGTTTGAATTAACTGCTGCTAGACTCTCCGTCCCGAAATTCGGAGGTGATGGGTTTGGATCTCACCGGCAGCATGGGGTTGTTTTTTCTTCTGCTTTCAAATCAATTATCTTAAAATAATTACCCTATTAATCCACTAATTATATATGGGCATGTTCAGATAAGAACGGTAATCGAGGTCCCATGACCATTTTTTGTTTTCAATTATATTTTTATATGTGATGGGTAAATGTGCCCACACAAAGGAATGAACCTTAGTTTTGCAAGGAACTTTGTAGTTTTCTCGGAAAAAAATCGTATGTCACAAGAGGTGGAGAATGTCGTTTTTGCCACTTCTCAAAGTTGCACGTTTGGAGCATCACTGCATGCACAATAAGTTGTTTTCGCGCATAATTATTTTTTCAGTACTTTATTACAACTTGCACTATACGATTAATATAAAAAACGTTTTCTTGCTGTGTCAATCTTTTGAGTAAAAAATCGCAAATTTCGCTTCCGGAGCTGTGCGGTGCCAAAAAGGCACTTTTCAGGGCAGCCTTAGGGCAAGATGCGTAAAGATCTCCCGGCTGAATCTTTTTCTCTGTATTTTTCAGCTACTTTTAATCACTTCAGGCAAGTTTTGTAGCTCTACACTTGACCTATGTTTTTCAATATGGCCTCAAAATTGGCAGAAGTTCAAAAACGTCAAAAAAGTGACAACTTTGACTTGAATTTAAAAAAAAAACATCATCATCGAATTTTATTAAAATTTGCCCTAATAATACTCAGCATTTCATAATTCTAAGGCTTTAAAAAAGTATTGCATTATATTGTTTTAAAGTATGGAAATAAATACAAAACGGACTTTACGATTTCAATCCCTACGACTGCTCAGTATTCCCTCTTAGAATGCGCAATCGTCAGAAGCTGGTTTTAGTATTGGTATTTTGTAAGTAAATTTTAAACGCTACAGTTGCTGAGTTCATAAGTGTAATTTGTAAGCATTTTTTTCTATTACAATCAAAGGTCTAAAGCTCCTATTCGCTTTCGTACTGTTCTAACGGTGGGACCTAAATTACTGTAAGCATATTCCAACACGTTATTTTGGAGTGACGTGTGTGTAGGAGTAGTTTATGCAAACAATTAATGCACCCGTCGCACTTTCAAGGTGACTTTAACTGCTACCGCCGCTCCAGGGATGAACCGCGCTTTGCAGCCGCTCCTATAGCTATATAACGCCCGGCGCGACCCTGAAATTCACAGCATCATGTGTGCCGCCGCCGCACCGAGGCTTTAGCCGTCGCTATCATCTTTTCATCGCAACGCACCGAACGCCTAGCAGTTATGCCTCAGCCTTCGACCTTGAACCGAGATAACCCTTGTGAGCGGATGTTGTTCGGATCTCGAATTTTGTGTGTCGTTTTCCAGGCCTGGTAGACCCGGTGGGGTCGTTTTCTGTACTCACGTGTTTTCTCTGCGCTGGAGCGCTCCCTCGACAAGCATACTTGGTATATCAGTCTCAGCTCGTACGCCAGACCGAAAGAACATCAGTGTCGACGGTGGGCAGCCTGTGTTAAAAATCCATTCATCTGTCCATCTCCTCTTTTTGGAAAAGCAGCTCTGGGCCCTGCATCCGTCACCTGCTCTTCTGTCTCGCGATAATCTCCGGAAGCGGTGAGCTTTTGCATTCATGAAGAGATTTCCGCGGCGAACGTTTTGTGCCGACTACTCAGAAAGGCACAAACAGAGAATTGAAAAAGGACGTAATTTTCGCAGTGTAAAGACACTCAATGTCGCTGCTCTCAAAAAAGTCCTACTTCCCGAAGAAGCTCTCCGAGTACGAGAAAGTGACTTCATCTGTCAGAATTGTTACCGTCGGTTCAAGGAAGACATAGATAATATGCAGGCAGAGTCAACCGAAACATTAGAAGAATTCCGCCCTGGGGAAGAGATCGTAGAAAATTTAAATTCAAGTCTCAGCCTTACCTCCGAAATCTCGCCCCTAAAGCCACCGAGCACTCTAAAAAAACGCCTCAGACTTTCCTATGCAAAGCGAAAGCAGGAAGAGGTGGCAAGAGCTATGGTGACGAAAATACGATCGGGGATACAGGCAGCATATAATGTCCCAGAGACTTCGCGTTCGTCAGAAGAAAAGTGTGCGCAATGCAGCAGTTGGGAGGACAACCTACATGCTGCCTACAATAGGTGCACGTCCTTTCAAGAGCGTTGCCAGCTGCTGACACTGCTACCACGCAACCTAACCGTGAAATATGTGCAGGAAGTTATTTCAGAGGCAACGAGGTACGTTATCCAAAAATCGAAGAAGATGGTGGATGAGGAAGGCGTATGGTCAACACAGGAGAGATATACAAGATGTAAACTACAACAGGAAGACATTACCACCGTTTTAGAATATTACACCATGGATGAACTCGATTGCTCTAGACAGACTCCGAACAAAAAGGATGTTGTGAGAATCGAGAAGGAAGGAGAGAAAGAATGGATACCTAAACGCTTCATGACGCGGTCCTTGCGAGAAGCATTCCGCCTCTACAAGCAAGCTCACCCTGCCTCCCAGGTTGGCCTCACAAAATTCATATCCTTGCGTCCTAAGTGGGTGAAATGCTCGCCACAGTGGCAAGTGTGTGTTTGTGTGTGCTGTGCAAACTTTCAGTTGTGCCTCGTGGGACTGCAGAACGCGTCCGGAAGGTCGCTTTCTCCCGAAGATATGCAGAGCCTCTGCGTATGCCAGGAACCTACTGCGTCGTGTTTCCTTAGGAATTGTGAGCACTGTCCACAAGATGGCATTTTCACTTCGGAAAATTTTGAAATGAGCAGCGAGGACGAGGTGTTGATTGCTTCATGGGAATACGGTGAGCTCGTTAAAAAGACTCTGACCGCTTCATCATTTATGAGAGAATGTCTAAGAATGACCATGAAATGGATTCCCCACAACTATATTAGATCTGTGCAAGCAAGAGCAATACATGAAGAAAAACACAGCTGCAAGAGAGGTGCAATTGTTTTGCATTTTGATTTCGCCGAAAACTGGACAGTTGTGCTTCCAGACGCAGTACAAGCTTACCATTGGCAGAAAAAGCAGGTGACCGTGTTTACCTGCGTTGTCACGTCAAGAAAATCGACTCGGAACTACGCCGTAATTTCCGACGATATGTCTCATGATTCAGCTCATGCATGCTTGGCTCTGTCAAAAATCAAAGCACACATCGAAGACAACGCGCCAATCTACACCAAGATAACATATGTGAGTGACGGGGCTCCCGCTCACTTCAAGAATAAATATCAGTTTCATGAGCTACAACGCAGTGAATGTCGAGAGATGAAATGGATGTTTTCGGCCACTGGACACGGCAAAAATGCTTGCGACGGCGTTGGTGGGCTTGTCAAACATCGAGCATCACACCACAACTTGCGGAAGCCTGCAAGTGAGTCCATACAAACAGCCAGCGGCTTCGTAGACACAATTAAAGGAACGCTAAAGAACATCACCATTCTGGAGCTCCCACAGAGGGAGCTTGCAGACTTTCGCGAAACGAAGAAGGAAGAATGGAAAATGGCAAAGAAAGTGCCTGGAGTTCAGACGCTCCATATGTGGAAGTACGTTCAAACAAATGAAGGCAGTGCATCCTACGTGGCCTCCACCGCTGCTTCGGAATGGAAGAGACTGTGATCTGGTTTGTGCTTCGTGCTGGACAATATACTGTGCGCATACCGACTTCAACTGCTGTCGTTAATTTCTTGTTACGATTTTCTGAATTGCAATCTGCATATAAAGCGGCATCCCATTTGTAAATTGCGTTCCTATTAAAACTCCTCCTGATTAAAAATCTCGCAGATAAATTGTTCCTCTCAGAAGACGACGTTCTGTCTCCTGACATTGCCCTGTAGAACCTTTGAACACAGAGGTAAACAGATGCAGGTACGGAAACGTCGGCTTCAGAAATACATTAATATAAATTTTTATATATAAAATTTTTTCTAGGAACCCACAAATTATCTAATATTTTTAAAAAATCGATTACATACCAATGTACCTTACGATGATAAATTAGAGAATACAAAAAAAAAACGTTTGACCGCCAGCAGTCAGTTCATTAGGTGAAATAACGAATTTATTCCCATTTTGACGCATTAAGAACGCCGCTAACAAGCGAGTAGAAGCTGTACAAACATTCAGGATGGTTCGCATATTGTGGTAATTGAAATGTAACCACGTTCAGTGAGTGCTAAATCAAATTTCTGACAGTTACTATTTCTTAGAGGCAGTAATACGCAATTCTAGGTAACAAAAACATGAACTCAGTTTTGCATTTATTTTTATACTTTAAAACAAAATAATGCAACACTTTTTTGGTGTTTTAAAATTATCGAGTATTGAGTATTATTAGGGCATTTTTTAATAAAATTCGATGATGATGTTTTTTTTTAAATTCAAGTCAAAGTTGTCACTTTTTTGAAGTTTTTGAACTTCTGCCAATTTTGAGGCCATATTGAAAAATATAGGTCAAGTGTACAGCTACAAAACTTGCCTGAAGTGATTAAAAGTAGCTGAAAAATACAGAGAAAAAGATTCAGTCGGGAGATCTTTACGCATCTTGCCCTAAGGCTGCCCTGAAAAGTGCCTTTTTGGCACCGCACAGCTCCGGAAGCGAAGTTTGCGATTTTTTACTCAGAAGGCTGACACAGCAAGAAAACGTTTTTTATATTAATCGTATAGTGCAAGTTGTAATAAAGTGCTGAAAAAATACTTATGCGCGAAAACAACTTATTGTGCATGCAGTGATGCTCCAAACTTGCAACTTTGCGAAGTGGCAAAAACGACATACTCCACCTCTTGTGACATACAATTTTTTTCCGAGAAAACCATGAAGTTCCTTGCAAAACTAAGGTTCATTCCTTTGTGTGGACACATTTACCCATCACATATAAAAATTTAATTGAAAACAAAAAATGGTCATGGGACCTCGATTACCGTTCTTATCTGAACATGCCCATATATATATATATATATATATATATATATATATATATATATATATATATATATATATATATATATATATATATATATAATCTCTATGTTCCGTGGTTACAGTGACTGTTGGCCTCCGTCGTGTATGTCTTAACGAGCCCCTCTTTTTCTTCCCTTGTCTGCTTAGCAGCTATGAGGGCCTCGATTCTGGCAGTCTTGATGCCGTGGGTAGCATAAAAGGGCTATTGCACAGCTTCCGCCCTCACCACTCGATCACATTTCATGTAGCACTCGCGGTAATACAGGATGTACTCCATCCGCTGCTGTGGACGAGGGTGGTGCTGGTGAACACTGTCAAGGTTCGGTTACACGCAAAACATAAATACCCCTGAAAGCAGAATGTTGAACAGCCATCGCCATAGCTCAGTTGGTAGAGCACCGGATGGGAAATGGAGGTCATGGGTTTGGATCCCACCGGTGGCATGTGGTTGTTTTTTCTTTTGCTTTCTAATCAATTATATTTAAATAATTACCCTATTAATCTGCAAATTATTTTAGTAAAACCACTCCTTGGTTTCGGTGACTTCTGGCTTCTGTCTTTTATGCTCATTGTTATGTAAATCACATGAAATTCAGTTACCTGTTTATCCACTCCTGGCAAGTGTTTTGTGATTCATCCATCTTCTGCACATTGGAAAATTGAAATTGAAAATTTATTTGTGGTCACTATAAAGTAAACCATTTTTAAAATATTTCAGGCAATATTTATAGACTTTATAGCTGAACAGCATGCCAGGTAGTTTTAGCCTGCAGCGCTGTTTAAAAATTCATTCAGACTGTGAATCCTTTAATACATCGCAACTATACATTCTTGGTGGTTTTGCCTGCTTTTGATGGTGCAGCGTTCACCCATTTGACCACTGTGGTGCTGGTGCAGGGGAGCAGGTGTTCTGGCACTCCAGTGCCCATGTCCTTGGCGAGGCTCTGGAACGGCTCTACGGAGGCTGCCTGTGCTATGGACCGCCTATCGAGGGAGGCTTCTACTATGACATGCACGTAGACCAAGGTGGCGTCTCGGCTGTCGACCATCCATCAATCGAGGGTCTCATGCGTAACATCGTCAAGGAGCGGCAGCCTTTTGAGCGACTAGAGCTGCCCAAGGAAGACCTGTTGCGCATGTTCCAGGTAAATCGGCACGTGGCATCTCAGATATTTTGGCAAAGTGTGAACTTTCAGCAATGCACACCTTAGATTGCCTGCGATAGGTGTGCCCATTACTGGGCTTGTGCTTGCACTCGTTGCAGCCAAGGTGGCCCCACAACCATCACTAAAGTCGTGAACAATATGAGAGAGTGCAAAATTTTAGCCTTCATTTATCAATTACTCCATAATTATGGGTGGCAAGCACAGTTTATTCTGTTTTTTAACTAGTTTTTCTCTTGTCATATACAGTCGCAGACTGATTTTTCGAACACTCGTGGGACCGCGAGAACGTCTGAAAAATCACAGTTCGCAAAATTAAAAGCACCACATGTTCTGGTCCGCCACTATAAATTATAAGAATCTTGACGTTTCTGCCTTGTTTGATATAGATAAACATTAAAAAAGTGATTTTGTTTGCTGTAATTGTGATAGGTCAGCGGAGTAATACAGAATGGCATGGACATGGCCCATTGTTAACTATTTCTTTTTTCTTTAAGCTATTTTATACAGCAATAGTAGTAGTTTTGTCCACATTTTGAAGCTTCACTTAAGTCAAAATCTTGCCTTGTGTTGTGTGCACAAGACGATGGATGGTGACAGTCTTCATGAACACTGTGTTATATAGCTGTAGTGCCATTGGTCCACTGAGGACGAAGGCATGGGCTGGGACTGTCCGGGCCTGAAAGGAACTGTGCTTAGCCTGCCATACGGAGAGGTGAAGATGGTGATAAAGATAGGAAGAAAGTGACAGATAGCCGAAGCAGGTGCTCCATAGGCTTTGGCTTTCGTAATTAGGCCTAGAGAATGCAACCACGGAACCGGTGATACATTATTGTATGCACTCTGTGGTGCCTTGCATATAATGGAAGTTATTTTGCTTGGGATGAAAACGCCTCTTTTGGTGGTTTCCAATAAAAAAGTCGGGGCTCCAGTACGTTTTGTCGTAGGTACAAGCTCCTTGCTTTGAAGAGCACCGCCATTTTCCACTTGCTATATTTGGAAGCCGTATTCCTCTCATGCGCTTTGTTGATGCCTCTTCACATATTCGGGACAAAAAACTCGGCAAAAATGAGTTCCACAAACTGTGACTACTATTCAAGTTTGTGCAGTGGGCGACGCCCAAGAACGGCACGAGCTCGCAACAGAGGCATGTGCAACCACAGGGAATAGCAGTGCGCCATTTAAAAGCCTCCTTTGTAGTTTCAAGTTTGCTTTATTCTAGCAGGATTTCCCATGAAATGTGGAGTAACGAGGTTCCACTGTGGCGGGTTTAGCTGTTGGCAGCGGTGCTGCGACGAGTGCTACTGAGGTCAGAAAAATTGAACAATTGATTGCGTCCGAAATTACATTCGCTCTGATACATTGGTTCTATTAGGCTTGTCGCGGTGCCACAAAGAAGTCTGAATGGTCAAGCATCTCTGAAAAATCGGATCCAAATTTTCGCTCGGTGAATTTAATATCTAAAAGTATTTTTCAAATTTAGTGGAGAAATAACCAGAAAATTTGCATTTTTGTGCAGGAAATTTGCTTCTTCTCATATAAGACTACTTGTTAGGAATGTCTTAGAGAGGCACAGCTTTCCTGGCTTGGCTTTCAGTATCTTTAGTAGCCCCTATCAGCTCTAAGCTGTGAATGCTTCTTTGACAGGCTTCCATGTCTTGTGGGAAAATCTTGGTAATGAGTGCAACATAATTCCATTAAAATTTTGTTGGTATTTCGGAGGTATTCCAAAGCAGCTATTATGCAAAGCATCTTTTTTTTTGCTTGATCATGCTTTCTTTCACATTTAAAGCATAAGCCAACTGTGTTAACCAGTGCTATACACCTGACACGGACATAAATAAAGATGTGTACAGTCCAGCAGGACCTTTGTCTATTGGGCCATCATGCATGGCACTTTGGCCACCCAGGTTTATCACTACAGACATTTTATATTAGGCAGAAAATTTGTTTAAAATGAGCTGACAGTTGTAAGCACTGATCTCCACTAGGTGGCTGGATGCCGCATTCCCGCTTTCCGAAGCGGGCGCCAGTGAAGCCACCGGAAGTTGGAAGGCATTGTCCCAGAAGCCCAGTGTCTGCTTCTTTCAGTATAAAAAGTCGCTTTTTTTGCCCTTTGTTGTCAGTTTTTTTGCATTTTTCTCGTGCAGTGTTTGCTGTTATATCACAGGAATAAGCGTGCTGAACGCGAGAAATGTGAGCATTGTTTGGAGAACCCTGCAATTTAAGAGAAACCAAAGGGAACAGGCATGCAGGTCTCACCCTCCACGTCAGTGGGGTATATGCATAAATCACTACTTTCTTATCTGATTCTTGTCTTCGCACGTAAAGGAGCAGAATTAGAATGACGATGAGGCTAAGGTCTCCTTAAAACTGAATTTTCATGTAGCAAAGAAAAGGCAGATGACGGTGCGGAAATCGTGACAATCGATTGTCCTTTGAAAAACCGCTCATTATGTACAGCTGCTGCAGTTTCAGTTTCGAGTTGCAGGTGGCCAATGTCTCGTCTCATCAGTGGTGCGTGATGTTTATCACTTTGCACACGTGCTTTTAACCAAACTCCACACACAGCCACGTTTCAGCTGCACAGCACGAGAGAAATGACTAACGAGAAAGATGAATGCTGCAGCGTGCCTGACAGGCGCTGTTAGAAGTCAAATGTATTAAGCATCGTGAATAAATGCTCATTCAGGCATAATTTGGTACAGTACGAAACAGTCCTACTTGATACAGTCCGCCAAAAAAGCAGTACCATACCTTTTTGAGGCGGTAATGTGAACTAGCAGAACACCGTTGGCAGCTGACCAGATGGTAGCTTCACCCTCACTTCGGTTCAGTCGAAACATAATTCGGTAAAATGGCCACTGCAAAGTTGGCTGCCTGGTTAAGGTTTCCGCCTATTCTTAAATTTATCTCCCATTGATGGTATAACTTGGGCTTAGAGTGCGGGAACATGCATCATAATGAAGAGCAGAGTTGGCGACGCTAGCGCAACAGGATGACACAGAGCTGAGCAGACGATGCTCCGTACGTTCTGTGTGTGCGAGCGTCCTGTCGTTTGCTAGTGTTGTCCCATTGCAATGCAATGGACCCTTATTTTTAAGATGTCTTTTCCAAGGACTTTGCTGTTGCTGATATCCTCATGCAGTTGACTGCACAAAAGGTAGGCATTGTCATGGAAATAAACTAGAATGGCGAAAAGACGAAATGCCAAGGGGAAAACGAAAACTGAAACTGAAAAACCGTGCTGAGGTCCGATTTCATGTACTGCCAAAGGCTGACTTCTTGGTCGAGGCCGCTTACTTCCGGTGGCTTCACTTTCAAGCGCCCGATGCGCCATCCAGCCCCCTAGTGGAGATCAGTGGTTGTAAGTGCTTGCATATGCAGTGCTTGCTTCCTTGATCACTCCTAATACGAGGAGATTGCACCTCTTTTAATTTGGGTCACCTTGAGAGTATTGTGTGATAAAGATGCGATGCGACTTGCATTTGAGGCCATATTGTGATTGCTGGGAAGTATTCATGGGCTGTGATATTCTTTTTCCCTTACAAGGTTTGTCCAAGCAAGTATGAAGTAACAAGTTAACATATAGAGAATCATGCATTAAAACTTTTCTTCTCTACTTGCAGTACAACCCATTCAAGGTGCGCATACTGCAAGAGAAGGTGCAGACACCCACTACCACAGTGTACAGGTGTGGCCCACTGATTGATCTTTGCCGAGGTCCTCACGTGCGTCACACAGGCAAAGTCAAGGCTCTTCACGTCACCAAGGTAAGATGCCCACGGCGCTGGCAATACACAGCTGCGTTCCTGTCTTATGTGTGCATTTTTTTTGCTCATTATTGAGAATTGATTTTTTATTTTATGAATTGCTTTGTTTTCTGGTAGGAAATTTACTCAGTCTCACACCTGCTACTGCCTGCTGACTGGTATGGCAGCATGTGAATACTTTTTTTTGTTCTTGTTGCAGTGCTTGCATTGCATGGCAAGAATGGTGGGAAAAGCGAATGATTATTCTACAGAGGTTCCTGATATGAACACTTTCCGACTTAGGCCATTGTTTAGCGAGTGTTGGTATAAGCTGTTTGCCATGGTAACTAGTTACTGTGCATGTGTGTGTATTGTTTGAGACTTCTCCAAAGCATATGTGGCAGTTTGGCACTGAATTTCAGTGCCACGCTCTTCAAATTTTCGTTTAATTCTGGTTGTAGCGACACCAATGAGCATAGTGATAATGTTGTTTTGGCAGGTAGCGACATTGGTTGCACATTTGTCCTCGGTAACTTTTATGCATCACCTTGAAGCTGCATCCTGGCCTGGGGCAGCAGAAATGACACCATTAAAATCTCTTGAATGTCTTCTGTATGTGTTTACTTTGTGCATAAATTGAAAGAGTATTCTTTCCATTGTACCTGTCACAGAATTCGTCAGCCTACTGGGAAGGAAAGGCAGATGCGGAGGTCCTACAGCGGGTGTATGGCATATCTTTCCCGGACACCAAACAGCTCAAGGAGTGGCAGCGTTTCCAGGAGGAAGCTGCCAAGAGGGACCATCGCAAGCTTGGACGGGTTCGTGCACTCTTTGTTTTGCCCAACCACTCCTCTTTTGTGTCCAGTCTTCTTCCTGTCTTACTCCTTTTTCTTTTTACTAGTTAGTAAAGTATTCTTAGGCAAGCTCTGAATTGTCTGGGTGAAGCAACTCAGGATTGTGGCTGGGTGATGCATAATTCTGGAGCCACATGGCAGCATTGGCTTACTTGTGTTCAGGCGGAGCTGTTGCTGGGAGTATTCCACAGAGGGTCCGTCCATAAAGGATTATTACTAGATCTAGGCTTACTGGCTTAGCGCATTAATCAGCGTAAGCTGGTTGGCATTAGTAGCCGAGAGGTCTGGAGTAGCAGACCCATTTTGACGTCTCGCAGGCTTCTACCCGGTTGGGCATCTCACTGGCCCGTTTTTGCATCTAATGGTCATGGGCGTACTTGGCCTTCTTCCGCTTGCAGTCTTCGATTCGATCACTTTCCCAGTACACTTAACAGGCTCCAGGGCCCGCTTGCACAAAGCTAATAGTCTAATTCCCAGTGCTGTCTTATCTGCAGTCTAAGCCCTCCTATGGTTTTGAGGAAAGGAAAGGTTCATAACTGGCTCACTGGGTCAGTGGGCACACCAACCAGGTCCACCTACAAATGGAGGCAGTTATGGGCCTTTTCTTTTCTCAAAGCCAGTGGAGGTTTAGACTGATTTAGACTCCCTTGGTTGTGAGGAAAGGAAAGACGCATAACCGGATCCCTTGGTCAGTGGACACCTCATTTGCACTGGCAGTGGTATCCTCCTACAAAAATGCATTATGCAGTTGTACCCTATATGTAAATTGCTTCTGCTAAATGGCTTGTACAAAGCTATTACAGCCTTCATTGTAAAATTCTTCAGTGCCATTGGGTTTTGAGCATCAGAGCATGCAGGCAGGAAAATCGTGCCCCCTGATGAAGCCTGATTGTGTTACAGAGGACATTTCAGCAAAGTTGAACCTGTTGCCATGCTGATGGCATCTGGTAGCTGTAAAGACAGCTGACACCACGCACTTAAATCTTAGAGTGCACTCAGTGGTTAACTTTGTTTTCACTCACAAAGCAAAACTTTGTATGTGTTCCACACTGTGTACCGTATTTACACGATTGTAAGTCGACCCCCCCCTCCCCCCACATCACATTTCTGAAAAAGAAAAAAAAGGTCATTTACACTTTGCCTTTAATAATAGAACGCGATAGAACTATCCTGTGGCCTCCGCTTATTACCAACCGCCATCGGCTGCCGCGCGCGGGCGCGCCCTTGGGCACATTCCAAAGCGAAAATATATTAGTCACTGGACTACTCGTCCACACTTGCGCCATTGTCCTCACTAGCACTGCCATCGTAATCGCTGCTGCGGTCCCACAGCTCGTTGTTCTAACATCGTCGTGCAGCGAAATCCCGCACTTCGCTAACAGCCACATTACGTTTCTTCGGCGTAAAGACTGACTGCAATCTTGAATGTAGCCGTGAACGAGTACTGGTCGCTTACCAGACCTGGAGCACAAATGACGAAGCACTACATTAAAAACTTGTGAAACGCAGCTGGTGGTAGTCGAATGTGTCAGAGCCAAAGAGAAACTGCGCGTGAGCGACGTCGGCTCTTTCGTCTGCTACCAACACCCCCCGGCGCCGCTGCAGTTCCGAGTGGGAGTGCCGCTGCGATTGGAACAGCGGCCCTTCCCTCGACTATCGACGCTACCTTGAGCGCCGAGTTCGCGATTGAAAGTAAACAAAAAAAAGCCTGGACGACGCCTATTAAGAGTAGAACGCGAATGCGTTGTTAGGCCACCGCCTAAATCTAAGGCCACGTGCGGAGAGTGGGCTGGTGCTGGTTTGCTGCTTATCGACAGCCACCATCGGCAGCCTCGCGTGGGGTGGGGATGCCGATTCTGCGCGTTGACATAGAAGCTGCTCAAGGCCAGCACCAAGAGCGATGCAATGGAGGCGCACAGCAAAAATGCAACCATGCTATAACGTGCCTTGCCTTTTTTATATGGTGCGATGCTTTGGTTTCGATTTTAAGTCGACCCCCTCCCCCCCACTTCGGATTTTCGAATTTTGAAAAATAAGTCAACTTACAATCGTGTAAGTACGTTATGTATTCCACACTACCAAGTGCAGTCAGTGAATGTGCCACCATCGGAGCCAATTTGCGAGTGATGCTGTTGTTTGCTTGTGCCTTTGGCAGTGGGAAGTTTTGTGCCTTCATGCTTTGTGTAATCACTCCGTCAATAAGACCAGTGCTGCAAATCAGTGCCTTAGACTGCTGAATCATGCCAATGGGCAGCTGCTGTATTCCATGTCACCATATTTAATGGCACAGTCCCTTTAGATATAAACCTCACAGGTTTTCGGCACTGCAGTTTGAGCAGTTTGTAGCAGCAAACTTTCGTGCATTTTTCTTTCTTTTCTATGTGAGTGTCGGCTGTGTTGTGGACGTATTCCGCAATCTGTGTTTGCCATCGTGCTTTGTCTCTTGCCTGTAAGTTGAAACAGTACAGTGGAATCCCAATTATGCGTTCCTCATTCAGGCGACAACCCGCATTTTGCAATGAATTGGTGCAGGCTCGGCGAAGCTCTCATAGGGATAATGCATTAAAAGCCTCGATTATACACCAGAAGAATATGCAAGCCTTGCTACATACAATGACCGGTGGGAACCGTCTGGAGTGAGAGACTCTGGTAGTGCACTTTATGGCAGATGTGACGTCAACCAAGTTGGTTCTAGATCAGAATCAAGACCAAGACGAGTGCGCAACTATGCGATTGAGCACGACAGCCTGTAATGATGGTTCTGCCGACGGCTCGGACTCGGACTCTTTGCATGCAACCCGCAGCCACCGATGTGATATGGCTCACCTGGCCCATTTTTCCGCGTGCTTCACTGACGAAGGCGTGAGGAAAATCAACAGTATGTTTCTACAAGCATAAAGTTATTGCAGAGGGATAACAAGATTAGACATTTCTACGATCATCAGCAGTTAGTTCAAAAGTGCTTTTGCGCTGCGGCTTCAGTGTTAGGCCTAGCAACACCGAGTGAGCCAGGGAGCGAGCTGTGCGCTGACACCTGGTGAGCCGCACATCGCTGTAGAAAGCGCGCCAGCGGGACATTTGCATCACAGGCGAACATCGTGTTTTCTTTTGTCCTTTATGATGCAAATTCCTAGTACAGACACTGCTGCCGTTGAGTGATAGCGGTTCTAGAGAAAGTCTGAACAGAAAAACATGTTGCTGGCATGATCATACTGTATGCCGCAAAACATCTTATAAGGATTGTAGTAGCCATCATTTTTGAGGTGCTTGTGATGTCTGCTTTACTTGCAGGGACGAGAGCGCTCGTGCGCTTCGTCTAAACTTGCCTCTTTGATGCCGAAAAGCCTGGCTGTGGGGTCTCAGAACTAATTCCCACAGAATGAAAACAGGTGCTTTTATGATGTGCGGGGAAAATGCTTTCATTAATTTTTTAAAGTTGGAGTAGCGGTTGCGTTTATTATGGGAATGCATCACTTGTGTGAGATTTGACGATCTTACGATGGTTTCGCGTGGTCCCCTGAAAGTCGTGTAATTGAGGTTCTACTGTAACTGTGGCTCTCTATCCCTAAGCGGTGAACCAGTTATGCATTTTTTTTTTTATAGGAACAAGAGCTGTTCTTCTTCCATGAGCTAAGTCCTGGCAGCTGCTTCTTCCTGCCAAATGGAGCGCACATCTACAATACCCTTGTGGATCTTATCAAGGTGAGTGCGGTGTACACCTATTGGTTGCAGCATTTTTTTTTTTCTAACACAGGATATCTTAACTACTGTATTGTCAGATTTGAGGTAGCATGGTAAACCTTTCACACTACTTGCTATTGCTTATTATGCGTTTTTGTGATAACGGTTATAATTATGACATACCTGTTCAGCTGGGCTACTAGAAATGGCAGAGATTTTATGAGGGCACATAGGCACCAGGAGTAAACCAGTCTTGAAAAAGGTGCCATTAAGGAAGAGTTTGCAAGGAAATGCTTATTGAGCAGTCCTAAACATACTTTCAGAAATCATGCACTAATGTAGTCCTCATAGTAACATCATAGCTTACTTGTAGTAATGATGGTACTGCTCCATTTCTTGTGTAGTTTCTGGCAGCATGCTAGTTACATAGTACTAGTACCATCTGAAAGTTTAGCCAGGAGAGTTTTGCATGTGACGAGAGATGGAGCAAATTGTTGTGATTGCTGCCTTGCAGTCTGAGTACCGCAAACGAGGATTCCAAGAGGTGGTCAGTCCAAATATCTACAACAGCAAGCTATGGCAAACATCTGGCCACTGGCAACACTATCAGGTAACTTTGCTACCCATTCCTATACAGTAAAAGCTTGTTAATTCGGAAATCCGCATCATTTGAACTGCCAGCACGGTTCCGGCCAACGCCCATGTAGGGCTATGGCGTCGGATGCTCGCTAATTCAAACTCTATGGGTCTCTCAACAGTTAATTTGAATGTGCTCCCAAAGGGAGGCCGCGTCCAGATATGACTGGCACAGTAAGCAATTGTCAAAATTGCCCTACTCAAGTCTGAACTTCACGCTGCAGTCCCCCACGTTTCTCTAACTCATGTGCAATGGCAGGCATGAGGAAAAACGAATGGCCTCATCTTCGAGAATAGTCCGAACACTTAGTTTCGGTTTCGCTTTTCCGAGCTTCACACCTGCTTGCAGTGGCTATTGGCTGCACATCAGCCAGCCAACCAAGCTCAGTTGTGCGCCATTTCGAACGTTCATTGGCGGCGCTGCGCATTTCCTTCCATTCCACCGTGCTTGCTTCCATCTGCATGGTTCTTCCATTGCGCCGAAACTGTGCTCCCATGAAATGCCATTTGCGAGTTGTGCGGTGAAGCGTCCTCACACGTGACTCAGCCACTTGTAAGGGGGCACCACTGCTACCGTGTCGCACTGTTCTCATCTCAAAAGCAGGCGACCGTTGTGCTGCCTTTTACCAAATAAATTTGCTGTGATAGCATGCTGTTGTCAGTTTGTTTGTTGCAGGGTCATTTGATAATTCAACATTTTTTCTGGTCCTTTGAAGTTTGAATTAACGAGCTTTTACTGTATGATCATTTCATGTGTGTGCTGAATTTTGGAGAGTCTAACTGTTTGTTGTTTCCTCAGGACAACATGTTCTCCTTTGATGTTGAGAAGGAAAAGTTTGCCCTGAAACCCATGAACTGCCCGGGTCACTGGTAAGAATGAATGGTTTTCTGCAATTCTGCTGTTTTTTTTTTTTTTTTAAGCCAAGCCACATGTTTTTCCTATTACACGATGAACTTCCTTTTTGTACAGAACTTGACTAAAGCCGCTGCGAGGACTCAGTGGTTATGGTGCTCGGCTGCTAACATGAAAGATGCGGGTTTATCCCGGTTATGGCAGTTGTGTTTCGATAAAGGAAAAATGCTAGAGGCCCATGTACTGTGTGGTGTCAGTGCATTTTAAATAATCTCAGGTGCGCGAAATTATCCCTATCCCTCCACTGCGGCGTCTCTCGAAGCCCGAGTCGCTTTAAGACGTTAAATGCCATAAACCAAACCAAACGAAATCAGAACTTGAATACAGAAAAAAAAAAAAATATGCCCATTTAATAGAGGTTGGTAGAATTGTTAAAGAGTGAACACAGCAGTCAGTGTCATTCCTTTTTCATCTTGCGCCTTGAACAGAAAGCAAGCTGTGTGTCTAAAAATTAGTGAAATTCAAGCTATTGCTCAAAACAAACTGAAATTTTTGTATGGCACGTCTTGAATAGGAGAGCATGTAATATATTTCAGGCATAGTGCACAAAATGGAACGAAATATATTTTTAATGCTGTATTGGTGGCTGGATGTCAGTACAGCTGCCAAATACTAGATACAGCTGTCACAGACATTTTTAACATGCTTGGCTTTTTGAACTTTTGCCTGCCACATTCACGCATCATCATGGCTAAAGTTTTGGATGCGCCACAACAAGTGGCTCTATTAGTGCGAAAGCATTATTCCGATGGATAAACCCAGAGCAAAATCTGGTGACGCTTGTAGGTTTGCGATGTTTGTGGGTTTGTGCCAAGTGAAATAAATAAATAAAAAGAAATCAAATAAATATCCATGCCTGGGATTTGAACCTGTGGCGGTGTGAACAGATCTGCTTCACGGGCCACTGCGTTATAGCAATAGGCTATTGCTGCAGCCGAAAACGCCTCGTGCTGTGCATTGCATACTGTCTTCTTCGCGCTGTGAGAAATGTGGCGGCAGTGACAGACAGATGTATGGTGTATGCATTCGCGTGGACAATGTGTGGACGACGCTTGGACAATGATGTTCGGCCTTTGTGCATGTATGCGCACGCATGCGTGCGTGTCTGTCTTTCTATGTTCGTGTGCGCATGCACATGCACACGCTTAGCCCTTTTGCACCTAAGCACCGCAGAGGAGACACCAAGGCAGGTGACTGCCGCTGCATTCCAGCATTTCATGTCATGTGCCACCATTTGCGGCTCACTTGTAAGTTTGCACATGTGTGGTTGTTCACCAAACGTAGTATACGACCGGAAATTTATTGAAATTTTAAACATAGTAGCCGGGAAATCTGTTATACGGGAACACATTAATCTGGAGAAAAATACTGGAACCCTATGGGACACTTTTAATACCCGCGTTTTGGACTGTATGAACCGCAAATCTATTAGTGAGGTTTTACTGTGTTCACCATCAAGCACAAAAGCTGACAGGCATCTGTATTCAAATTACAAATCTTGTTTGATCTGCACAGCCTTTCCAGGTACTACAGTAAAATCATGTTAACTTTAAGGGGCCAGAAAAGAATGTTCGAATTATCTGAAAGTTTGAATTATTGAATAACCTTTTTAGTAAGAACTGCCGAAAAATGTTTGCATCACAGAAGTTTTATCTAATGAACACCTGTGCAATGGTTGTCTACATTTGAGATGAATACCAAGCGACAACAATGGTGTTTCACAGTTTCCTTAAGAGCTTTGCTTTGTGCACATAGTTGGAAATGTCGAAGAATTGCTGCCAAAATTGTAAAAGCTTCCATGGTCCTTTTCGCTGCGCGGCGAAATAGGAGTGAAACTTCTCACAAACGGCCCCGTTGCATTTTGAGGATGCTTCATTGCATGGACTCTGAACAGTGCGTTTCAGTTTACCAGAAGAACGGTTGAAGCATGTGGATGCAAGCAAGGGAAACATGCATAAGCGTAGGAACAGCACAACACCATTCCAAAATACAAATAAACAACTGAGGAGCCAAGCGATGTCTGAAATGGCGAGACTGGTTGATGCATGCTCCCGATAGCAGCTGTGAGATGGCATGAAGTTAACGAAAGTGAAAGCAAAACTGTGCGGCTGAACTAAATACATATCAGCAACGGAGGACTTCCGATCGTCGTCACACCTGCCATAGCCCGCACGCACGCCTGATGCGTGTGGGCACTTCTCTTTCTTGCAATTTAGGATCGGTGAGGTCTATTTGGATAATTGCTGGCTGCACAGGTGGTACCTCGATGCGACCCCCTGTCCGAATTAACCGTTAGAGCGCGCCCATGTCCGAATTAACGAGCATCTGACGCCATACATTTATTACATGGGTGTCAGCTGGGACCGTGCTCCCAATTCTAATTTCTGAATTACCAAAGGTTGAATTAATGAGATTTCACTATAGTGGCAAGTAAACTATTCTGATTTCTATCTTAGTTTTACCCCATGAAACGAGCACCTCCCTTACCTAGCAGTATTTCATCATATCCTTTTCTGTATATGTTTAAATTCAGTAAGAGTTTGCTTTTCAATGTAATACGGAGGTAGGCCTTTAACTTTACTTTAGTACAGTAGTATTTTATGGCACTTGATTATGCCTCAGTTTGAGCCACTTCCTTTCATTGATTGATGCTTCAGTTAGTTGTGCTTTTCTCAGCCTCATGTTTGACGTCCGGCCTCGCTCCTGGAGAGAACTGCCACTGCGGATGGCTGACTTTGGGGTGCTGCACCGCAATGAGCTTTCGGGGGCCCTGACAGGTCTGATCCGGGTGCGACGCTTCCAGCAGGATGACGCACACATCTTTTGCGCCCCACACCAGGTATGTGGGCACACCAGTTGGATAAATGTAGTCGTGGTGCAACACTCGTGACAACACTTGGAAAGGGAAAAAGTTTTTCTCTTCATGCTGAATCGCAAATCAGGAAACAGAAAATTGAGCCAGTATGGCAACACCAGCAGAGGCTTCACTGTGGCTGCGGTCCACGTTCTTCCTCGTAACAACACAGCTAGCATGATTCGAAGTCTCTTGAATCACATGCATCATACGGTGCTGTAATAGTTGATCTTGTAAAAGCTTGCTTGAAACAAGTGTGCTGAATCATTCATGAAATGAAACCGGTCAGAAGAAGACGCACACTGGAAACAGGGAAAACAACAGGAAAGAGGCTGCACTACCAGCTGTTTATATGCCAGATCGGGGCTCAAATATATACAGGGCACTCAGTCACATGACCATCGCAAAATCACCATCCCACTCATGCATCTGTCATGGAACAAATATGGTAATGATAAAAACTACAGACCCCATTTACTTTCTCTCTTTTATGAGTACCTCACAGCTTCCGTTGCCTAATCCCAGTGCAGGAAATCTTGTCAATAACAGGTAATCATTGCAAAAGCAAAGTCAAAAACAATGAAACACTTTCTGCGCCAAACAACCCAAACCACATCAACCACACATTTTTCGAAGGAAATGTGGCTGTTTCCTATCAAGGCCTTGTGATTACAAAACAGATTTCATGAAGCCAACTTCCTTTCTTCAGAGGGCAACACAGCAGTCACTACAGCATGCGTGGCCTTCCTTTGTAATCAGAAAGGCCTCAGGTACTTCGTGTGCCACCTTATCGCGACTCCTGCCCAGAACCCTTTACCGTCAAGCTCCAGTTCACATTTGCACTTTTTGCAGTGAAGGGGCGAATTCGACCTAGTTCTCTTTTCTAACAATTCATGGTGCTCCTATGCTCTATGATTGACACAATGGCCCAGGCGTTTAGCCTGTATAGACCCCTCCGCAGGTCAGTGGTATAGTATTTGGTAAACACCAACCGCACAGGCCACGAAGGGTTCGCCATGCCTTTTCTCACACTGGGGCTCTTCTTTTACCCCAGTGTGAGAAGGTGGCACGTGAAGTACTTGAGGCCTTTCTGATTATACAAAGAAAGGAGACACATGTTGTAGTGATTACTCTGCTGCACTGAGAAGAAATAAAGTTGCCTTCATGGAATCTGCTGTATAATCACAAGGCTTTGATAGGAAACAGCCACGTTTCCTTTGAAGAATGACATTCCATTGCGCTTGATGTGGTTTGGGTAGTTAGCCACTGAACGTGTTCCTTTTTTGTTTTTGTTGTTTTACTGTTATTGGCTCTGTTTTTGCAATGATTACCTGTTATTGATAAGATTTTCTGCACTTGGATTTGGCAAAGGAAGATATGAAACCAAATCCAGTTCCAGTGCTGTGCACATAATTTCAGAAAGCCAAATTGAAAAAGAAATTGGTTTTTTTTTGGAAAGGAAATGGTGCAATGTGACACAGATGTCCTTTTCTTAAAACCAAGTTTCCTTTCCTTAGAACCAACTTTCATTTCACTTTCCCTTAAGGGGGGCACCACAGAGATATGTGAGACAGGCCTCATTTCCTTTTCTTAAAACCAACTTTATTTCACTTTCCTTCCCCTACTGTGCTATTGGGGTGTCCACCCAGATATGGGAGATAGGCATAGTATCCTTTCCTTATAACCAGTTTGCATTTCATTTTCATTCCCTTATGGGCATGGTTCGGGTGTCCACCAGATATGTGTGACAGGGGTCATTTCCTTGTTTGACCTGTAGCTACATTCAAGGTTAAACTTGGCCCCCCCCCCTGAAGGCTGGAAAAGCTGGTGTAGTGAAGCTTTTCACTTCAAAATGGACTTCAGCATGACATATGATGGGGTGAACAGATAACTGATAATCAGTTAAAATAAGTGCGCTTGTGTTGTTGTCGCCAACAGCCGTTGTATGCTATTCCTTTTTCTTTTATTTCCTCCATGCAGATTGTTTCAGAGATGAAGGGAGCGCTGGAGTTTCTCAAGCACATTTACTCAATCTTTGGCTTTACCTTTGAGCTGAAACTGTCCACAAGGCCAGAAAAGTTTCTTGGAGAGATTGAAGTCTGGAATGACGCTGAAAAGGTAGGTGCTTTGCTGCACTAGTAATCAAGTACACTAATTGTGCACCTCTCCATTGCTCATCTTTCTCACAGTGTTGTGTTCTCACATTTTGGCTTGCAGCAACTGGAGCAGAGTCTCAATGAGTTTGGCTATCCTTGGACACTGAACCCTGGGGATGGAGCCTTCTACGGTCCCAAGGTAGGCTGGAGAAACTATGTTGCCTTAAATTTCTTGTGCAATGTTGGGGACCGAGTAACCTGCTTGTTGCCTGGGAGCTATTTACAGTGCTAGAGTTCCGCACATTTCTATGTCTGTATGCTTTTCCCTCACAGATTGACATCACCATCATGGACGCCTTGAGGCGGCAGCATCAGTGTGCCACCATTCAGCTCGATTTCCAGCTGCCCATCCGGTTCAATCTCAGCTATATCAGGTGGGCAAGTGATCAGATAAACATCTTCAACATGTTTAATGTATTGTGTGCAATTCTGAAGTGTGGAATTTATGATGGTGACCATTATTACTACTATAACCTAATGGTGCAAGGGCAGCTTGACCAAACGGCACCACGGTTAGTGGTCTGGTCTGCATGATGCGGGGTTAAGACCCACTTTTCCGAGAATTGCTCCGCAGGCAAGCTTTAGAAAACTGGTGGGCGCCGAGAGCACTGGAGCGCGGTTCAATCACGTTTGAGTGTTTGGCTTGATTTTTAGTTGCGGCTGTGCCAGCAGAATGGTGATAAATTGAAAGCAGATAGGAGGAAAACACTTTCAAGCTGAAATTTTTTCTTTTATTGTGATTATGTACATTAGCGTGCTTAAATTAGCATGGAGCTCTCACCTGTAGTGCCTTTGATTGTGTGGCATTGCATTTAAGCGTACAGCCTGTTATCTGCCAATGGAGAGTTCCGGTAAGGTACGGTGCCCACTTGTGATCAGAGAAGCTGTTGATTAACATGATATGGCTTCAGTCGTGGTTTGGGCTATGGAGGCATGACATAATGCTTGCAGTGCTGTCTGCCTTAAATCTCAAGAGCACAAGAATTGTTGCCTACAAGCCCCACAATGTGCATTCTGCCAGACAGCTATTCTGATCATATTTGTGGACCTGAGAACAGAAGAACATCCAGTGTGCCTCTAAGCATAAGGAAAAAAGCGTGATTAAACTGCTTTTGTGTCCCATCTAAAAATGCCTTTGCAGCCGCCGCGGTGGCTGAGTGGTTATGGCGCTCGGCTGCTGGCCCGAAAGATGCGGGTTCAATCCCAGCTGCGGCGGTCGAATTTCGATGGAGGCAAAATTCTAGAGGCCCATGTGCTGTGCGATGTCAGTGCACGTTAAAGAGCCCCAGGTGGTCGAAATTTCCGGAGCCCTTCACTATGGCGTCTCTCATAGCCTGAGTCACTTTGGGACGTTAAACCCCCATAAGCTAACTAAACTAAAAACACCTTTGCTGCTGTTTTGGCTGAGCAGAAAGTGGATTTACATCACAAAAAAACAAAAACATAAGAGCTTTGACTTGTGAGGCACATGTACTAGTTCCCCGCAGGGGGGCGCCTGCAGCTTGCAGGCGTCGCGACGGTGATTGGCGACACCGCGGGTTCCCGAGCATCCGCAGGGACATCCCCGCAAGGGGATGATGGTGAACTGTGCATCACCACGGACCCGAGCACCCACGCTTCGCCGTGCGTGGCATCGCCGTGTCCAGGGAAAAGGGGATCCTGGTGGTTGAGCCGATGCCGAGCGTTTGGACCTTTAAGGCCCCTCGGCGGAAGCAACACACCACTTTGGCCCCAGCTTCACGTAGACGGCACCTCCGGCCTGACCCGACCAGGGGAAATCGGCAGTCGCCTTTTCCTATCCTCCACTCTGTCTTTCACTTTCCTATCTCTTTCTCACAACTCTCCTATCTCCTACTCACTTCTTAGTTTTTTTTCACTTTTCATAGGCGGCGAGGGTTAACCTTGTGTGGCCAACCACCCTGAGTTGTGTCGGATTTGGTTATAGTTGTGTACAGCTGGCGTGGGCAGGACTTGCATTCAATGCAAGTTCCTGTCCCGCCCCCTTGTTGGACTCCATGGTGGGTGGCTGGCACCATGACTGAAAAACTTCATTTTTTATGGCTCCCCCCCTTTCAAAACCTGATCGCTCTCTCAAGAGAGGGCGGAACGAAGCAGCAGACTTTTTTTCAAAAAAGAAACCGACATTGACATTCACCAAGTTTTATGTTATCCACAGCGAAAGTAATGAAAAACAAGCAAGAATAATTTCTCCGTTCCTTGTGTCTAAATGCCTAACAGATACCCTGGGCCCTGGCTACAAGGTTTCTAAAATGGCCAGCGGAGACTTATTGTTAGAACTCCTTGACAACACCCAGAACTCGAAAATCGCAAACATTGCATCCATCGGAGAAATCCCAGTTTCCATAACAGCGCACCGATCCCTAAACTCAGTCCGTGGTGTCATCTCTGAAAACGACTTCATACACCTAACAGAGAAAGAATTGCTGGAAGGCCTGTCTGACCAAAATGTCACAGATGTGTACAGAATCAAAATCCGGAAAGACAATAAAGAAATCGAGACAAAACACTTGGTCCTAACATTCAATACAAGTACATTACCAGAAACCATCGATGTAGGATACTTAAAAGTAAATGTCAAGCACTACATTCCAAACCCATGAAGATGCTTCAACTGTCAAAGGTTTGGCCACGGCTCACAGAGCTGCCGCGGCCGCAAAACGTGCGCAAAATGTGCTTCCAAGGATCACGTTTCTGAGGAATGTGACGCAGCCCTGCGCTGCGCTAACTGCGAAGGAGAACATGCTGCATACTCCAGGGCCTGTCCGTCCTGGAAGAAGGAAAAAGAGATTATCACGATAAAAACCAAAGAAAACATTTCATTTAGAGAAGCAAGAAGGCGATTTGCCGTTACCAACCAGTTCTCCTTCACAGCAAAATCCAGCTTTGCTGATGTGGTGCGCAGGGGCGGTGCACCACACAGCACCCCGGTCGCTGCCGAGGCCACTTCCGTCGAGCCAATGGCAGGACCATTCACGCCCCAGGCAGGGTCAGCGAAAGCTGCCCTGCCAGTGTCAAAGCAGGGAGCGCCGGTCCATACGTCGGCATCCCGCCGGACTTCCCCCTACCGGGGGAGGACTGAAACCCACAAACCCGCGGCTTCCCCGCGGTCCTCCAGCGCCTCTCGTGAGGCGATGGATATAACTGCCACTCCGCCTCCACTACAGAGGCGGAACAGCTCTCTTGAGCGGAAAAAAGACAGGCCCCTAATAACGGGCCCACTACTTAAGTAAATCCCCTTTCATTTCCTCTCAAAAACATAAACATGGCTTTTTTAATCCATTGGAATTGTAGAGGACTTATGCGGAATTACAGCGACATAACACATATTTTAGGGTCAATGTTACCCACAGCTTTATGTCTTCAGGAGACCAATCTTGGTCCACAACATGTACATATCCTGAAACATTATAAAACTTTTAGACGCGATCGAGAGCAGGCAAATCGGCTATCGGGAGGCGTCGCGATAGTCGTTCAAAGCGGTGTCCCTGCTCAAGAAATTAAACTCAAAACAAAACTTGAGGCGGTTCCAGTCAGTATCGTAAGCTACAAAACACTAACAATCTGTTCCGTATACATTCCTCCACATTTTACGTTAACACTCCATGTTCTACAGCAACTGATCAGAGAACTTCCGGAGCCATATCTGTTACTTGGGGATTTTAATGCTCACTCCTCCCTGTGGGGAAGCGAACGCTGTGATGCTAGAGGTCAAATAATCGAAGATTTTATCCTGACGAATAATGTATGTCTTTTAAATACGAAAAAGGCCACATACTGTTCCCCAACATCTGGGAAAATGAGCAGTTTAGACCTGTCTTTTTGTTCACCTTCTGTTTTTAGTGATTTTAAGTGGGACGTTTTAGACAACCCGTTTGGGAGTGATCACCTACCAGTTTTTATAGGCCTATCATCCTCACCTGCAGTCATCCCAACCAAACCACGGCGATGGAAGCTACATCTAGCTGATTGGGCGTTGTTTAGAGAAAAGGCCAGATTAGAGGACATTTACTCAGAAACACTTAGCATAGATGAAATCAATGAAATTCTCACAAAGTGTATCATCGATGCTGCAAGGCTAGCTATTCCCCTGTCCACAGGCGTGGTGCGCCAGAACCACAAGGTATGGTGGACGCGAGAATGTTGGGAAGCCAAAAAACAACAAAATAAGGCCTGGGGTGTATTTCGTAGGTATCCTACTCACGAAAATCTAATAGCTTTCAAAAAGGCAAAAGCTAAAGCCCGATATATACGGCGGAACGCGGAAAAAATGTCTTGGCAAAATTATGTGTCGTCCATAAACAGCTCGGTAACATCAAAAAAACTGTGGGAGCAGGTCAGAAAAATAAATGGTAGCTATTCCCCATTCACCCTTCCTCTGATGACGGATCCTGGTATTCAAACAAGTATTAAAGAACAAGCAGACATTATGGGGCAACATTTTTTTATAGTTTCTAGTTCTTCCCACTATACACAGTCATTCTTAAAATACAAAAACATAACCGAAAAACAAAGACTCCCTACGGCAGGTAGCACAAACGAGCCTTACAATAATTTGATTACACTTCAAGAAATACAGAGAGTGCTATCTATAGGTAAACAAACTGCACCAGGCCCCGACGAAATTCATTATGAAATGCTGTCCCATCTATCTGAGCAATCTGTGGAAGTTCTGTTAAAATTTTTTAACAAAATATGGGTAGTAGGGAAAATACCAGCTGCTTGGAAAAAAGCCATTGTTGTTCCATTTCTAAAACCAGGAAAGCCACCAACCTCCCCTAACAGTTACAGGCCTATAACCCTTACAAGCTGTCTTGCCAAATCTTTTGAGAGTGTTATAAATATTAGATTAATGTTTATTCTGGAATCCCGAGAGCTTCTTGATGTCCACCAATGTGGCTTTAAAAAAACATGTTCCACAATCGACCATTTAGTCCGCCTGGAAAACACAATCCGAGAGGCCTTTATACACAGACAACACTGCCTTTCAGTTTTTTTCGATATGGAGAAGGCATATGACACGACCTGGAGGTTCGGGATTCTTCGCGACCGGGCAGAGCTTGGTATCCGCGGGAGGATGCTGAAATATTTGAGCGACTTTTTATCCAACCGTTCTTTCCAAGTTCGTCTCGGCGCAACCCTCTCAAATAATTTTACTCAGGAAAACGGCGTCCCTCAGGGATGCATTTTAAGTACTACATTGTTCATAGTAAAAATGAATTCTTTAACCAGTATAATTCCACAGTCCATTATGTACTCGGTCTACGTTGATGACCTTCAAATTGCGTGCACATCTTCTAGCCTGGCAACTTGTGAGAGAAAACTACAACTCACAATAAACAAATTAGCACCACTTTGGGCAGACAGAAATGGATTTAGGTTTTCTCCACAGAAAACTGTTGCGGTTCTTTTCTCGCTGCAGAGAGGACTGCAGATTGATCCCACCCTCCACTTGAACGACACCACACTTCCAGTAAAACAAGAACACAAATTTTTAGGCTTAACTTTTGACAAAAAGCTAACGTTTCTACCACATATAAACACCCTAAAAAAGAAAGCCACCCAATCCCTGAATATACTCAAAGTACTCTCACGGAAGCATTGGGGATCCGATAGGAGGTGCCTATTGCACATCTATCGCTCTCTAGTACGCTCTTCGTTAGACTATGGATCCATAGTGTATGGGTCTGCGAGGCCATCATACCTTAAAAAGCTAGATCCACTACAACACCTCGGGTTGCGCCTTTCAACTGGTGCTTACAGAACATCACCCATAAATAGCCTTCACGTAGAAGCAAATGAACCGACCCTCACCAACAGGAGAACAATGCTTACCTGTGCATACGTACTGAAAATAAGGTCGCTACCGAAACATCTTTGTTACACCATAGTTACAAAATGCCCATCCAGAACACTGTTCACCAACAAACCTCAAGCTGTAAAACCATTGCTCCTCCGCTTTGAAGAAATATGCCAAGAAATAAACATACTAGATGCACTTCCTGATGTTGCCCAGAGACCCGATAGGGTGCCACCTTGGTACTTGTTTCCTGGTGTATGCGATTTCGCACTGACACACATTCAAAAAAGACATACCCCACTGGAATATATACAGCAAGAGTTTCTTGGAGTAAGTGAAAAATACAAGAATTGCACAGATTTCTACACAGATGGATCTAAGACAGCACTCTATGTAGGGAGCGCGATAGTGCAAGGGAAATGGGAAAAAGTAGTCAGGCTGCCTCAGTGCGCTTCAATCTTTACAGCAGAATGCTACGCCATTGCTCTAGCCGTAGAACAAATATTGCAGAAAAACATACAGAACAGTGTTATCTACAGTGA
Organism: Amblyomma americanum; assembly: GCF_052857255.1. Classification (NCBI taxonomy): domain Eukaryota; kingdom Metazoa; phylum Arthropoda; class Arachnida; order Ixodida; family Ixodidae; genus Amblyomma; species Amblyomma americanum. The sequence continues at coordinate 153,094,735 of NC_135499.1, read as the reverse complement.
CTCCCTCAGCGTAATTACAGCAATAAACCCCAGAAATGCAACTGAACCCTTAATAGGAAACATAATACATAATGTAATACGAGCTGATTCACAAGGACATACAATAAAGTTTTGCTGGGTTCCCAGTCACGTGGGCATCAGCGGAAATGAGAGGGCTGATGCAAGCGCCGCACTTGCCCTTAACGCAAAAATAAAACCAGTAAACATACCGCATAAGGACTGCGGCAAGTCAGTCCAGAATAAATTGAGAGAAAAATTGCAGGCCTCTTGGGACAACGAGGTTAACAACAAGCTGCACTTTGTAAAACCTGTCCTGGGTGAATGGAAGACCTGTAGGCACCAGGAACGATTTATTGAAGTAATTTTATGTCGTCTCCGCATTGGACATACACACATTACACATAATTTCTTACTAACGAAACAAGACAAACCTCGTTGTGAAAGATGGGGAGACGAACTAACAATAAACCATATTTTATTCTCTTGTGCAAAACTCGAAAAACAAAGAAATAAGCACTTTACGAAGTTTTATAATGAATACATTCCTTTACACCCAGCGCTGCTTTTAGGCGAAAATGCCATTGTTAACATATCTTCCGTTTTTAGCTTTTTAAAAGAAGCAGATGTTCTTCAGAAACTGTAAACTTTGATCCACAGCTTTGCTTTAAAATGTGATGCATTTCAGCCATTTTTCTCATTCCATGAGAAGAGGGCTGAGGTGGTTATTTGAAGGGTTGGGAGCCTGAGGATCCTTGCCCAACCAAGGATGGCTACTGAGGTTATCTGACCTTCTTGAAAGCGTTTATTTTTAGCCATTTATAAAATTTCTTTTTTTCTCTTATTACTACCAGAACGAAATAGCAATTTAAGTCCTCTACACAACCATGTTTCCTCCCACCTACAGAAAAGTGTTCATATACCTTGAGCCTGGAGCATGATAGCCTTAGCTGCTTATGTGCCATTAAACCCAACACAACACACACATGTACTAGTTGAGATGGGTAGGGGAGGGTTGAATTTTGTACTGTCGATCCCGGATATGTATATCGAACTCTAAGGGGATCGCGAAAAAGTTTGATACTATATCGATAATTTGAAATATAAAATACGCCTATTAGATGCTTATTTCAAAATTGCGCACATCTTGGACAATTTTCCCGGGATTGTGACAAGTGGGAATTTGCTGATTTGCTCCTCCAAAGTCAACAAAAAACTAAAGCACAGCTCCACGACCACCGCACTTTATTTCGCAAGAAAAAAAAGTCAGTGAGCTTAGCTTGCCTCTTCTTCTGCACCGTGAAGTTCATTAAGCTGTCCTCAAGCTTGTTGATGGTATCCAAATGAGAAAGTCCAGTGCCTTCCATTGCGCCACAACAGCAATGAATGACGCTGAATGCGAATGCAAGTTCAGCCACAGTGCATGGCGGCTGGGTCTCTCCGCCTGAATCTTCGCCACTGCTCGGGTCCTCTTCCTCGATATCTATGATGTTGGCTACAATCTCAGCATCAGCACGATCCACAATGGCTTGCACGCTGTCGTCAGCACTGACAAAATCTTGTGCTGTTACACTGCCTGGAATGGCGCTGCCTGGAATGGCGCCTGTGAACGCTGAGAGCTCACGAAACTCGCTGTCCAGGCATCCAGCGTCGTCGTATTCTGTGTCTAGACACCCGTTGTCTGAAGCCACCACTAACCTTGCTTTGCGGAAGCAGTTCACGTACATGGCGACCAATTACTTTTTCTCACCGGCTTCCACCCGTCGAATGATGTCTGCCTTTGTTGCCAAGTCCAAATTCTTGCGTTTTTCGCATTCATGGCTCCTGAACACGTGAATAAAGCAAAAAGAAAATGCATGGCACTGCACAAGTCACAAGCGAACTCACATTGGCCTCGCGAACAAAGCGAAAAGGACAGTCACATGCCCAAGCAGCACCGACAACAGGGACAGCCAAAATGGCCAGAAGCGCTTGCACGGTTTCCCTCTTCCCAGACCATTGCATGCCCCTATGGCCATTCCCATTTCTGTTAACACCCCACAAAGTTCTCATCACGTGACTCTTACTTGTGCAGCTCCGCACGAAAGTGTCCAAGGCCAGCGCCACGCTCGAGATGCTAATTCGGGAATATCGTGGCTCCATTAGGAGGAGGCCATTTGCAAGGGTGCGCAGCAATGGGAGAAGCCCACTTCCAGGGTGGTGCTTATTGGGAGAAGCGCACTTGCGGGGGCGTGGCGTGGCACAGAGTTTGATCTATCGAATATGGGGTGCACGAAAGTTGATAAACGCAAGCAAATTTCCAATACTTTTGCATGGGATTCCCAAGGGGATTTTACAACTGTTCGATATAGGCAATAATTCGATATATTCAAGTTTGATATATGCGGGAGCGACTGTATTAGGCATATTACATTGGATTTTGCTGGGATTGTTCATGCTTGCTCTGAGTATTGCTTAGCAAAAGGAAAGGAAGTTGGCTTTTTTGTTGTTGTTGCACCATTAATTAAGAACCATTATTAGCACGATTAGTGCAGCATTTACTGTCTTTACGTGAATAGCTTGCACCCACACATAACTTGCTCACCCAAAATTTATTTCTCGGGTTTATAAACAAAAAAAATTTACTCTCATATTTTATGCTCCCTGCTGTGCCAGACCAGCATGTACACAGGTGTGTGCAAGGCAGGCTTGGGAAGATCAGTGCAGCCATGTTGCCATAAGCAGCTGCGAAATGTGTGAGTGGCGAGGGAGTGCCGCCACGCAGGCCTCCCAAAAAATTCGAATTGCACAGTTTATCTGGCTCGCTCGTATTGGTGTTTGCTTTCCCGGACGAACAGTTGTAAGAGCAAACTGCCAATAACTTCAGGTGCATGCCGGGATCCAAAACTACCGAACCATTTGCTTTTTGGGTTGTTGCTAGTGGGCTGGGCCACATGGGGGAGAGCCATTTTATCGCCATTTATCTTCATTGCCCATGACTGCTGGCTTTGCGATTGTACCGATTTTTTTGGCCAGCAAGAGGTTTCAAGATGGGGGGGGGGGGGGGGGGGGGGGGGGGGGGGGGGGGGGGTAGACGCATAAGCGGCTATATACGGTATATAGCGCATTATGACCTTTGTAGTTTTTTTTAGGATGTGTTCGTGAAATCAGCATATTTTATGCAACCCTTTTGATTCTTAATTTAAAGAAAAGAAATGTGTAAATTACGCAAGTAAAATATGGCATGTGTCCAAGGTCACTGATGCATACGGTGGACAATCACTGAGCGGACAATTTGATGTGCAACGCTATCACTCTGAGCATTGTTTCAACTACATTAAACTAAAAAGGCTGACAGTTTTACAGAAGTGGATTTATTTTGTTTTTCCTGCTTCTTTATGATGCTTCAGTGAAAGTGGGGAGAAGCTTCGTCCAGTCATCATCCACAGGGCCATCTTGGGCTCTGTGGAGCGTATGATTGCCATCCTCACCGAGAACTTTGCAGGAAAGTGGTAAGTGCTCTGATGCTCTCTGTTCTTTTCGACTTGAACGCGCTTGCTGTCTCCTCCCCTGTCCTGCTCCTTTCCTGTCCTCTTCTTCTTTGGTCCTCACCCTTTGTTTCTTGGAGCAGCAGCTGAGGGGGCGCTATGGTAATGGCTGTTGTTGTTGTTGTTGTTGTTGTTGTTGTTGTTGTTGTTGTTGTTGTTGTTGTTGTTGTTGTTGTTGTTGTTGTCGTCGTCCTTTCAAAAGATGGCACATACCCACTCTGGGGGATCGGCCAAGAATTGGGAGGCAGAGGTTGCTGTTCACCTGAACTCAGTAAAGGCAAAAGAAAGCAACACCAGCGGATTCTACCTTAAGAAGGGCATGAATGGAAAGGGGATACAAGCTTTGACTTTAAAAAATAATAAAAAAGAGAGAGGAAAGAAAGAATAATTAAGTCAAAATGTAATAACGGATAGATAAGAAAATATCGTAACTCTTACTAAAGGCAGTCGATGACATCCTAGCAAGAAATTTTGAACAGCGGCACAAACAGATCTGTCTCTGAACCCAAGTGTGGTGGTGCCAAATGATAGCAAGAGCGGGCTGTTCAAACTAAGGCCAAGATGCTGCAAAGGTTCCTCTAGTAACCTTCTTCTCAAAGAGGTGAAACGGCAAAAATAGAGCCAAAAATGATCAGTAGATTCAGGCTCACGGCAAAATGCACAGAGGGAAGATAGCGCCCAACCAGACCTGTGTAGATAGTAAAGGAGGGATACGGCAGCGCAGTCCCCTTTAATCTCTCTTACTCCTTCTGAGATTACTTTAGTCCACACTCTGTGAAAATTATAGCCAGAGGGCCCGAACACTGAGCGCCTCGCAGTTTTGAGCGTGATTTTCAGAGCTAGCACTTCGTTTTACACCACTCTTAGTTTTCATCCAAACACTTACTGATAATTTGAGAAGAAAAAAATGATACGTAGCGGAGTAATACAATTTCATGGGCGGTCTACGTCCACAGCCTCCACAGTGTTGCCTGCTATGTATGAAACGGAGTATAGTTTTTTCGAAGAGGCCTAATGTACCTTTTTTTGCCTGATTGTAAGGGATAATAATAAATTTATTTGCATAGCATAAAGTTGTTACAGGCTGTCTGCAGTTGCTTTTTCAGTGGCATGGTCTTTTCAGGTTACATTTAGCCATCCAGAGGAAATTTAGTTTCTTATGACTCCCTAGTTACGTCAGACAAGTTTCTGATTTCCACTGCCCCTGAATAAAGGTACAGTAGTAGCTTTAGCCTTGCTTGAGATGCTTGCTTATTGTCTTGCTTCAGAGAAAGAGAGATGTAGTGTAACTCGTGCTTGGTTCTAAAAAAGAAGCAGGCTTGAAAAAGTGGCAGTGATTGATGTGTATCACATGAGGAGAATCCGCGTCAGCTGAACTGTGAGGACAGTCTATATTATCTAAATTTTAAATATAATTGGGGTTGAATTTGTGAGCATTCCCTCGAACATCAGAACAGCAACAGCAAGGTTTCCGCTGATAACCACGGCTATAAGAGCAAGCATCAGACGACGTATGTGATGCGTATTGCGTGCATATGTGCGATGTGCAGGCCATTCTGGCTGTCACCACGCCAAGTCAACTTGGTGCCCGTGGGCTCGGGCTACGACGAGTATGCACTGCAAGTGAGAGACCGGCTACGGGAAGCCGGATTCCGTTGTGATGCTGATCTTGACCCTGGCTGCACACTGAACAAGAAAATCCGCAATGCCCAACTTGACCAGTACAACTTCATTCTGGGTAAGAAAGCAGCATTATTCGTATTATAGTCTGCATTATAGTCTGCACACACCTAGCTGTGCCCTCATTCACTCATTCAGCCAGTGGGCTCCACAGAGCTAGACGGCAAGAATTAGAAAGGTTCTCTTTGAATTCAGTTGCGTAGTTACCGTATAATCTCGTGTAAGGGCCGCACAGCCTGTTCTGGACCAGATAATTGAGAAAAAATTACGGTTATACGTTGTTTTTTTTTGTCTGGGCCGCAGCTGCAAAATTCATGTCCGAATAAAAAAAAAGTGCAGTCCTTACACGATTTTATACAGTAGGTTGTAGACTCTTCGGAATGCCCAGCTTGACCAGTACAACTTCATTCTGGGTAAGGAAAAGGCAGCATTATTCGTGTCTTCACACACATAGCGTAGCTGTGCCCTCATTCACTCATTCAACCAGTGGGCTCTACAGAGCCCACTTTAAGTGGCAATATTCCTAATAATATCAATACCAATTATTGGATTATTAATAATATAGGTGGCTGGTACTGTTCTTCCACACCTGTCAACAGCTTTTATACTCCTTAGGGTTGGAATTACTCTCGTAGGAAAGTGGTGCAGGAAGATTGCGTTCTGTGCCAGTAAGTGTTGCCATAAATGCACTCCCTTCACAATCTGTAATGAAATGTCTGGACTTGTGCTGGTGTTCATGCCTTTGAACATTCTTCCTTCCTGTGTTCCATGGAATAGTTAAGACATTAATATGCTCTCTTTGAGTGGTCTTAAGGCCCTTCTTTCATAGCACTCGTTCACACTCTCTTGAGCTGAAGACTACCTTTCTGGTAGAAGTCTCAAATTCCACAACTAGCTTGGCGTTATGTAGGACACAGTTTTGCTTATTCGAAGATTGGTTTTATTAGTAGGTCTACAGTTCCTCTGATTTCAGACTTGTTTGTTGAAACTGAACACACGTTTTTATTCTGTGTGCAATCGAATATTGGGAATGAGGCAGAATATGCAAATCTTGCTTATATCTCTCAGTGCTGCTGGCAGGTCCCCTTATATTATGGAACACTCAGTTCTCCCCTCTTTTGCAACCTGAGAGTACCAATGACTAGACGTATCACCTTTTGCAGAGTTCAAGCTAGAGGCTTAGCTAAAGCAGGATAATGTACTTAACCTGGTCTATTTACATTGGCCTAAAGCGCGAGGAAATAACTGCATTTATAGTAATGCTCTTGCTGCTTATTATAATTTGCTTCGTAACTGTTATAACATGGAAGTAAAGTGCACCACACAAGTTTTGACTGAACTGTATTGTACTGTCACGTTACAGCCACACCTGGTGACAAGAGAGCCAGAAGGGACTGTTTTTGTGTACAGGCATACCGTCCTTTTTTTGATCTATCACAGTCCTGCTTAATGAAACTGCAAAAACTGTATGCTGGAATTTAGTTAGTCGAATCTTTCAATAATAGATATATTACATTTTTTCGCTTCTGTTTAGTGCTCCCCAAAATTTTTATGTTGGTACAAGGCAGTGGTCGTCACCCATTTGCACATATTTGAGTTACTTTCACTTACTTGCAGTTGTTGGTGAAAAGGAGAAGACGTCTGGCACAGTGAATGTTCGCACACGTGACAACAAGGTGCATGGCGAGTTTGCCGTGGACGACCTTGTGGAACGTCTGAACCGCCTCAAGAAGGAATTCCTCACAGATGACAAGTTTTGAATGAGTTGTCAGTGGCATTAAATGGGAATTCCCTTCTTAGCTCTCTTCATTGCAAGCTTCCTCTTGTTCTCTAATGCAGGACTATCTCAGAGTGGTTGCTTGCTGGGCAAGTTGGTTAATTGTAACTTGTGTAATAGCACAAATGAAATTAAAGAAAGTACGATGACAGAAACAGAGTAAAAAGAGCGTTGACTTTCAACTGTTTATTCTGCTGAAGATACCATGCAACACAAATACAAAGCCCTTTCCTGCTGCCGCTTCGCATTTGTACATATACGTGGCATCTTCAGCAGAGTAAACACTTGGAAGTCAGCACTCTTTTCACTCGGTCGTCGTCCTTTCCTTCGTTGTACTCGTGTTGTTACATAAGTTACTATCCCGGGTACCTGGGGAATCACAAGTCGGGCAAGCTGGGCGTCATGTCTGTCTGCAAGTGTACATATGCACATTTAAACTCGGTAAATATCAGAATTGCTTTTCGAGAGGTGAACGGAAAGGTGGAACTGTGATAGCTGACTTGTAGGTGCCTCCAAGTGTATGCTGACACTGAATTGCTGTGCTGCATACATAGCTGGTTGTCGGGCACTCATTCAAGCTAAAGAAAAAACACTTTAATTGAAAAAAACTGCAATTACCTTCAAAGGAATAAATATGGTGTGGTTTATACCTGCCTAGGTGGTAGCAGTTCAAAAGTATGGCTCATATGAATAGTTCCCTTCCATTTAATATGCTATTTCGCATGTATAATTTTTTAAGTGAACAGCTTGAACAGGTGCCATTTAACTGTAACACGAACTGCAGATGTTTACAAACATCCCTATAGGTATACTGGCTGTTCAACATCTTAATATTTATTATGCTTTTTTTCTGCTACTTTCAACGGTGCTAAATCTGGGATTAAGGCAATTCCGTTTTCCTGGAACTTTGAGCATTGGGATGCCTTTAAGCAGGCTGAATTTCTGTCCAGTAATGATGTTGGGAAAATAAATTGTCAAATTCAGTCTCCAAGCTTACATGTCACTTATGCCTTCAAGCCCAAATAAGGTTGTTGGCTCTCATATCTTGGGAATAGCATTTGTGTACATTTATCATGGGGACAGGACACTAGATAAATCTGTTGCAGTATGCCTTCAGCATGTTAAAAACAAAACGGACCTTTACTTGGAAAGAGCAGATTTTGTTTTGCCACAATTGGCACTCTTAGTGTTGTGTATTTCATTTACTGCTTTGGCTTTACATGAAGATGCTAGCGATAGGGTTTGGGCATGCATGATCATGTGTGAAGGGTAGCTTGTTTTCACATGGAAAATTCAGTTGCGATGCATGCTACCAGCATGAAAGATCCCCTCATTAGATCCCCTCATTTTGGTGGCATGTTTTCTTCTCTACAATGATACGGAAGACACTACTACACATGAATCACCAGGTGACATTCGCCTACAACCGCTAAATAATTTATAATCAAATTTTTTCTGTCGTGCTGTTTCAGTTTCAGTTTCAACAGCTGGACGATGGCTGTGACGTCAAAGGGTACTTCTGTGTCACGTGAGGCATGAAAAAACGGCCATATAATCGCTGCTTCATCTATTTAATTTACTGCAGTGCTGAAGCCAGCCTTCCTGAAGAGCTGAAACGTCAAAGCAGCGATTATATTGCAGTTTATTCATGTCTCACGTGACCTGTAAGTACATGTCGACGAAACAGCACGAGAAAGAAATGCGATTATAAATTATTTAGCGGTCCTATGAGAATACCAGGTGGTAGTCCATTTATAATAATGCCTTACGCATCATTACAAACAAGAAAATACGCAACCAAAATTTATGTGTCTATAGTCCTTTAAGTATCAAGGGTTATACAATAGAAGACGTACAAATGGTGACAAATGCAAAGATGAACTATTTAGAAAACGAAAATAAGAACCTCGCTATAGTAAACTCTGATAGTGTAAAGTGTAATTGCGGTCCCATTTTGCCTTCCATAGACGACTGCATTTTTTTTTGTTATAGTAAATATTTATTTTTTTTTCAAAGAAACGGCTATAGTAAAGAGCGTCTGGCTGTGGCGACGTACGTCCCACGGAATGACAACAACGCAGCACACACGAGGCCAACACTCGGACACAAAGGGATACTGAACGGGATAAAACTGCTCTTTGAGGCAGCTTCACCACCAAACTCTGACGCTGTGAGAAGCCAATTTGTGAAGTCCTTGAGGCCGCGAGGTAAAACATGCAGTACGCACAGAAAAAGAAAGTAACAGTCTTTGAAGGCAGCAAGGGTCGCTGAAAGAGTAAAGACAGTAAAAGTCGAGTGAAGAGTAGGGAATGGAAGAAAAGGGCGAACATTTGCAGCATGGCAGTGCGAAGCACAGGAAAGTGGTGGCAAGAAACGGAGGCACGGCAGCACTGCGTGAGCGGTACCTCTGCGCCTCGACTTTGTCATGCACGTGTCTTAACTATTGCCTTTTAAACAACGCTCAGGCTGCGGAGAATGACGCAGTGTTCATGCAGAACTTTAGTTTCCACTTGAAATCAAACTCTCGTTATATTCGTAGCCACATTGTATTTGTACAAGACAAACAAAATCGAAAATGTGATAGCATTAGGTTTGATAACTGAAAATAAATAATTATCTCGTAAAGGGACAGTATGAGCAGGATGGAAGGTATTTGTAAGTGCTTCTTTTATAAACCAATGCTGTGCTTAGTGAGTAGCCAATTAATTACCATAGAGCATCCTCAGAGCCATGCCTTCATCTACAACAACTAATATAGTAAATATTTTTGCAGGTCTGAGTCACTTTGCTATAGAGTGGTTCTACTGTATAAACATACAGCATAATGCATGTACAAGTGATTGTGAATGGCTTGGAAATCTGTGATGGAGGTAATCAAACCAGGCAAATCTTGCTATTGCCTCCCTTGAAGTTGGCTTGCAGCTTGCATTTAGTGCACATGTCCTCTGTTATGCTATTCTGAAAAATATTCATGAAGTGCATTTTAAAGCTGAGCTTGTTATAATAAGTTATATTATGACAGTGGGCAAAGGTTTGGGTGACGATGCTGTGGGGCTAATTTAATTTGTACAGGATGTCAATGTCTATTCCGTTTTCTTCACTTGTGTAGTCCATAGGAAAACCAGCATCCATACGGGCCTGAAATAAAATTAGTTTTGTTCGTCATTAAGGGCACATTTTGTTGCCTATGCTTATACAGCTCTTTACAATGTGCCTTCAGCTTAACTCTTTGGCCAAATTTATGGTGTGGACTTAGGCACTAGTAGTGGTTAGTCAGAAGCCTTGAGAGCCAGGGGCAAACATTCTGTGAGAACAAGATACTGTGAGCTATGCAACTAGTTATGAATTGAATTGGGCTTCTTTATGAATGTACTAAAAAAATCATTACTTGACCGTCATCCTAAATCATTAGTTCATTATGCTCATTGCAACTGCAAACATTTAAGTTCTCTTAAAATATTTTTAAAATAGACTCGCTTTAAGATGAACATGATTGAACATGCAAACCTCTTCAGATGCAACAAGTTTTATGAAAGCATATATGCACGAAGAGTGAAATGAAATAATGCAATAGGCAGAAATTAGAAGTTTGCAAGAGAGTATATTTACTAAGCATTCCAAAGACTGTCCAGAAATCATATGAAATATTCACCTTTTTTTTTTTCTAGCCTCATTTTCTAACTGCTCTTTTGTCACGTATGAGAGAATCTGTCAAATGTTTTTAATTGTTCTCTTTGTTGCAGTCTCATATCTTAAACAATACAATAGTCAGAGAAGCTTACTGGCCACTGCTTGAGATGACGCTGGCAGAGTTCATGTAAATCATTCTGCTCAAGTTGAATAGGTTGTGTTAACCAATCTTTTTCTTTTTTTTGTGTTACATCTGTGAGAAATTAAGCAAGTGTTCCTGAAATATTCAGCTCAATAGGGTTCATTTTGAAGGGAACCCACTAAAGTCCCCACACGGGCATGAGTCAGGTTGTGTATTAGTTTTACGAGCAGAGTAAGCATCATCAGATCCTCTCATCATCAGGCATAAGAGGGGCTTCTCTAAAGGTCAAGAGCCTGAAGGGCCTTAAGAATGCTTTCAAGGCCCTCGGAACTGTCTGTGGACCCCTTTCCTAGAACATCTAACTGGGAAGATTAAGTTAAAAAATTTGCACGATAAATATAAAACTCCTGCTTCTCTTTGAAAGGGTAATGGGAATGGACTTGCCTTTTGTTGCACACTGTCATTTTTGATCGCTGCAAAAGAAAAATCAAATAACGTTGAGAGCAAACGAGCAGGCATCATCTAAAATAAGATATGGCCTATTAGTGGGTATTGAAAGTTCTGAATCTGCTGTTAGCATAATTAGATCAAGTTCAGGGAACTAAGGCGTTTCAAGCCATTCCACTGAAGCAAGCTTTCTTAAATACTGGGTTTCATAAACAATTTAATGAAGCAAGGTACCTTTCTTTTTTTTTTTTTCTGTGTGTGCATCTTGCAACAGGGAGCACATTAATAATGTTGACTGACAATGTCAAGTTCACTGCCAATGGCTGTATTGACTGCAGCTCATTTGTGCAGTCTGAAGAACTCTTGGAATTTACATTATGAGCTGTACAGGATGTATATCTGTTATAGTGCCTGTGAGTTGCCATCACCAGTGTTAGACTTTCAAGGGCTGTGGCCACATTCATTGAATCCTGCTCTGCAGTTCTTCAGGTAATTAATCTTGCCAATATTAGTGCCGTCAGTAGTCAGTTATGGCAATATCAGCCATTGCTCTTCAAGGCGTTAACTTGCATTGCCTTTTTGCACAATGACTGTTCCATAGGAAAGAGGCGCATCCACGTTACCTGTTTCTAAGTCACTGTGCACTTGGTACATTATACAATAGTTGTCCACAAGTGCCGATGCATCAGCCAGTGTGGAGCTTACGTGGGGTGGTCTTCTTGGTGACATTTGTGATAGGTGGCACGTAGGAACCTATTAAAACAATATTGCTGCTTTGAGGCGAGTAGGTCGAGGGACAAAAATTTTTCTATAGTTTCAGACACTGCATTTAAATTTCATACATCTTCATCGAATTGGAGTTAGATTTTTTGGTACAGTCATTTCATATATATACAGCCGAAATGTTTCTTTCAATATGGGCTGGAAAAGATGCTGCCCAAGTAAAAATGGAGCACTTTTTTTAAGATTATAAAGGTATGCTATGTATGTGAAAAAAAAATTGCAGGCATAATTAAGCCATTTTAATTCTACCTATTGACTTCACAATCAATGTATTTACACGTTAAATAGTATACTGTTAAAGTGAGCAAATCTCAGGAACTATCAAGGAGATTATGAGCACATTTCACATGCAGAAAATAAAGCGACTGGTTAGAAACAATAAACATCAATGACTATGGCGACTCAGCCATACACTTTCTGGCACTGCCAGTGATGGCGGTTTTCAAACAAGCATTAAAAGAGGTGGGATGCAAAAATGAGAGTTTGTTACTTAGCACCCGCTAACTTTTAAAGGAGTAATCATGTTAACCTCATATTTACGTAGTATGGCTTGCTACATTCCCACAACAACTGAGTTTAAGGTTGACCAGATTGTCTGCATGCTTCTAAGCAGAAAAAAAAAATTGCGAAGTGAGCCTTGGTGTACAAGAAAGCAGTCAAAAAGGTGTGAAATTCTGCATGCTACATTTTTCAAAACTGTGCAGCTCAATCGAACCTGCCATCTAAGATGCCATGTTTTGTTGTTACAAATGGTTATTGGTTTATTTTATGCTAATTTGTTTAAGAATTTTTGTGCCCGGGTAATTAAGAGAGGATTTTTTTTGCAGGAGGCTACATGTGGGGACTAAACTAATTTTATTGCTTGCTTTAAATCACTACCCGTCTCTTCTTGCTTTCTAGGATGGTCGGAACATACAAAAGGAAAACACTGAATCCAGACTAACATGCAGAAAGCATGATGAAAGCTCTAGAGAGGTATGAGTAGCACCGGTGCCATCAAGAGTTTTGGTGTTCCCAAAAATAGCCGACCACATAACAGTTGAGAAAATTATATGAAAGGCAGAAACTACAACACATTTTGTGAACCTCAGCCTTGCCCTCTGTCCGGCAGACATGAACAGTTATATGTATAGGTCACTTACAAGATGCCTGGGGCTCGAAACCTGACCTTATCGTACACCATGTCTCGTGTCTTTAAAAGCTGCATTGGAGCTGTATTGTATTGTATTGGAATGCTTAACAGAGCATGTCGCTCGAGCCTACAATCACATTCAGAACTTCGTTTTCATGCGCTACAAATCAAATTGCGTGTCTATTCATTGCGGCTGAGCGAAAGGGCAACAACTGTGAGTGGCACTAAACATAAAAAAGTTAAGATACGAAGGATGGAAAATCTAAAACATTGTGTAGCCAGGCCACACGCAGAGCGCGGGCGTAGAACTACATATTCTAGCGGACGATAGAACAAAACAGTCATTCAGTTGCACTCAATGATTGCCTAGATGTCCGTGGAGCCAGCTTCATGTGCATTCATTGAAAGGATGAGAAATGTTTTGATTTTGGAAGGGTGGCTCATTTTGCCCCATGGAGAGCGGCAGAATAGCATGCATGGTGCCAGGACGGTAGGAAATAATTCATCAATAATTGTTTTTTTTTATATTTTGATAGCCAAATAAAGAATAAACAGGGATCCAAAAATTTGTGTCTTGTTTTGCCCCACTCTCCCCATGTGCAATGATTGCCTTGGACAACAATACATCTTCAGGACATCCGGAAGATGTAATCTTGAGGACATTGATCCCAAGTAAGGCCTTGTTCAGTCTTGTTGTCCAATCAAGTTTATTCAACATCACGCACAGGAAACTCACAAATAGGATTGACAAGGGTCTTCGCCACTTCAGATACCAACCGTACAGTATAAAAATAAAATACATTCTCAGGCTTCAGGATATGCTTAAACTTGCACCGGAGGACCTTTTATGCAGTAAAAGGTCTCGTGGGCGTTGTATCCGGAGGGTTGTGTGGGCGGAGCATAGGTGCGTAAGAGGGAAAGGAAAAAGTAGGTGCACAGCAGTAACGCCCCTAGTGGGGTACGAAATTTGGGAGAGGCAATTAAAAGGTGAGTAATAAAGGCAAATGTGAAAAGAAAGTAAACATCATATACTGCTGATTGATAAATGCCGCATCACATTATGATCACGTGATAATTTTTTGGTCTGTTTTCAGGACATAAAGTGAGGTTTGGATCAGAGAATGCATTATTTATAGCGCTGTGCGACTGTTGAAGCATTCGAGTTTGAATCGAACACGAATATGAAGAAAAAATGGCTTTGAATATCAATATCTGTTCAGTACAAAAAAATATATATTTCAGAAAATGATAAAGAAGTAAATGTTGCTGGCTTTTTTTTAAATGGTGTATCATCTTTTTGCAACTGAAATAAACAAAACTAGACTGACTCAGAACTGTACAAACAACATGATTTGCACAGAAACGTACACTACTTGATTAGACAGCATAATTAACAGTATCCAACTCTAATGTGGTCATGTAAAATGAAATACATAAAATGACAAGACTGGCAACAAAGAATAACATGATGGCAAGTAAAACCTCATTAATTCAGAGTTCAAGGGCAGTTTTATCAGAAGGTAAAACTGCCGAAAATGCAGAAATTCGGTACAAGTACAGAATTATGAGGCGGCTCCATCGCGCAAACACCTAGGCCATGACGAGCGCCCAGTTTCGGCGTGCTGGAAGAACAACGCGAACGTGAGTGAGTGGGGGAGACCCGCAGTGGCGACGGAATGCGAGACTGCTTTTAAAAAAAGAAATGGCGAGCGATACGCCAGTCGGCGTCCGAAACCGGCGCGGAGCTGGGATTGGACTACCGACGAATGCGCGGGCCGACAGCTGCCGTCACGGGCGAGCGGCGAAGCTCAGAAACCGAAACTACGCGGCCAAGCTATTTTTGGCCTAACGACAGGGGCCTTCCGATATCGTCGTCACGCCGGCCGTTACGCCCACTTTAGAAGTGCGCGGGTGGCAATGCACTACGCAATAGGCAGGATCTTTGAACGGTCGCTTGCCCTGCTTAAAGCCCTGCAGGACACGCCGGCCGCTACGACCACTTTATAAAGTAGTCAAGAGTTCGACGGAAATCCGTCTGGTCAGGCATGGTGATGCCTGACTTCACTTCATTGGACCACTTTATAAGTGCGCGGGTGGCAATACACTATGCCATAGGCAGGATCTTTAAACGGTCGCTTGACCTGCTTAAAGCCCTTCAGGACACGCCGGCCGTTACGACCACTTTAGAAGTGCGCGGGTGGCAGTGCACTATGCAATAGGCAGGATCTTGAAACGGTCGCTTGCCCTGCTTAAAGCCCTGCAGGTCCTGCAGGGCTTTAAGCAGGGCAAGCGACCGTTTAAAGATCCTGCCTATTGCATAGTCCTGCAGGGTTTTAAGCAGGGCAAGCGACCGTTTAAAGATCCTGCCTATTGCACTCTGCAGGGCTTAAAGCAGGGCAAGCGACCTTTTCAAGATCCTGCCTATTGCATAGTGCACTGCCACCCGCGCACTTATAAAGTGGTCGTAACGGCCGGCGTGACAACGATATCGGAGGGCCAAGCCTATTAAGAGAAGTTTATTGGACTGATAACAAGCAGGGACTCTCGTCCCTCAAACAAACAGTGATACAAAAAACGACCTAAGTCGTCGGTGGTATAAAAACTGCACATAACAAAGTGCACATGTTAAAAACACGCATATCATGGCTGACCGCATATCATGGCTGACCAAAACGAGGTGGCGGACCTCACGATAGGAGAGAGATGAAGGCGACAGGAATGCCATGGGTGTGGGTGTGGCGAGGCCTCCGCCGCTGGCGCACCGTCAAGGGTCAAAGGTTGAGGCTTCGCACATACCTCGGCTTTTTCAGCTTTGCTAGTGAAGTAGCGCATTCGCGTTGCGATTGTTCGAAGCGGGTTGTCGGCCGTCTTGTTCGCAGCACTTGCGATATGTGGGAAAGCCAACGTGCGGAATTTCGCACGAGGTCAAGCCTAGCGGCGTCGCAACGCAATCGGTCCACGCGACAGACGGCAGAGAAGAAAGGTAACAACAGGGCCTTTGTATTGCTCTCTTGGAACTTTAATTTGCTCATCGATTTTGTGGTTTTGCCACGGTCGAATTGGGAATCTTCGAATATCAATTTCTCGATGATGAATACGAATCGAATATCAAACATATTCGATTTGTATTCGAAGTTGAATATTCGTCCATCCCTAATTATTTGCTTAATTGTGGGCAGCACTTCCAGGAACAGTGAAGCAGATTTTTTAAAATAACGCTGAAATCTGAAAGAAAATATATTTTTCCCAGAACCCAGCACAAAAGATGTAAAAACGTCTCTTGCACTGGGTAGCTGTCAAAAACATATTTCGCACAAGTTTGGGCGCGCTTAGCAAGACTGGTTCAATCGCCATGCATATCTTTGTCGGTTCCCACGGGTTGTTCTTCATGCACTCTTTTCATATAGCGACGACTGTGGCCCTCTCACAGCTTTATCTCACCTCAATGGCAAAGTCACTGAGACAGTGCTTGTGCTATGGCACAAATATCACTCAAGTCCAACCCCATCAGAAACATGCGTAACATAGAAACAGCAGTTTCAAGATAAATCATCAAGTGGTAACATTTCTAGGGTCAGCATGGTTTTATTTGTACCACTATATTGCGCACAGATTTCTTCTAATTAAACCTGCAGTTTTTACTCACAGAGAATCGCGTGCGTTCAGTAAATCTATAGCGTTATTTCAGTTCTTTTCCCGAATACTGTCCTGCAATAGGACGTTTAATAACCTTTGATAAATTTTAATCCTCGCGTCGTCCAGAAACGTACGAACTAAAAATAGCCTTATGAGGACGTTTTGTCAAGGTACGCTCAAAATGTACTCTGGGCATTCTATTTGAGATCAGGACGTTTGGAACCTTTAACGACGTCCTCGGCACGTTTCGGTGCTGTCCGGAAAGCTTCGTAAATTGTTTTGGAAAAGCAACACTCTGAAATGTTGTACTCTATTGCGGTTTCTTTATATGCGGCTGGAAAGCGCAAAACTGAATAAAACGAGGGCAAGAAAAGAAAAAGCCGCAGTACTATCGTCATAAGCGGTCTGCCCAGTCATCCGATCGTGATCTGGCTATATAAATACGAATTCGTTCAAGCAACGGCGAAGTTATCCACTAAAATGCACTTTTCAGTGACAAAAGATGGAGGAATTAATCGCGAGGCACAGTTAGTATTAGAGAGACTCGACCCCCCTCCCCTTGAAGAGCGCGGGAATATCTCCACAGGTACTTTCACAGCCAGGCATCCTTTTTTTGTAGGGTCAACGGACGGTCAAACGTCGTGTCGCCAGCAGGGTTGTAACACTACCCGGAAAATGTCTACAGTATCACTTCTTACTGATAATAATGGGATTGGAGTTATCCGCAGTGCCCCTTTAATCCCACTTTGACCATTCGCCAGTGTGTTTGTAATCCGCATCGGTAACGAGTCTCTTTCGTGCTGCTTTCGGACTGCTCTTATCCTTCGATGGGGGACCGGTGATCAAGGCACTCAACTGGGGGCGTGTCCTTAATTACGCTAAAGGACGCCTGCCGTGACAGCGTAAATAGCATTGACGAGAGTCCGCTCACTCACCGGGCCTGTTGACATAGTAGGCGACGAAGAGAACGGCCAGCGTGAGCGAGAACATGGTGAAGGTGAGGCAGACGAACCATGCGATGGACGGGGGGTTCATGCCCAGCTCGCCGGGCGTCACGTCAAAGTGGCTGCGCACGCATTCACGCAGAAAAAAGTTGAAATGGTGGAGAACCACATTTTAACGTGTTCTGCCTTTCGCTTTGAGCATAAAGCATCAATAAACATGGATTCCCACGCGCAATTCGCTTACGCGCGATGAGCAATTTAAAATTGTACTTCTTTCCTGTGGAGTTAGCGCTTCAGCAGCCCAAACTCCAGAGCGACGTCATAGCGCAATGACGTCACACACAGGGTTGAGATCACGTGAGGCATACAAAAACTGCATTTTACTTGCTGATTCGTACTGATCCGGAGTTCCCGGGTTCGAACCCGACCGCGGCGGCTGCGTTTTTATGGAGGCAAAACGCTAAGGCGCCCGTGTGCTGTGCGATGTCAGTGCACGTTAAAGATCCCCAGGTGGTCGAAATTATTCCGGAGCCCTCCACTACGGCACCTAATTCTTCCTTTTTTCTTTCACTCCCTCTCTTATCCCTTCCCTTACGGCGCGGTTCAGGTGTCCAACGATATATGAGACAGATACGGCGCCATTTCCTTTCCCCAAAAAACCAATTATTATTATTATTATGCTGATTCGTTGTTTTGATTCACTCTGCAAGAGCTGGCAATTCTCCCCCCCCCCCTTTTTTTTTTCGTGCTAGTGCTAACACGAGAAAGTACTATAGAGGGCTCTGCGTAAACTCGCAAAATAAATGAATTTCTTTCGAGCTTTTTTTTCTGTTTTGCCAACGTTAACAGTTGGTTCGTTTTTCTGATCATATTTGAGAATTTTACCAAGCTGTAAAAATTAATTCTTCAAATGTTGAAGTTTTCACGACGCACAGCAATGAATTAAAAAAACATGGCTTAGTCCAAACGTGACTTTGAACTCTGTGTTGCACTAGCTCGCATAGTGTTAAAGATGCGCTTGTCGACTGGCACAATGTTTGAAGTTATAGCTATCTGTTTCTTACAGGCGTCTTGGCGTCTTGTGAGCTGTACCTTTATTAAGAAACTAGAAAGTATTTAAAGAAGCAGTCGAATCGATACTCCTCATCGCTTCTCCTGAACCTTGTGATGTTTATATTTGATGAGCCAATGTCTAGCAGTGAATGTATGACCGTATATATAGTAATAATGGTTGCTTGTCATAACACTTTGTTATGAATTCTAGCTCGAGTCTTAAATGCAGTGGTAACTTTTATCTTATAATACACCTGGCGGCAGTGCGTGGAAGCTTTGTGCACTAGAAAAAATATATAGTACACAATATAAGCCTATTACAGAATTTAGGACAGAAGTTGTCGAGGTTCACACGTTGTCACGTGCTGATTCAATGCAAGTCTGCCGCCATACGCATCTCAATGTGGCGAATATGGCAACACTTACACACGGCGTTGCGGCTTCTTGGCCTCTGAAAAAAAAATAGGCGTCATGAGAAGACATAATTAGCCGGTCGGCTATGCTCCGTAGCTTTGTGGAAAGAGCTGTATCCGGTAGCAGTGCCCTGCATATTATTCACGGCAATTCCCTCGAAGAGCAAACCATGCAAAGTCGCGGCCTGCGTCTTGGCTTTCAAATGTCCTGAACTGTGCGGCGGTATATTCGACGGTAACAGTATACGTATACGTCAACGTATACGTCAACGCGGAGACGGCGCACTTGAGACTAATGCATCACATATTGTGTACGCTACATCTTTGACATTGATATTCGTACGCGAGGCGTATATAGCGCATTGCTGTAAGTTTATGCAGCAAACGAAAGCTCTATACGTCCTGGCGGTACAACTTGCGGAAGCGATGGTATTGCGCGGTATGAATGGTATGATTGGTGGCATGATTGGTGGTATGAATGGTTCCTCCCGCAGTTTCTCACTACCCGTCACTGTGCACTCTGCACACTGTTATGGCAAGTGTGATGTCACTACGGTGCCTATGACGTCACTGATGCGGACCGAGAACCGTGCCGTCAGAGCGCACGCTTGAGTGGGCTTTTGTTTGAAGCTGATTGCCAGTGATTGCGTAGAGCAGTGAAGCTTGGCCGCGACAGACTTGGTGATCATGTACTGTTCAACTCACTGAGGCACTCAATATGTCAAAAGCCCGTGTAGCGTTTTTTTTTAATTGGCTCGAAAGGCGCAGCTCGTGCGTCGGTTGGCACTATAGCTACTGTAGTGACACTTGCGAGTAAGCGTTAGTACGTCGATTCTCCACCAAGCGAACTCACTGAATCCGGCGATGGCCTCTTCGAAGGCCTCCGGCTTGAAGACAGCGATGCTGGGCCGCCGGGGCTGCTTGGTCGGGTCCCAGGTCGAGCCTCCTCCGGGGGGCGGCGGCACGCGTGAGCCGAAACCCTCTGCGCCACGGCGAGGAGGAGGAACAGACATGCGAGCGACATACCATATGCGTCGACACAGGGCACTTATCCCCCTGGTTCTTTGACGCAGTGGATATAGAGCTGGCTGTGCTATAAACAACGCGTGGGACGCGCAGATTCCTTCCCAAAAGAAAAAAAAAAAGCAGCACATCTGGGGTGTGAGCGGCTTGAGCCGTCGATATTCGCGAGTCTGACCAGGAGAAATGCTCCAGCAGCGACAAGAACATACCTTTAATTTAAGCACGACGGCATTTTTATATAATTGTTTTCCCGATTTGTAACCCATTCATGGCGCCTCCGAACGGAAGGATTTTTCGTTTATTTAACCATCTTACTCATCTCTCACTTCATAGTTTTTATGCCCTGAGACAATAAACATCGCTTCAAAAAAGGAAGGAGGAGTGGGAAAGTTCACAGTGGGGATGCCACGCGGCCGCCTGCTAGCTTATGCGAGTTCGTTTCAGACCGTTAACACGAGCAGAAAAGACAATGCAGAGTGCTGTAAAAACACGCTGACAATAAATGTGCGTCTCTCTAGGCACAAACGAACGTCGTACCAACTGAATCAAATAACTGTCCTCGTTGCATGTATCTGCACCTGTGTTCAAGGCGGAGACATGCCATGACCCTCGGGCCAACCTTTCCGCATTTTCTCACATTGAAATACATCTTTCCCTTTTTGTATAGGCGTATTCAGAAGAGAAAAAAAACCCCGGTGTGCCAAAGCATTTGTAGGGCGTTAGCTATTTAGTCATGACACTAAAAAGGAACTGAGAGAAAGTAAGAAACCTTAGCTTTCGCTCTCCACTTGTGAGCACTAAGCGCTGCGTATGGCTGATATAATGCCGGCGGCGCGCGGTATATGTACTCCGCTCCATCCGACAAACCTTCAAGTTCAAAGGCGGGTTCCGGGACCCATAAGGAAAATTTCTATAACCATGCATGTCACTGCTAGCTCGCCATCCTCCAGTGGTTGTCCCTTTGCAGTCAGAAGGTATATTTCGGACGTATCATCTTGCCTGGAGATTCGAAGACCTCAGGCACGGACGGTGGTGCAGGAGCCGCTGGATTCGAGGGCGCTTGCTTGGGCTTGTCCGCATCTGCGAGGACAAAAGGTGACGATACCGTTGGGTTGTTGCCTTCTCCAAAGTGAAAGTACAGTGCGCGAGACAAGATCCAAACCCAGTTATAGAAGAAAGAACTTTTTAAAACGATAGCTACATTACGGTAGCATTTCGAGCCTTCAGCGTGGCGGTGGCGCGTGACCAGCCGCGTGGTGCGGAGCAGCTGCTGCTGCCGGCGGCGCGGCGCGCCGGCGAATCCTAGCTGCAACAGCTGTGCGCATGCGCCGTGTCAAGTGGCATGAATGGAGGAGGAACGCCCAGCGAAACGGAGAGGCGAAAGACTGACTTTGCAATGGCCAGCTGTAGATATCGCATCACTCCAGGTTTAACCAGAGCTTAACCACCGCCATTTTTTTTTTTGCAGCGAAAATTTTCGCAGAATTTTATAACTTAGAGTCATTTTGGTAGCAGTTCCTGTCGCGTCGAAAGAGCAGTACAACGCCTAGATTTTTATTAGTACTGGAAGCACGCAGTTCGTTGCTTTACTGCGCAACGCCTAGATTTTTATTAGTACTGGAAGCACGCAGTTCGTTGCTTTCCACGCGAGTACCCTCTCCTCCTCTTAATATTGGAGGAGGGCGTGCAAGAAGAGTCGGGTGGTTACTTTAGCCGTGAGCGAGATCTCAAGCTCTATTTCAGAGCACAGCTCTTGAGCGTCCCGTTCTTGGCTTCCGCCCGCACCGCAGTCGTCGCAGTACGCCACCTGACAGATCACAGGTCACCCTGCCGCCTCGCAGATGACGGGTGGCAGGTGGTAGAAGAGCGAAACGCCACCTGTCAGCGGTGGCATGTGGCATGTTAAGAGCTGCGCTCAAATTTCGAATTAGCGACTATCGTAACCGTCTGTCGGTTATTTTACTCCAGCAACGGGCGCTCATCTGCGTTTTACAAACCTCTCCGGTGAGCACATCATAAAGATGAACGCAGCGCATTTTTCGAAGCGAAGTGGCTTTTTCTTTGAGCTTTTCACTTCGTGGGAAAGCACGCTTCACAGGACAAAGAGTGGAATTGCATGGAGGGGATAGGTGGTCAAATTTTGGGAGTTTTAGCACAGCGCGAACCGTGATCCACTTCCGCCAGAAACCATCTTCGCACGCGCGCCTCGGAGAAAAAAAATTATTGGGAAGTTGAGGGCGCATATACCTTCCACTGTGCAAACACAGTACCACCCCCACCCCCACCTCCAAGTGAAAAAAAAAAACGACAAAAATCATACTCAAAACACGACTAAATATTTCCCCATTTTGTCGTAACGACAGATTTCCTGTTGTGATTCTGCTGTATGTCTGTCTCTACGACAATCGCCAGCTAAACAAAAAGGAAATTCTGCTGTTACTACAAAAATGATTGTTGTTACAACAAGTTCATGATTAAAAAATACTGCTAAAGTAAATTGCTATGACGAGAAATTTTCTTTTGACTTTCTCGACAGGCACAAGCAGAACACGGTAGCCGAACGCAGACCGCGCTATGGTATAACTCTCTGCTGTGTTGCGCCATGTCTGAAGTCGTTAGAGTATGTCGAACACTTGTGTATGCCGTTACGTCCAGCTTAAGGCATGAAGCGCGCAGGCTGTTGCAGCGCGTCTAAATCGCATCGGAGCTGCAGGGCAAGAAAAGAGAGAGAGAGAAGATGGAATTTGCTGCTTACTCTGGTCTTCCTTCTTTTTGACGGGATCGAGCAACGCATTTGGGTTCCAAGCCATTCTGCGCAAACAACAACACCGCCAGGGTGAAGCGTGACGCTGCTATGTACGGGATAAGTTGAGTCGCTTCGACTGTTTGACTATAGACAGCTCAATCGCTCATAACAAGGTCGCACACATTTTTCTCTTCATATAAATGTACGAGACACGTGATACGTATGAATGTGATGGGACCATGTATTTTCATCACCAGTGCGATGACATACTAAACAGAAACGGTGTTTGGGAAACAAAAAAAAAAACAAATAGCAGGATTTAAAGAACTTGAAGTGTTCTTATTCACAAGCAGTGCTGCCTGTAACAAAAAAAAAAGGACTTCTGATTGATTGTGCGCAAGCACTTTATAAAAACGACTTATAGTACTGGAGCAACTGCAGTGAGGTCATACAATTAGCTGGGAGGTAGTGGCGTGGGGATTAGAAATCCTTTAGCGAGAAAACACTGCTGTTATCTGCTGATACCTCGCAGGAGGATCGTTCTCGTCTTCCACACATTTACTTTCAGTGCACACAGGTTTCCGCTTGGCACCATGCATGACTGTGGATTTTACGGTTTGGTGTTTATTATGGCGAATCAGTGGTCCGAGCACATTGAGTGTGCCTCCAGTTCGCTTGCTCGCAAAGCATCTGAGTGCAAGAAATGCAAATGCAAATTTTCAATACCCCGTCGCGGTGGCTAGTGAGCCGGAGTACCAGGGTTCGAACCCGACCGCGGCGGCCGCGTTTCGATGGAGGCGGAACGCAAAGGCGCCCGTGTGCTGTGCAGTGTCGGTGCACGTTAATGATCCCCAGGTGGTCGAACTTATTCCGGAGCCCTACACTAAGGCACCTCTTTCTTCCTTTCTTCTTTCACTCTCACCTTCATTCCGTTACAGCGCGGTTGAGGTGTCCACCGAGAAGTGAGACAGTCACCACGCCTTCATTTCCTAGTGTGCAAGACGGCAGCAGGCCTGCAACCATGCTTAACAGGCACCCGTTTCTTCCCGTGCAGGTTAGTTATTTCACCAATGCTAAATGTTATCGAAGTAATGACGTTTGTCTTGTACTGCTGTCGTGCCCACACAGGTTGAAAAGTATTTTTTGAGCTATATGTATTCGTTTTGGTCGACCTACTACTTCAGTGCGGCGACATAGAGAAAAATCCAGGCCCTAATCATTATTAGGTTCACAATGGAAACTCGGATAGTAAAACAGCCGATATAGCAATAAACGACCACGACCTTCTTCTGAACGTCCTTGAAGGCCGGAAAGAAATCATTCGCCGTATTAACGAATTTGCTGTAACACAAGCTTCCCTCACAGACATGTTATCACACTGTCAAACCAGGCTCGATTCTCTCGAGTCTTCCTTCATTGCCTTTCTGGCTACTCAGAAGAAAGTCGCGGCTGTGGATACTTTAGCCCAAGGAATTGAAAGGAATGTTGCCACCATCGCAGATAAAGCTGACGAACTTTTTGAGCCGTAGCCGTCGAAACAATATCATAATTCACAGCCTCGAGGAGCCAGCAGACGAAAGCCTGGAAACGCTTTACGACACAGTACAGTGCTTAAAGTTGTGCGCATGAATGATACGACCAGCCTTGAAGGCTTGTTCTGCAAGACGTTCTGTGATCAACACTCTGTAATGGTTGGCGTTGTCTATAGGCCACCAAGTTCGGATTTAGAAGTGCTGCAGCATTTGAAAACCTACATTATGAACAGTACGAACGTGAATACCGAGGTTGTTTTTTGTGGCGATTTGAATCTTCCAGGTATTGATTGGTCTTCATTTTCAGCTGATAGTTGTGTGGTCGCTAATAACGAAGAGGTCATAGGCAATGCGTTTTGCTTCGATTTAAATAAGTTGGTCAATATTACTCTCGTATTCAAGGTACCAGTATGACTGTTCTAGACCTTGTCTTTGTACGTAGCAACATCCCTGGTGAAATCCAGTGCGAAGTTGTTGATGGCATTTCAGATCATAGAGCGGTCTTAGTTCGGTTTAATTCCATCACACAAACACAATTGACTAAGGTAATTCGCGTTCCGGATTTTTCTCGTGCCGATGATGTTAGCATTATAGAGAGATTAGAAATAGCGTTTGGTGCACTTAAAAGCTCTAGTAATGACTGCGATGATATGAACGCGATGTGGGTGAAGTTCGCGAACACTGTGCATGCTTGTATTCATCTCTTTCTTCCCTTTAAACTTAGGAAAACTAATATGTCTCATCCACGGATCATGAGAGATGTTAAGTTAATCGTCTTAAAAAACCAAAGAAGAAACGCAACACTCAAAGCCTATGCGACGAAATCAGGATTTTGTCCTCGAAGCCAGAAGATAAAATTCATCAAGAACGGAACAATTTTTACAATCTTCGCTTGATTAGACTACTAAAACAATCACCTGCTCAGATTTGGCGGTTTATATAGCCAAATACATCTCGTGCCGACACCTTCATGATAAACGATAGCTTAACTTCTGACGAATCTGAATCTCACATGCATTCAACGAACATTTCAAATCGATATGCACATGCGATAACTCATGCACACCTCATTTTGCTAAATTTGAAAGCCTGCCTGCCATCGATGATTTG
Source organism: Amblyomma americanum (assembly GCF_052857255.1). NCBI lineage: Eukaryota > Metazoa > Arthropoda > Arachnida > Ixodida > Ixodidae > Amblyomma > Amblyomma americanum. The sequence goes on along the minus strand of NC_135499.1, from coordinate 153,069,163 downwards.
CAAATAACTGAACCAGGCGTGTTTAACTTTTTATTGAATTTAGACGAGAGAAAATCTCCTGGTCCAGATGAGATACCTAATGCCTTTTTGAAAAGGTAAGCAGAATGGTCGTCTAAATGTCTGGCAGTTATCTTCAATGCTTCCCTGTCGTCAGGTACGTTGCCGGATGACTGAAAATTGTCCAAAATAAAGCCGTTATATAAAAATGGAAACAAACAACTCGTTTAAAATTATCGGCCAATAGCCCTAACCTGTTCCTGCTGTAATTTACTGGAGCATATCATCCGCGAAAAACATTACCGTATTTTTTGATACTCCTTCTATTTTTTCATCCGCTCAGCATGGTTTTAGGAAGGGTTTTCAACCGTCACTCAACTTGAAGCAATCCACAATTTTGCTTTAGCTATAAATAACCGAAGTCAAATAGACGCACTGTTCTTGGACTTAGCCAAAGCATTCGACAAGACTTCCCACTCCAAACGGCTAATTAAGCTTCATAGCATGCTTAAAAATAATCTGCTTTGTAACTGGCTTCAAGCATACCTGACGTCCCGGCGCCAACATGTTGATTACAATACAATACAATACAATACAATACAATACAATACAAATACCTTTATTTCAATATCGGGGATGTTAGGGGTGCACCCAAAAAGCCTATGACTGGCTTGACAGAGGGGCGCACCCCCGTCAAGCACAGAGAACTTGCTTCGAAATTTTTTCCGGCTGTGTCAGGCGTACCCCAGGTTTCATATACTGGCACCCTTACTTTCTTGCTTTATATAAATGACATTGTGGATGGTTGTAACACAAAACTCCGGTTGTACGCCGACGAGTGTGTCCTGTACTGTTATAAATTCACGTGATGATCAAGTTAAGCTGAATGTTGATCTTGATAGACTAATGAATTGGTGTATTACATGGCAGATGTGTGTGTGTGAATTATGCTTAAAGTGTTGTTCTAACCATTACAAATAAGAAGACACCAAATATAGCAACACTCATGAGTATCTGAAATTTTCTTCTGGTTACGCTGCAAGACGCAGAAATCCGTTTACGAACTTCTTCGAGTTTCAGAGTAAAATTATCTAGGTCTTCACATATCTCATGTTCTGCGTTTGGATCATCGTATTACCCACATTACAAATAACGCCACGATAAAATTGTATTATTTGAAGCGATGTTTTCGTAACTCATCAAAGGATGTTAAGCTTCTAGCGTTTAAGACTTTCGTTTTACGTTTTCTAGAATACGAAAGTATAATATGGGACCCATTTACTTCTGTTGTCAATAAAATGGAAAGAGTGCAAAAGAAAGCATTGAGATTTATCTTCAATCAATATGGCATTACGTCCGTTACTATAAACTCCGCGATAGAGCTGGCTTGAGGGTGCTATCAGAGAGGAATAAGATTGCGCGCTTACGTTCTCTGTTTGAAGTCGTGAAAGGCAAATTGAAGAGCAACACTCATGAGTATGTAAAATTTCCTTCTGGTTACGCTTCAAGACGCAGAAATTCGTTTACTTTGCTTCCTTTCCAAACAAAAAAAAATATTCATTCTTTCCTCGTTCTGTAATCGATTGGAATGGCCTTGATAGTATGTGAGTATAATTGAACGATGTGGATGAATTTCAGACGTTCATTGAACATAGAATATGAACTCCTTTCCTTTTCATTTATTATTTTTAATGCACTGTTTTCATTTTGTGCTTGCCATTACATGTACCGTGCCCTTTCTTTCCCATTCAGTGTTTTACTTCATATTTCTATATTTAGTGATGCCAGCCCCACCCTGCCACGCGGCCTTACCTTTGGGCTAGCGGTATTGTAAAGAAATAAAATAAGTAAATAAATAGCCAATCATCAAATGCCCTATCAGAAAAGGAAAGGCGCAGTAATTGTCCCACTCTCAGTGAATACCCGCGTAGTGAGGAAAGTACTAAGTGAAAGAAAGCAGAGGAAGCGGCACAGTAGCGGACGGTTCCGGGTTAATTTCTACCACCTGGGGCCCTTTGACGCGCACTGATATCGTGCACCTCACGGGCGTCTTGGCATTTCGCCTCCACCGGCGTGAGGGCGCCGCGGCCGAATTATGCGGCCGTGCTATTTCGTGCTCAGCAGCCGAACGCTGACTACGGAGCTTATGTACAGCTGCGTGTGACCTTAAATTGACCTTGAAGCCAGACACATTGAGCACATAGGCAAAACCTACGCCTGGAGCGCTCACCTTTCTGAAGGACAACGGGCGGGCGGTGGACCTGGAGCACCGGTCTTCTTCTGAACGTGCCTCGCGCTTTCGCTGGCACGAGCGAGAACAAGATCGTCGCCTTCGGCTCACTTATGCCCCAGCTTTGCCTTTAATTTAACGCTTAACTCCAACACCCAGCCGCGTTCAGCCCCTTTTACTTATATATTGGTATTCTCGCTTCTCGCGATTTGTGTGTGTGACGTATCACTACATCTATATACGCAGCGAAGAAAAGAAAGTCATGTGGAGGCCCAGTGGATTCACTCAAGGTTTTGATTTGACGAGCTCACTTTTTTTTCTTGCTGTTTTCTGCTGTCGCCTGTAGCCGGTATGGGCTACTGTCTGCGGAATCGAAACAATAAAACGGTCTTCTCCCCCCCCCCCCTTCCCCTTTTTTTGAAGCGAAAATATTCACTACGCTAGGTAAAGTAGTCGTCGCGTTGGCCGGAGAATGACCTTTAACGACCTTCAGACCAGCCACGTTAGCCATGTATGACCATATGTGGTACAGTTATGGTGTCGAACCCTTGACCCCTGACCTGGACACATGACCTTTAGTTTGCCTGTGACATCGGGTGACCTTTGGGTTTACCTTTGACCTTAAGACCATCCGATGGGGTGATGTGAAGCCACGTGATGACATCCGATGGGGGTGTCGTAAGACCATGTGATACCACGTCATAGCCACGTGGTCGTGTGGGTATAGAATATAGAACGGCTGTCGCGAGCTTGTAGCGGAGCTGCAACGGATGAGCCTCAGACGCTTAGCAAGCGTCCTTGCTTTTCGCTAAATTCCAGAGTTAGCCAAGTTAAGCCGCTGCCAATCTTTTGTTTTGTAATCCCTGGAAAATCAGACATATACCCAGAAATGGGAGCAAGTCTGTCCTCTCCTGTTACATAAGAAAGAGTGAATGAATAAATTTATTGCCGAGAAAGGATGGGCCGAACCTGGTAGCAGTGGTGGTGGTTAAACTTTATTTTGTCGACCTAAAGAGTCTCTTTATTCGATTATAGTAGGTGGCCATGAGCCCTTGGCTCTCGGCGACCTATATGGCTCGTCTCACTACCCGGAGTTCTCTCTCCGGGACGGAGCTCAGCAACGCGGCCTCCCAGAGGTGCAACTCTTTCGGGAGTTTGTCTCATGGAGATTCATGCAGCAGATGAGCTAGGGTGGCTTTTTCATGGTCGCATAGTTTGCATTCGGGGGAATTCTCCTGGGAAAATAATGCAGTTAATGTAGGGGTATGGGATGGCGGTAGTTGGGACTTGTCTCCAGGAAACTTGTTGGGATTTGGTGAGAGCCTTGGTAATTGGGTAGGAAAAGGGGTGGTAATAGGTAGGTGGGTCCAGTGTGATCGTCTTGCTCATGTACGAATGTGGAAGTGAATTCCAGCTGCAAAATTCCAGAAGCTGGTGACGGAATCCTGGTGGGCTAAATTCATTCACTCTTAGTACCCGACGTGCGGGTACTTCTGTTCAGCTTTCTCCCAGGTAAAAGACGATGCACATAGAAAAATAAAAAAAACTTGAAAATTCTGTTCGCTGGCAAACTACGCTCTAACAAGGTTTGGTGCCTATATTGGTTGAGAAAATTACTTTTTTTTTGCCCGTATATCACTATCCATGGTAAATTGTTGATAGTGGCCCAGCCACGGTTGTTAAGCAGCCATTTTTTAACTGGAGGAAAAAAATATGCAAAGCCTTGCCGAAATATAGAAACCTGACCATGCAGTGTAAAATTCCAATGTTTTTTTTCTTTTCTCCTTTCATTTTTTTTTGTGTTTCGGGAGCGGGTATGGACTCTGCTCCTAACCCTAGGCATAAAGTTAGTAAACTACCCATAATGCACCAGGCAATTCCCCACTGTAAGTTGTATGCACCCATCGCGTGAGCACGAGCTGTTTCAAATGGGTCAACAAGAAACACCCGGGACAGGTTCGTCGACGTCCTACTTGAAGCATGTATGCGTTTAAAATGGTCGCTGTAATGCAGACTGAGGAGGAGGAAAAACTGAGCTGGTGGTTGCAGTCCTCAGTCTAGGGCCCCGGTGGCCTTGGCCGACGAGCCCATAGTTGGATGAGAGCTCGTTGTCTCTCAAGGGTGACGCTGCTAGAGAGCGGGCAGGTAGATAGTGTATTGACACTCACAAAGTGAACAAGGGAGGGGAAAGCGTCAGGGTGCTTGCCAATGATTCGACAAGAGGACTTGCCTTGGTCAGTTCTACCTCCCACTGCTCGAATGAGCCTGACACCCCAAGGACTTATGAAATAGTGTCGGACTAACGTTGCACCAAGAGCAATCGTTTTGCTATTGGGTGGGATGGATTTTGTGGGATCTAGAAAGGTTTGGAAAAGTATTTGAATTCGGCGACAGGCGTAGGCTTCCTCTGAGGTGGGGCGCCTGGGTGCTGCGGATAAATCCGGCGGTCGAATCGCTGAGTCTCAAGGCTTTTGAATTCGCGGGGAGTAGGCAGCTCCGCTCGGTTGTTAAGGTCGCGAGCTAAAGCGTTAACCCTCCCGTTCCCCTCGAGGCTCTCGTGGCCCGGGGTCCGCGTATAATGCGATGATGTTCGGTGAGGCGGGAGCCCAAGGCGATCGTCGCTTGAGTGGGCGCTCGGCCTGTCGTGTATTGGCGGCAGGCTTGTTGTGTTGAGAGTTGGTGACGATGTGAGAATGGACACCGATGTTATCCAGATGTTTGATATAGCCAGTGCCACACAGTTGCCTCTGCTGTGGCTGGGCTCTCGGATCGTATAGAGGCCGTTAGGACCGCGTTGAAACTGTGATCCAGGGCTGCGAAAGCGTCACCAACCGGGAACGCTGCTTCGGTGTCTTGATTTTCTTTCCGGTCCGGGTACATGTGCTTTGGTATTGGGGACACCCGAATTTGCTGTTGGATCCCGCATGCGAGGGCGATTGTTTAGATGCTTGCAGTGCTTGCAGGTCGTCCGGTGTGCTCACCTGTTTGAGGATCTCTCGGCTGAACATGGTGGTCTGGAGCCTGGTCTTCTGTGACGTCAGGAATGCGTCACGTAATGAAGGCCTTTTAGCGTTTTGACTGCGTAATGTACTTTTGCGGAATGAGATTTTTGCAGTGTGCAAAAAAAGAAGAGCAAACAGGTCTTTCAAGAACGCAGAAGCACTGCGCAGGATATGGTAATGCACACGACATAATTACTGTAATAAACGAAAAAAAAACCACCTGAATTGCTAAAGTTTCTAGTGCAACTTTGTATTATAAATTAATTGTGAATTGCGGGGTTTAGCGTCCCGAAACAACATACGGGCTATGGGGGACTCCGTAACGTAGGCTTCCGAATTAATTAGGCAACCTGGGGATCTTTAACATCTGCTGACATAGCACAGCGCACGGGCACCATTTGCGTTTCACCTCCATCGAAGCGCGGACGCCGTGGCCTAACAAGGGTGCTCCGGCTCAGTAGCCGAGCTCCCTTACCATCGGGACGGACTATATCCCTTATGAAAATTTTTATGAAATGAAAACGAAAAATTATGAAATGAAAATGAAAAATTATGAAAACGAGCGCTAATAGTAAATAGTTTTTTTTCTACAAAAAAATCACCCGAAAAACTGAACTATGAAAGTTTTTGCTGAATAACCCGATTTTACTGGCATGCGACAATCCGCGTACTAAGAGCGATATTTACGAGCTAGAGCTCATTCAGAGAAAGGCAGTCCATTTCATTTTTTCATAAATACGGCAGGTCTGACTCCCCAACAAAGCTCGTGAAAGACACTAACATCCCGTTGCTATGCACAGTATATGAATGAATGAATGAATGAATGAATGAATGAATGAATGAATGAATGAATGAATGAATGAATGAATGAATGAATGAATGAGCATTTAATGGCAGAAATGGTGGTCGGAACTGTTGCGGGTGGGGCTCTTAGTCCAGGGCACCAGTGGCTCCTCCTGGTCTTCCAGGGAGATGCTGGCCAGCTTCACCTCCCACCGTTTAAAGACCGCATCAGGCAGCTTAAGGTGGCTGGGTTTGTATGGACATGTGATAAGATTGGAAGTAGGGGTGCATCCACACCAAGGATATGCATCTATGCCCCGCAGTGGGCGTAGTCAGGCTTCTGCTGCTACTGATGATGATGATGATGATTGCGTTGGGTGAAGGCGATGCGCACAGAGAGAGAGCGTGAGAGAGAATAAACATTCCTATGTAAAAGGAAACCGGAGTGGATTGTGGGTAAGGTTTTCTCAGTCCAGGACTCCAGTAGATTCAGCCGACGCTTTGGTGATAGCGGCTAGTGTTTCCTGGTCTTCCAGATACCGCTGGCGAGCGTCACCTCCCTAGCGTCGCGTTAGGCGGCTGTGCATGTCCAGGTAATGTGTGTAAATGTACGCTTTTATTGGTCCCCTCAGATAAAATACAAAAAAAACCTAAATGAAAGAGAGGGCGCCCGGACCAGCAACGCTTTACCGGGCTTAAAGCCAATACGAAAAAAAGAAAGAAAAGGAGCTAAACGCTCAAAAAGAAAACTTAATTTAAAGAGAAAAGCAGGCAAATAAGAACAACAAACAAACAAAAAACGTGAAAACCGAAAGTCACAGAACAGTCAGAGGCACAGATAATGTCACAGATAATCACACCACACCATGGACATGTATCTGCGTATAATATTGGGTGGATGCGGTGTAGGTGTTGGAGATTGGTGAAAGTGAGTGTTTGAATGCGTCTTAGGTGGTAGGAGTCCGCCGGGGAAAGTTTCTTATGTGGCGGGGGGTAGAGAGACGCCTATTTAGGCGGAGGGTCTCTAGGCGGTTTGAAAAAAATAGGTTGAGATGGGGTAGAAAGTAGAGTCAGCGTGCCCCGCTTGGTAGGTGCAATCTCGAGCTCGGGCATCGGCCCTAATATTGCCATCAAGACCTGCATGTCACGGGATCCAGGTGATGACATCATCATGTTGGAGATGGCCGCACAATACGCGGAGAGCCGCAGAAAACTGAACCACATTTCGTTGCTTCATAAAATGTTGGCAGGTGAACCCTTCATAGCTCAGGCACTCAACTACGAGGAAGACCTGTTCTAATACGGAACACTCTTTACAGCCTCTTTCTGCCGAAACAAACTCATTTAAGCACGGTTCCTTCCCTCAAACAATATCCGATTGGAACTCGCTTCTTGAGTATTTTTTTCGTGCCCCTGACGTGAAACAGGCGCTACAAACATTTTTGCTTCGTTAAAAAGGCATCGCTTTTTTAAATACTATGAGGCTCTGCACTTATCGGTATTTTTCTTTTGCTATATCATCTTTTACGTTTCACTTTGTTGTGCCACATGGAATGTAATGTTTCTTTGCACGTGGTGTTATGACTCGTGTTTCACGCCTTTCCTGCTGGGGAAAATCTAACGTTTGTTGCTGGGCCAGTTGGATATGCATGTTACACTGTATCGGCGCCTGTATTGTCGTCCTGTCTCGTCTCGTGTTTTGTAGCGCCTTATTTCTCGAAGCAGATAATCTGGCCTGCTGCATCGTGACTAACCAACCAACCAACTAAACTAAGTATACTAATAAAATAAATAGTGCTTTCGTTCTCACGTCTTCTTAATTCCGAAAATTAAAACTAACTAGCTGCAGTTAGGTAAAAGGCTGAGAAAAAAGGCGGCTGAATGTAGATATCAAACACCACAGCGAAAAAAAAAATGAAATAAAAGTTGTAGGGCAAAATCGCATTGCGCCTTTACGAGAGTCTAATGTGAGGAAAGTCCAGACATAATTCAGCTTGTGAAAATTCGGTTCAAACGAAGCATACACACGTTATACTACTATAGCGGCTCTACTGAAGCGAAGGGGCTAACGGGCAATGCGGTTATGTGCCGAAAAAACCACAAAAAATCAGTTCATTCTTGTCTAGGAGATAAGCACAAGGGATGAGCTACGCGTTTTCACTCTCTCTCCCCCTGGCGAATACTTAGATTTTACGGCTTCAAGCGTGCAGTTCACCATTAAGTATACTACTCTATGACCGCATTCTTCGCACATTTCAACTAAACATTGCCTCGTGTCATCGTCATAATTCGGGCGAGAATTTTTTTCCGGAATGAGCCCCTGGTTTTATTGAAGGGGCTTTAAATCACAATGCAACACAGAAACAAAACGCATCTCTTCATGCGATCTGGTAGGAACTACTATGCGCTTACATACAAACAACAAAGCTGGCTCACATATATTGAAAACAATACAGAACTTATATATACTACAGAATAGGCACGAGGAGCATGTCAAGGTAAAATGTACTTCAAGATCAAGGAGTGTCACTAAGCATCACGAGGTGTTCACTACGCGAAATTATTGCTCGCAGTGAAAAAACAATCAATTCTTGCAAGGGTAGAAACAAGGTCTAGTTCCTAATTTCTAAAATCGGGCAATAAAACATTGGTGAAGACCTTACCGCACTACCACAAAACTGCCAGCGCGCTTTGGCGATCCGAATTCAAATTGGAGGGGCACCACTTCTATATAGATGACACCACTGCAGCCAAAACAAGCAGTGGTGCTCGGTGATAAGTTCTGCCTTTATGCAAAGCTCAATTAGGCATGGTCCTCGATATAGCGAGCACCGAAAACAAGCCGCGTGCTGGAAGTTTAGGTTAAAAAGTTTCCTTTCCTAAATTGCGACAGAACAACGGGGCAGAGAACCGTTACCAATGCTTCACGTTCGAACGCACGGGTATGTACCAGACGCCCTCAGGCAGTGCACTTCCTCGGCGGATTCATCCCGGTGCCGACGGAACAGTTGAACGTATCCGAAAAATATTTGCTGTTCCGCAGCACGATGGTCCAGTCCCGCCCAGCGTGGGCGACGGCGCCCGAGTTGAGGCGGCCGCTACTCTCGCACGCCTGGAGCATTAGATAGACGAAAAAGAGCTGGCGATCAGTGAGGAGTCGATCGCCTCGCATACGGACGGCCAGGACTCTGTTCGACGTCTTGACACTCTTCCGGAAGTGAGCGTAGGCGATGCGCGCGGCCAGCGTGTCCCTCAGTCTAATTAGGGAAGACTGCGCGTTGTGGACATCGAAGCAGTTTTCAATCTCTTGCAGTCTGGATCGAGTGTCTTCGCTGAGCCAGTGCTCGGTTATGTTGGTCGAATTGGCCACGCTGAGCAGCGCGTCGAAGATGCACCTGACCAGTCGCGGCGCTGCCCGAGAGAGCTGCAGGGCATCGATGGTGTCGTCGAACGCCTCCGTCACGTTGAAGAGCAGGAGCGGCACGTGGATGGTCCTTGTGCTCGGCTCGTGCCAACACTCGGTGCTGAACGCGGGCCGAGACCACCGCTGGGCGGAGCCGCGCCTCATTGCGTCGACGAACGTGTACTCGTAAGTGGACACGTACGACTCGAGGGGCTTCCGGCTTCCCGTGATGGCCGGAGCCTTGTCGGCGAAGGCGTCGATGAGATCGGGCTCGTTCACCCAGTCTGGACCGAGCACGCGCACCTGGGTGCTGGCCAGCACGTGTCGAACAGCGGTCTTGGAGCTGTTGTCAAAGTACGCAGAAGCGTCGATGCCGCGCGTGAACTCTGAAATAATCTCGCGTGTCAGGTCAACGAATCTTCTCACGGATACGTGAAGCTTGAGGTCAGTGAATAGCGAGATGTAAGCCAGAGGAAACAGCGCCTTCTCGACGACTCGGATGCACAGCTGCCATCGTGGCAGCGGGCTCCGACGTTTGCCGTAGAGCAGGGCGCCGTAGAAATCGGTCAGATCGGAGTGGGGTATGAACGGAGACATCTCGATCATCAGTCGTACGCCCAGGTAATTCATCACGGTGTGGGTTTCCGCGCTCTTCACGATCTCCAGGATCTTGTTCACGAGGACAGGGCAGATCAACACCTCTGAATCGGCCTCGATGGAGGGCGCCCCGTTCACCCCTCGAAGCAGCTCGGCGACGAAATCGAATACCTCCGGCACCGATCCGAGGACGTAGGGTACAGGGCTACTCTTCTCCAGCGTCAGCTCAGCCAGCATCTCGATCTCCGTCGCGAATTTGACAACGCCAAGCGCAAGAGACGGCGGCAGGAAGTCTTTCCTCAGGGCCTTGATTGACGTGAAGGCTGCCATCGTGTAGAGGCGGACCGCTTCGTTGATGTCCACACCACCCTTCGCGGTCAGCAAGTCCGGTGGTCCAACCGACACGACGTCCTTGGACAGCCACGGGTGAGAGCCGATGCCCGCGCTGAGGAGAGCGGAGCTGCCCGTCTTGCGGAGCACCATTGCAGCTGTCTTCCAGACGGATATGCTTTTCCGCACCGGCGGAGTGAGCGGGAAGCCCTCAAGGGACACGTTGAACATGAGCTCCAGCAACGAGTTCCAGCCTTCGTCCTCCGTGCGCTTTGCTTCCGAACACTTCTCGTAAAGGTCTTGCAGCGGCTGCAGGATTCTGCTGGTACGGGACTCGTTATGAAGCAGCGCGTAGAGCCGTTCTTCGAGGTAGGTCGCGTAGTCGTCATCAGAGGATACGGAGTAGCCGGTGGACTCCGAGGAGTACTGGCTTGTCCATCGACGGCACACGAAAGCGTAGAAATCGTCGCACGGATCCACGTTGTCCCAAGAGAGAAGCTCGCTAAGGTACATCGCATTCCGGAGGCAGCTGGAGGAGGTGCATGTGGGCGACTCCAAGGCTGTCCTGGCCCGACCGGAGACGGCGCCGTGAGGGTAGAAGAGAACGGTGAGCACCAGTACAAGCGCGAGGCCAAGGGATAGCGCCAGCGGGTAGAGGAGGCGTTCTCTGAAGACCAGCGGCCCCCAGGCTATGACAATCGCGTCTTCGTTACATTGGACGACAGTTTGCTCCGGTTCCCGCGCTCCGGGGATTTCCGAGGAGTGGCAGCTACTGCGGCTGGCTTGTGGTAACGAGCTGACGGTACCCGCCTTCTTCCGTACCCATCCTCTGCGCAGCTCCTGCTCCTCCACGCCACAGAGAAGCGCTAAATCAAGGGATGATCGGCTCTGTGCTCTTGTGGTAGCTTGTCTGAACTGTTCAAGACGGGCACCCCCTCCATGTTGGTTTAATAAGTGGAGCTGTCTCGCACGCTGCCGGCATCCGACTGTTGCCTGGTGGTCCCGGCTTCAGTCGCTTATCCGGCGTATGTGTTCTTGACCGTTGGCCGCTAAAATACTCGGCTTGTTCGGCAGACGTAGCCGCAAGTCCTATTGGCGACCCGCCTGACGAGTCCATTTTCACCTCCGGCGACAATCTGCTGCTTCCGATGCCAAAGCTATCTTCGCTGGTCCACTCAAAGACTGGTTTTATGGTTGTTTTGCCGTCTTCACGAATAGTTCGGCGAGTCTGTTCTTGGGCGCTTACTGCGGAGCGGTGCTTCCCAGCAGTAGTCGGCTCGGTCACTGCGGTGTGCTTGGGTGGTGAGAACTCTCTGAGTGGGTACTGGAGCTCGGAATTGACCATGTCGTCTCTTGAGAGTCGTCTTTGTTCCGAGTAAGGGTCTTGTAGCTCCGAATTCGGTAAATTCCGGGCGGTGGTCGCTCTCGTTGGCTTACGGCTTTCCGCCGTCCGCTGTGGAACATGAGTGCTCTTGGACGAAGTTCTTGAGGCCTCCGTCGGCGAAGCGCTTGACTCCAAGGCAGGCTCGCTCAGTGAGTCCTGCGCGATGGCTGCCTCTGCGAAGTTGCCCTTGGACAGTGCTGAACGCTTTTCCATCGGCGTTGTGCCGACCTTTGAGGAGGTGGTAGTCGTGGTGGTCCTTGTCTTCCGATATCCTTGGTCTTCTCTGTTCCGCTGTTGGTACACCCTTATGCGTGGAGGCACAACGGGAGGTGCGGCGCCAGGCTCGCAATACGCATCTGAAGACCGCTGTGGGCGCAGCGTCAGTGAAGATGAGGGGCCAGTTCGTGGCGGCAAGGCGGCGGCTGAACCGGGCGCAGTATTTTCGGCCGACGTCATTGCAGATTGCGGTGAGTCGCTACTGGAATCCTGGGTACTCACTTCGAAGGTGACCTCCCGCCTCCTTACATGACGCAGACAGTCGGAGAGGGACGATTCTGAGTGAGACGCAGACTGCACGTCGTCGACAGCTAAGCTGGTCATGGCGTAGCAGGGGAAGCTGGCTGGCTGCCTGTTCGATTTTCGTGGGACAGGAATGGAACAAAATGGAGATGCGTGCAAGAGCGCGTGCGACCTTGATCCTTCTTCATCCTCTGAATAGGCACTAGGCCGGACCCAATGCCTTCTGGGAGCAGCACGGATACTTGTAAAATCAATAACAGAGATCTGATTCGGACGGGAGACGAAAATGTGTAGAAGGAAAAAGCATGCTTCAAATGTTCAGTGCTTTTGAAAAACAATACAGGGACGGGTGTCCTCTCGCTGCTGCTTTTAGCGGTGCTTACTCTTCATTGTTTTCTTGTTTTCATCTGGTATTTGTTTCCGGTTTCTTTTGGCTGCGCTGTGTTTGGATATCTCGGTGGGCTAGTGGATCGACCTGTTTTAGGTTTACTCGAAGGATGACATTTTGCGTGGACCGTATTACTGTGAGAGCAGTGTTCTTTTTGTCGCGGGTCACGGCTGTCGTATTACTGGTGTTCTTCGCTTGGAATAAATTTCTTGGTGGTTTCAGCGCCAGTCCTGTCTGCCCTTTTGTCTGTTCTCGTTTTTCCGGCTGCCTCCTCATTTCTGCCGAACTTCGCTTCGTTCCTGTCTCGCTTTATACACTACGCTATACGTTTCAACTATGAAGTAGCAACTGTCGACATTCCTTGCTGTGTCCAAGGGGATTTGCCACGAAGATATGATAAGTGAAGACGTTTTCAACTGAATTGAAGCGCAGTTAGAACTAGCATTGATTGAAAATAGAGTGCATTTACTAAGTTTTCGCTGATGAGGGACTGTCGAGGCGCCCTGTCGAGGTGCACACCGCGCAGCATGGCACTGTTCTGCGGGCTGCGAGCCCACTTTTCGGTGACGAAGGAAGTGCCAGCGTCAAATCACGCTGACAAATTGTCCGTACCAACGCTTCATGCACGCACCGCCTGTTTTGTTCGGCGCTGTAAATGGCAGGTTATGCGCGGTGATTTGAATTTGCAACATCGAATCAGCACTGGAGCGTTATGCGCAGTTACAAATCCACGTGCTCCCCGAAATGGCCAGTGGAGTTCAGTGGAGGTTCGTTGTAACCGTTTGTAGCAATATTTTGCTTCATAACAAAGAGGTATCAAATACATGAGCTTTTATGGGAGCTCCTAAGGGGAATTGCTATTCTTTAGTTTTATCTATTGTTTCGTTATAAAGAGTTTGGTTATAGCGAGGCTTTACTAGTTGCAATTGCGCTTTGTGTATTTGTCATCATGGTTCTTTCTAGTAGTTCTTATATGCTTGCACAGTTAGTTACGGTTTGATAAAGCAAACGGCATTGCTTACACCTGATTGTTTATGTTCATTTGGACCTTGCGGAACTGAATCGCTCAAGGGAAATAGATACTATGACAACACTCCCCATGTTTCTTGCGGTTAACTTGCGGACAACACCTAAGACGCAGTTTCGCGACCCAACCGCCAATTTATTCGTTTCGAAGACCTTTATTGGAAAGCCGTTTATTAATTTTTGGATGCAACTAGCTTTCGTGGTTCTATTGAAGACAGTTTGCTGATTTCCTACGCGCAAAAAAAAAAGCAGCAAATTGGGCTCTACAATGCACGCCAAAGTGAACGCTACGGTTTAATTTTGGCCACTTCGGGTTCTTTCAACGTGCACCTAAATCTCAGTATACACGGCCGTTTATCATTTTGCCTTCATATAAACGCGGTGCCGTAGCCGGAATCGAACCAGTGACTTCATGATCGTAATTTATCACTGTGAGGCTGAAATCTTCGAGAGCGAAGTGTGTGGCATCAGGAACCTTGCTGTGAATCTGTGTTTTTTTTTTTTTTCAGAACACAAGCCACAACGTGAACACTTCGAGTATTTTATGACCTCTCGCATTTAGTTCCAGTCGCGGCCGCGACAAACTTGCGGCGTGGCTGTAGCCTTCTCAATTGAAAAACACATGGGCAGCGTGTTTCATACAAAATATCTACCATGGCGGACGCTTGTATGCGGGCCGAAAGCAAGTCCGCATCGCTTTATTCGTGTCGGCATCCGTCATCTTCCCTTCGTATTTGCTTGGATGAAGTCTTACGCTGCGCTGATGACGTCATGAGCATTGGAGATCACGATTTATCTGGCACATGTGTGCATAGAAGACGAGGGAGAAAGAGACAGGCATCCGCCAGCACCTAAATATAACGTACTCCCTAAAACACAAAGAAGTAAAAAGGTAGTTTTTTATTTTTTAATTTATTTGGACCTCAAGGGTCCCTGGCGGGACATTGCATGAGCGATTAAAATCTCCTCCAGCACACTCCCGTTTAGGACAAACCTTTTAGAACCCTATCTTCTTTTAAGATCGAAACTGCACAAGAAATATCGCTAAAGCAATTTTGTCCTTAGAGTAAGCTAGGGTGGTATGAGGTATGTTCGTCATAAAAATATGAGAAATGCTTTTTCCTTAGTTTATCCAGTTTTTTGGATGAAAATGATTAGATGCAGTTTGGGGTCGCAACCTCTCCGCATCGTTCACATGTAGGTTTACCTTGTTTTGCTAGAATTAAGTTGTGCTTTAATTTCGTTCTCAGTTTTCTTGGTATAAATTTGATGTGACCTTTATGCGTTGTAATTGAGCATTGAGTGATGCTTTGGCGCACGCATCAGCTCTCTTGTTGCCACGGATTCTAACGTAGCTAAGTACCGAGCAGATCTTAATTACATACCCTTGTGTTTCGGCTGTTATGACATTACATAAGATATTTCTTAATAAATGGTTCTATTGGATTTCTGAAGTGTAGTACTGTAATTACGCCGAGCGAGTCGGTATGGAATTTTTTAATGTTCTTAATTATTATTTTTCTGCAGGGATGGAAACTGTGTAAAATTTGGCAGTGAAAACTGATACGCACTGAGGTAACTTGAATAATTTCACCCATTAATCTTGTATAAAAGCACTTCAAGTGTAAAGGTCTGCATTAGAGCTATCTGTGTAAATAGCTGTGTACTTCTTGTATGTTTCATTGTTTCATTTAGCGAAAAGAATTATTGACGGGCACATTCATGTCGGGTTTGCTTGCAGTGAAAGTGTTAAAGTCGCATACAGCGGGGAAACAGTACCGAGGTTGAAGTGGGTCGGTACTCCAGGCGACATTCTGAAGTGCATCCGGTATGTTTAATTCCTGCTATTTTGCCTCAGACCACAGAAGCAGTGGCTAGCTGATCACTGTGGGTATGTTGTTGCATAGCGTTCTCGATGGTGATTTTGCAAAGATAAGGTTATTCATATAGATGTTTAAGTAATGAACGGATTTTGATGGCGTACGCGCATGTCGGCTTGGTTCTTTTGGAAGCAAGCAGCGATTCCTTGTTCTCCACATGGACTCTCTATGGGTGATGTCCTACATGCACCGGTTGAAAAACGCCGACATAGGCTGCGTACTTAGTCCGGTCCGTTCATGTATGATGGCCTGGCAGAACCATACATTATACAGGCGTAATCTAAACAAGGACTCACTGATCAGCGATCGATATACAAAAGAAAAGTCCTATCGGAGCCCCAACGTTTCATGAATTCACTTGACGGATACTGAGGGTTCATTAATTAATTAATTAATTAATTAATTCGTTCGTTCATTTTTGACAGAAACCGGTACAGTGTATATGCGTATACATATTTAATTCTCCTGTCTGGATAGCCGAGACAAAAGGCGTATTCAAACGCCTGACGAGGCCTCGGAACCGTTATTGCACACAATGCCTCAGACAACGGCGCAACGATCAAAAAGCTCAAAAAGCTTTTTCCGATTAGTTATACACGTGGGGTAAAATTGTGAGTTTTTTGTCGAAATCTATGCCTAAACTTAGTTATCTTATTTAACTGGTAGCGATGTTTCATTTAGTGCCATAGTGGGGTCGGTCTGCAAGTCCTATGCGAATGAGCACAGGACAGGCACTGTTTAGTGTGGAGGACACTTCCCAAGAAGGTAGTTTGTAATGTTCTGTACTTATCTCTCGATCGCTGATAAGCTGAAAAATGTTCACGCAATTAGCGGTTGCCTACATCAGTTGAATTCATGACGGAGTTCGGAATTACTTTTTATACGGAATTCATTTTGCTATAAAGAGTGCGGAATTTTAAAAAAGACATTGAGGTGCACCGTTCTTCTGGACGAAGTTCACATGAAGGGTTGCACTTAGGAGGACTTAAAATGAGCGATCTCCCAGGAAGTCCCTCAAGCAGTTCATTATTCTCCCATGGATGACTGTCTCTGAGGTGGCAGAGTAAGCTGGACCTCCAGTTAGTATCGTACACTTTCTCAAGGTCGCAGAAAACCGAAAATAGGTTGCCTGTGTATGAACGCCACCAGTACTGTATTCTCAATGCAGTGAGCGGTGATCGGGCACTGGCGAGATGACAAAGCGAGCTGCGCGCCAGCTGTCGTCAGCCGCCGTAAACGTTCCGGGAGCATTATCTCGCCCCCGGTGACTGTGGTTTCGCAGCGCTAACGACAGTCCAAGCCATGCTTTCCGTCATTCGTGTTAAGTTTGTGGGTGACTGTACGGGACATCATGCAAGCGCCATGCAAGGAGCATGAAAACCATTTTAAACAACGCTAGCGGCAATACAGATCCTTGACGTACGCAGCTGAGAAGGAGAAATGATCCGACAGCGACCCCAATGAGGCGCATTACAAATTTTCTGTCTTCAAGTAAGGATCTCACAAAACTGCGTACCCTGAGAGAGAAACGCAACCTGTCAGTAGTGTCCAGGATGGCAACTTGACTGATGTCATTATATGCCTTTTCGACGCCCATTGCGAACTGCTAAAGCTTTGCACACTGCTGTTGTTATAATATTATTTAAAAAGAAAATGAGATTTTAAGTACTTTTGAAGTTTATTTCCTTACAACTCTATATTTTGTCATGCCTTTGCGTGGTGTGGCTAGAATTTAAGCAGCACGGCAAGTTAGCGGATTGGATGAGGTAATGGCGCATTCTATTTCACACACTCAAGGCCAAAAATACCTCACGCAATCTACACAGAAGACTATGAAACACAATGCGCACACTGTGGGATAGAGGCAGACCTATACCACGTGGCATTTGCCTGCCAAGACAACAAAGAAATCGAAAGGATAAAAGAACCGACGATTGAGCGGTGAGTCCAAATGCTGTCGATCCAGCTCAGACACGAAAGTTGAGCACGAGCTGACCGAAAGGGCTGAAGCAGCTGGCAGATCCAATATACTCGATCCTGGAATAGGGGTACCAACCAGCAATTAGAGCTGAAAGTGAAACGTTATTACCACCATAGCCTGGCACTATGGCTGCGTTGTCGCCACCATTCTGTGGGTAAGGCATCGCAAGTCTTTGAATGCATAGCCCTTTGCTGGGTCCAGGCAGGCTGAGCAGTACAATATGATGCAAAACAGAACCAACATTTAGCACACAAAAATTAAAACGAAAAGAAACTAAAAGTTACACAAGCATTGATTCAAATGCGAACGAGGCAAACCATACACAGCAAAAGTTCCAAGCGCGAAATTCATTTTCAAAGGATACAATACTAGTGAAAAAAAAAAAACTGGTAGTGCCTCAAAAGATTGCTACCGTGAAACCGCAATTTGCTCCATGATTTCAGTTCACAGAAAGTTAGCACTGGCACTCTACTTTTTCTGGTGCACCGTAAACTATGGTCCAGGTCACGCTGTTTAACGGCACATTGGTGCAAATCGCTATATATATCACATGGCACCCCAGAGTAGGTAGTGCTGTTTCTTTTCCTCAGCACTTGCTCGCTGGAAACGAGGTAAGTTTGTATAAGCGCTGAATGATCGTGTTTCAAACATCTCTTCCGCTTCACACCTGGTCATAATTGATCTGGACACCGACGGAGTTAACCGCGGATGAGGTAAAGCCGCCTTGATGCAGCTATTGATCACCGGTTGATTCAGGTTGTGGCCAAACGCAACATTTTCCCCCCTCACAATGCTTGACCGCTTCTAATAAGAACATTGCTTAATTTCATCATCTTCGAAGATCTTTTCCTACCGTACCGCTCAACATACTTTACAGTACCATGCTCCTGTGTAAGACACCCTAGATCTCTCCACTGTCCAATAATAATTACCTCCGGGTGAGGAGTGGCTATGAAGGCCACGTAGGCCACCGGTGTTGGCGCTGCACATATAATTCACTCTACGTTGCGGTGATCAATTTCAGTACTGTGCCACCGCATCCATGTCGCCCATCTGTGGTTGCTTTCACATCTTTCACATACAGTCGTCTGATTAATGGGGAGGTGTCACTTGCTTCTTATATTGTCATAGCGCGCTAAATGCAAACGATTGGTGTCACTTCACCGAATAGGGGAAAGGTTAGCAATGCTGGAGCATTTTATTTCTTTGCACCTTAGTTCCGGACTTCCGTTTAGTGTCCTTTTGCTTCATGCAGTATATCTGCCTATTTAGGCATTGAGGTGCAAGGGCCTACGGCAAGACAAGAGCCTCGGGCCTAATTGATGATAAGCTGCCACAAGAACTTCCCCAAAGAAAGCTCCACCGGCAGCAGAAATGAGCACCAAATAGTAGGTGAAAATGGCTAAAGCTCCAGCCGATCTCCAACGCAAACCTCCCTTCCATTGCATCGGGATGCACCGTCGTTCAACGGTGATCTCTCTCGTACTGCCTGCACGAACTTTCTCAGGGGCGAAATTGCAGTAAAATTTTTACTGATAGGAAAGTCTGGACGGATCATGCTAAATGGCTCCTTGAACTCCCCAATCTCATTAAAGAGATTTTTCACCTCACAAACTAGAAATCTATGAATGAAGGAAACACGATTTTTGGATTTCACGCACCGAAGACAGTCGTTGTCAGACGCGACCACAACCCCTTCGTCCTTGTGACCTAATTAAGCGCTTCATGACCTTCATAAGTAAGCGCTTCGCGCCATGTGACCTAAGTAAGCGTTTATGAAACAAAATCCCCGAACCTTCTGCCCCTTTTTCTATATGCATGTGGGTGCTGGACCATCTGGGCAGCACAGAATTGTCATCAAGGCGGCCTTCGGGCTCCTCGAATGTGTCCAGACGGTCTCCTGGACGACTTATTGTAACCATCGCCGTCAACTGGCTCCTAAGGTAAACAGAGAAGGGCATAATGCAAAGCAGCCATGTGCCGTACACAAATGCACGGGCTTTAAACTTCGTATCCGGATGCGGCTGATTTGTGTAGGTGCAAAAAAGTGATGATGCCTGGAATAAAGCCTGCTCGGAGACAGATGGCGCACTACGTCCTCTTTTGTGCGTCCTTCGAGCAACTGCAATGCTTACTGCACAGCACGACAAGCGTGAAAAGGCAATAACCACACAAGGCGAACTGCCGATGGCTTCTAATAGAGACAGTACGAGGGTATGGTTGTTCCTGGCGTAAAATGTCTCGTAGCTGGCATCAATCTCCGCTATAGTCATAAACCTTAATGCTCGATAATCAAGTTCAGTCTCTGCAATGAGCATATCAATCCTTAAAAGCATCAGGTCCAAATATGTGTTGGGAATGCTGGCGTAATTTGTTATCACATCTGAGACATTTATGTGCCTCAAGAGTTGTATGAACAACGACTGGTACTTTTGAGCACACCAGTCACCGAATGTTGCGTTTATGCATCCAATGAGGACAGTTTGTCTCGAAAAATGCCTTGACCTTATTTCGACGCTTCTGGACTTTTGTCCTCGGGGATAAGACGGCAAGCGTGAACAGGCATTCTCCCGCGGCACTTCCTGGAAACAGGGAATTCCGTAGGCACCAAATTCTTCTAAATGTATATTGCTAACGAAGTCGCAAGCAGTGGAATTCCGAAAAACCTTCGAAAAAGTATCTATATCTTCATCACCGGCAAAAAAACATTCAACGAGTTACAATGCCGTTATCCTTCCTGCTCTCTAAGGAACTCACCATCTTCTTCAAGTGAACAGCAGAACCAGATACCATTACTGTGGTTGGCTTGTTCACGACTCTGTTTTGAGAAAGTAACTTTTGCAGACCATGACCACAGGGTTTCCACACAGTATATCGGCGAGCAGCAAGCTTAAGCCATTGGATAAAAGGCGATCGCTTGAAATTCCCGACGATAACGATCTCACCCTCCATGGAAATCATGTTTTGTAAGTTCACTGTCATTTTTCACATGTTACGCATATTTGATGGGAGCGCAGGTCGAGCAAAGACAAGATCCCAAGCAAGCTGAGCCCCGAACGCACCTTGCGACTTTGGCTACTGTAACTATGCTTTCTCTTTACAGGATGCTTACGTTCTCCACACGTCCTTCTGGCCACAAACTCCAACGAAGTAGCAAAGATGCCTTCGAACGACGCGTGGACGGCTACATTCGTAGACTTCTTCAAGGAAAAGACAGCTACCGTGTAACGCTGGGTAGCGTGCAGCAAAATGGGCGACAGTGTTCGACCAGTTCGTCTTTTAAATAATTTGCATACTGGTAGAGTACTCCGGGACACATTAATGTCCCTACTCGGCCGGACAGGCGCGGCCATCGTTGTGATCCTAAATTGCGTCCCATCGATGGTCGCATTTGGAGCTAAGCGTGTAACCACGGTCGTATGTGTTAAAAAACACAACGGTAGTGGACTGCCCCACGGGAGCATTTTTTTTCTTTGCTCATAGAAGCACAACAGCATTGGCAGGCTTCTAGACTTACTTAACTAGGGCGCATTCCCACGAACCGGTCATACATAGTCACGCCAGCACCCTGTTGTCACTCTGCCCGCGGGTCAAAGTTACTGGGAAGTCGCATATGCGTCGAGTAAAGGCAGCCAGCCAGGGGGTCGATCCTGCGCAGCATATCACCAAAGCACACTGCTCCCTGAACAGAGACTTCGATGAACGCGGCGGCTGTCTGTGGCGATTTGTCATGCGGCTCTTGAACAGTCTAAACAACCTCATGAGCACAATAAGATCACATGCGACCAATAACCCTCCACTGTTGGCAAAAATCTTATAGTATAAAAAGTGTTCTCAATGACATTTTCGAGAGTCCGTTGAAAAATGTCCCCCCCCCCCCCAAAAAAAAAAAAAACATGGCATCACGACAAAACACAATGTAATGATGCAGCAGTTCAGTGGCTATGGCACAAACGTCTGCTTAACATAAACCCGCGTTTCGACATGTAAGGTCGACGTGCGAATTTTTTAAAAAAAGAAAGTATTTGCTTCCGATTGAACACACATCCGTCGCACCCTCTTTAAAACGCAGTTTTATAGAGAGCCGAGGTAAGGCTGCCAATACGTTACAGAAGATAACATCTCAATTAAAACCATTGTCATCTGATTTTCTGAGTGATAAGGTACAGTGAGGAAACGGTATGTATCGGCAACTTCCTTAAGAAAGCATCAAAAATGCCCCGCATGTCGATGTTCAGTGGGCGCAAGCAGAATCGGCAAATGGGCAATATAATCGTCTGTTAAGCAAATCAACGAGCAAAGGATGAATTGCAGTTGTAAAAACGAAAAACATGGAAACAAGCTGATGGGCAAGTAAGTGCTGAACCCCAGCTTCCCCAGACTGAGCAGTTTTGTGAGAGCTCGGGTCCGGCTCTTAAACTCGATAAATCAAAGGAGTTTTGGCAAGGATGATAGAGCACAAAACTTATCCTTTTTTTTTTTGGAGGCATCAGGGACTCCGATGACTTATAGTATTTGGGGGTTTCTTTTCATCAGTATCGCAATAGCGGGCCGCACTGGGATTCTCAAATGTCGTCCGTCAGGCTACAAAAGCGGGCTTGGATGTGTTTGCACGAGCACAAGTGGGCAACATCTTCCTGGTATCGAAGCTCATCTGCGCAATGCAAGATCTGCGTATTGTGCAAGAATACAGGCGATGTATAGAATTTATAGGCAAGCGTAGCAGGGGCGGCAGAAGGCTATAGGTGGTCGGATGAGATTAGGAAGTTCGCAGACATAGGGTGGGCGCAGCTGGCAAAGGACATGGTTAATTGGAGATACATGGGAGAGGCCTTTGCCCTGCAGTGGGCGTAGTCAGGCTGATGGTGGTGATAGCATTTCTGCAACTTTTATGTTGCGCTCTCAGTGGGCGCCGATGCGTCGAGACAATTTCTTGCGCCACAGGAACAACTGAAATGGTGGGATTTTAACTGTGCTCTTAAGTGCTCTCCCAAGTATTGTCGTATTTTCGCACATGCGCAGAGCAGAACACTGCTCGCCAGTGAATGTCTGGCAGCCTTAAGGAATTTAACAAAGCTTTTTAACGCGATAACGTTAAAGGGCCCGTTCACCAGAAAATCCGGTGTTGGCGTTCCCGGCGTCGCCGTTGTGAGCGATAAATCACGGACATGGCTCTAGCAGGTGGTCCTCAGAGAGCAACCTAGGTGTTCTTTGAAGGGCCAGTTGGTTCATGTTTGAAGTTAAAGTGGCGCGAAAGAGACACGGACAGAATGGACGAGCAAGACCAGAAGAGACTTTGTGCGTCGAAATGGACGTTGCTCTCGCTAGCGCATTAGTGTATGCACCGAACTTGCGAATATATCTAAACCTTTACCGTGATTTTCAACGTGCAAGAAGCACCCGCCAACGTTGTGTCACAACGTCAACAAATACCATTGTGAAACAGCGGAGAATAGTTAACGAAATGCACGCACAGTTAAAAAGAGGTTCTGGAGCACATCACACTTGTAAAGGCTGCGGCAGCTTGCCTAGCTATAGCTCGTTTTGCACTGCCCATGGAATACAAAGACAACGTTCAAATATCGACGTTTATGTCATTCCACAACGCAATGCCTCTGAAATCTAATGTGTTTCCTGCACATAACCCGTGCATCTCGTGGGGCGAGAGAGCTGAGGGATTCCCTGTAGACTCGAGTACTGAAGTGGTCTTTGCGTTCCTACAATCTCGGTCTACAGACGATAACTAAAAGCAGCTCATCGTTAGATCAAAGGCTGTCGACAGTTCGACGTGCTACAGCGACCTGGCCCCAGCAAATGCGGCCGTGAGCAGAGTGAGGGTAGGAAGAACAACGAGAAACATCACAGCGAGCCACGTTCGTCGAGTCTATTATCCGTCGCGGCCGTGAGCTGGGAAGGAGCAGTAATTGCGCGAAAGAATACAGGGCGCTCGTCCGGGGCCACCGACGCATGCAGAGCCCTTGACACCGGCGAATGAAGCCGCCAAGTTCACCGGGGGTCGAAGCGTGAGCGATTACTCCATAAATACCACCCCGGCTAAATACCACAATCCCCTCCTCCGTAACACGCCTTCCAGCGCGTTATCGGATGAACAGCGGTGTATTGGTCGGCGTGCCAGCTTCGCCTGACTGCTACGGAAAGCACTGACAATATAACGAGCACGACTGTGGCAGGTGGTGCCCAGAGAGCAACCTAGGAGGCAGGTGGGCCACCTAGGCCACGTGACTTTGCAACTTCATCACAGCCTGATCACCGGACAGTGAGCAACCTGCCCACAGTGGCAGACGGCAGTTAAATTATTAATTGGTCGCTTGGGAAAAGCAACCTGCGGCGCCCAAGGCCCACAGCTTGGAGCACCTTCCATCGCAGGGCAGTGGCGCATCGCTTAATCGCTGCGCCACTGCGCCGGGAGGGGTATGGGGACTCCCAGGGATCTATGAATGTAAATTAGAGAATGACCTTCTGCATATGTGCGAATTAACTCATTACGCTATCGTGTCCCACCCTTAAGTCGTATCTTATTTTTTTTTTCGCTACTGTTTCTCTGCGGCAGCCAGCCACCTGACTATGTCGAAGAGATCAAAGAGGAAAATCAAGTCCTTCTCTAATTGTCTGGTCGCCGAGACCGACACAAAAATCTATCAAAGAGCGGTTTTACTCGAGTGACATTGTCCTTTAAAAGAAAATAGCAATTTTAAAAACATGATAAAATCTGCATATTACAATAATGATAGAGATGGCGACGATGTCTATTCCCTTTGCAACGAGTCCATTACCACAGCGATCCTACATCATGGCTTGCAATGTGGGCAGGGACCATTTCAGATGACAACACCAAGAAAGCAGGTGAAGAACAATACAGGGGAACCAAATGTATATGGGTATACGGTACGAAAATGTTATTTTCTTCTTTTCAGCTCTTACGGTAATTAAATATAGAGAGTGGGCGTTAATTTCAAAGAAGGCAGAGATCGTGGTCTTCCTTCGCGATTATGCTCTGGCCTGCTATTCCGCACTGGGAGACGGGGAGAGGGGGAGAAAGAGGGTTATGAATGGCGACGACGTAGGCAGAAGACAACGCACCTGATCCGAGCCACGTGTCGAGACCCACGCTGCAGACGAAACGAAAGAGTTCCGGAATTGCCTGCGCAGTTGTTCAATTATCCCAGCACAGTGTCCTACAACAATGAGTTTCCCTCGTAACTACCCAAAAATTTTGAGTTAAGGTTCCAATGGTTGTACCGTGAGCTTGTACTTCGTTCTTTTTGGGAAATATACTATTTATTGTTTCCTTCTAGACGCCTCGGTGGCTGAGTGGTTAAGGGGCTCGGTTGCTGACCCGAAAAACGCGGGTTTGATCCGCGCCACGCCGGTCGCATTTCAATGCAGGCCAAATGCAAGAGGCCCGTGTACCGTGCACGCTAAAGAGCCCCAGGTGGTCGAAGTTATCCGGAGCCCTCCACTACGGCGTCCCTCATAGCCTAAGTAGCTTTGGGACATTAAACCCCCATAAACCAATCAACTACTTTTTCCCTCCAGGAGCGGGTAGCTCAAGAAACCCCCGATGCGCAGAGGACCGGCTAACTTAAGTAAGTTTAGAAGAACTTCTTGTTGGGCAAGTTGGTACATTGCTTTTGAAGAAACCATGTTGCGCATAAAAAGACAACCACAGGAAAGGCCAAAGATACAGAAAGAGCGCAAACTATCAACTGGGTTTATTTGTGCAAAAGTGCCTTATATATGCAAAATCACATCAAAAGGACAAGGAGGTTGAGAGAGGGGGGTATATCCAAGCAACTCCTGATCAACAACAGGTGCGCAGAAAATACTTTTCCTGCTTAAGCCTTTGCTTAAGCCTTTGCTTAAGCAGATTAAAATACTAGGCAAAAGTAATAACAAAACAGCGCGTGAGCTTTTGGAGGCCTATCACATAAAAGATAAAGGTGATAAATGTATTAGCGACACTTCCGTCAAACTTTACAATAAGGAAAAGTATTTTCTGCGCACCTGTTGTTGATCAGGAGTTGCTTGGATATATCCCCCTCTCTCAACCTCCTTGTCCTTTTGATGTGATTTTGCATATATAAGGCACTTTTGCACAAATAAACCCAGTTGATAGTTTGCGCTCTTTCTGTATCTTTGGCCTTTCCTGTGGTTGTCTTTTTATGCGCAACATGGTTTCTTCAAAAACTTAAGTAATGGACACAGGCGAAGCTAGAGCCCAAAAATAAGGTTTTATCCATCTCTCCCCCGCCTACAAGCGCCAGTTAAGCGCCTCATCCAGTGTTGAAGCGGCTGACACGCTTACTGGTATGCGTCGCAATACAGTACCACCCCACTCCCCCAGTTTTGACTCAATATGTCTACAGGGAACCATAAATACCTGCACACTCATGTCTAACAAACTCGCATAGTGGATGAATTTTGCGTTTCCGCTCAGTCTCGGTCTCCCTGTAAATGGACTAATATTCTAATATGAATGGGTTGGCGAGTCGGTTATTGTACATGGTAAATGAATAGCGCAAAAAGAATTAGAGCTGTCAAAAGACCACAAAAAGAAGCTCCAGAGTTTTTATCAGCACTTTTTGTTATAAACCGCACCAGAAAATATAACGACACAGGCGCAAGATTATAAAAATCCGGACATACGAAAGAGGAAAACATGTATATGGAAACTTAAATCTGGATCCCAAACAACAATTTCCCTTTCAAAATGCGCCAGTGATAGCAAGCTGGCACAATTATTTCATAACCGTGCATCAGAGACTTCCGTGAGCTCACAAATAGTGATTCCTCATCAAGGCAACATGAAGTGCACTTTAAAGCAAAGTTTGCTGTTCTTGCACTTTTCACCTGAATTATTCGTTTAGCTTGGTTTGACGAGACCTTTCTTCTTTTACGGAACACTTCCTTGATTTTATTGCAGAGTCCTTCCTACGCCATTGCTCAAAAACTCAATAAAATAGTTTGCAAGTTCATAACTCGCACGTACGACGTGAAATGTGGAAATGCGCTTCAGGGGTACGCGCGCACACAAAATTACTACAACAACAAGCTTGCGGAGTGTCGCATCCCAATGCGTGCACTACAATAATGCGAAATAAAGTAATGTTTACGCTGAAAATAACAAGGGGCTCTTTCCTGCACAGTTATCGTCGGAGCCAAGTTCATCGTGCTGCAGAGCTGATTGAAGCCTGGTCTACAAAATACCGAGTATCCAAAACATGCGTTGTGTCGGGAGTTCTATCAAATTTCCTTTCTGGTTTCGCAACACAACAAATCGGTCGACAAAACCGCTACCACTGTTCATATTCGAACGCACGAATTGTACAAGCAGCCTTCAGAAAGCACACTTCCTCAACGGATTCATTCCGGTGCCGACGGAACAGTTGAACGCATTCGGAAAATCTTTGCTATTGCGCAGTGCAATTGTCCAGTCTCGTCCAGCGAGGGCGACGGCTCCCGTGTTGAGGCGGCCGCTACTCTCGCATGCCTGGAGCATTAAGTTGACGAAAAAGACCTGGCGATCAGTGAGCAGGACACCACCCCGCATCCGGACGGCCAGGACTCTGTCCGACGTCTTAACGATCTTCCGGAAGTGAGCGTAGGCGATGCGCGCGGCCAGCGTGTCCCTCAGTCTAATTAGGGAAGACTGCGCGTTGTGGGCATCGAAGCAGCTTTCAATCTCTTGCAGCCTGGATCGAGTGTCTTCGCTGAGCCAGTGCTCGGTTATGTTGGTCGAGTTGGCCACGCTGAGCAGCGCGTCGAAGATGCACCTGACCAGTCGCGGCGCTGCCCGAGAGAGCTGCAGGGCATCGATGGTGTCGTCGAACGCCTCCGTCATGTTGAAGAGCAGGAGCGGCACGTGGATGGTCCTTGTGCTCGGCTCGTGCCAACACTCCGTGCTGAACGCGGGCCGAGACCACCGCTGAGCGGAGCCGCGCCTCATTGCGTCGACGAACGTGTACTCGTAAGTGGACACGTACGACTCGAGGGGCTTCCGGCTTCCCGTGATGGCCGGAGCCTTGTCGGCGAAGGCGTCGATGAGATCGGGCTCGTTCACCCAGTCTGGACCGAGCACGCGCACATGGGTGCTGGCCAGCACGTGTCGAACAGCGGTCTTGGAGCTGTTGTCAAAGTACGCAGAAGCGTCGATGCCGCGCGTGAACTCTGAAATAATCTCGCGTGTCAGGTCAACGAATCTTCTCACGGATACGTGAAGCTTGAGGTCAGTGAATAGCGAGATGTAAACCAGAGGAAACAGCGCCTTCTCGACGACTCGGATGCACAGCTGCCACCGTGGCAGCGGGCTCCGACGTCTGCCGTAGAGTAGGGCGCCGTAGAAAACGGTCAGATCGGAGTGGGGTATGAACGGAGACATCTCGATCATCAGTCGTACGCCCAGGTAATTCATCACGGTGTGGGTTTCCGCGCTCTTCACGATCTCCAGGATCTTGTTCACGAGGACAGGGCAGATCAACACTTCTGAATTGGCCTCGATGGAGGGCGCCCCGTTCACCCCTCGAAGCAGCTCGGCGACGAAATCGAATACCTCCGGCACCGATCCGAGGACGTAGGGTACAGGGCTACTCTTCTCCAGCGTCAGCTCAGCCAGCATCTCGATCTCCGTCGCGAATTTGACAACGCCAAGCGCAAGAGACGGCGGCAGGAAGTCTTTCCTCAGGGCCTTGATTGACGTGAAGGCTGCCATCGTGTAGAGGCGGACCGCTTCGTTGATATCCACACCACCCTTCGCGGTCAGCAAGTCTGGTGGTCCAACCGACACGACGTCCTTGGACAACCACGGGTGAGAGCCGATGCCTGCGCTGAGGAGAGCGGAGCTGCCCGTCTTGCGGAGCACCATTGCAGCTGTCTTCCAGACGGATATGCTTTTCCGCACCGGCGGAGTGAGCGGGAAGCCCTCAAGGGACACGTTGAACATGAGCTCCAGCAACGAGTTCCAGCCTTCGTCCTCCGTGCGCTTTGCTTCCGAACACTTCTCGTAAAGGTCTTGCAGCGGCTGCAGGATTCTGCTGGTACGGGACGCGTTATGAAGCAGCGCGTAGAGCCGCTCTTCGAGGTAGGTCGCGTAGTCGTCATCGGAGGAGACGGAGTAGCCGGCGGACGCCGAGGAGTACTGGCTCGTCCAGCGACGGCACACGAAAGCGTAGAAATCGTCGCACGGATCCACGTTGTCCCAAGAGAGAAGCTCGCTAAGGTACATCGCATTCCGGAGGCAGCTGGAGGAGGTGCATGTGGGCGGCTCCAAGGCTGTCCTCTCGCGACTGGAGACGGCGCCGTGAGGGTAGAAGAGAACGGTGAGCACCAGTACAAGCGCGAGGCCGAGGGATAGCGCCAGCGGGTAGAGGAGGCGTTCTCTGAAGACCAGCGGCCCCCAGGCTATGACAATCGCGCCTTCGTTAGCTTGGACGACGGTTTGCTCCGGTTCCCGCGTTCCGGGGATTTCCGAGGAGTGGCAGCTTCTGCGGCTGGCTTGTGGTAACGAGCTGACGGTACCCGCCTTCTTCCGTACCCATCCTCTGCGCAGCTCCTGCTCCTCCACGCCACCGAAAAGCGTTAAATCAATGGGTGATCGGCTTTGTGCTCTTGTGGCAGCTCGTCTGAATTTCTTAGGGCGGTTACGTCTCCTTGTTGGTTTAATAAGTGGAGCCGTCTTACAGGCTGTCGGCGTCCGACTTTTGTC
Organism: Amblyomma americanum; assembly: GCF_052857255.1. Lineage (NCBI taxonomy): Eukaryota > Metazoa > Arthropoda > Arachnida > Ixodida > Ixodidae > Amblyomma > Amblyomma americanum. Next base: position 153,039,921 of record NC_135499.1, on the reverse strand, counting down.
TGGTGGTCGCGGCTTCATCAGCGGCAGTCGCTTGTCCGGCGTATGTGTTCTTGACCGTTGGTCGCTAAAACACTCGGTTTGTTCGGCAGACGTATCCGCAAGTCCTATTGGCGACCCGCCTGACGAGTCCATTTTCACCTCCGGAGACAATCTGCTGCTTCCGATGCCAAAGCTATCTTCGCTGGTCCACTCAAAGACTGGCTTTATGGTTGTTTTGCCGTCTTTGCGAATGGTTCGGAAAGTCTGTTCTTGGGCGCTTGCAGCAGAGCGGTGCTTCCCAGCAGTAGTCGACTCGGTCACTGCGGCGTGCTTGGGTGGTGAGGACTCAATGGGAGGGTATTGGAGCTCGGAAGTGACCATGTCGTCTCTTGAGAGTCGTCTTTGTTCCGAGTAAGGGTCTTGTGGCTCCGAATTCGGTAAATTCCGGGCGGTGGTCGCTCTCGTTGGCTTACGGCTTTCCACCGTCCGCTGTGGAACATGAGTGCTCTTGGACGAAGTTCCTGAGGCGTCTGTCGGCGAAGCGCTTGACTCCAAGGCGGGCTCGCTCAGTGAGTCCTGCGCGACGGCTGCCTCTGCCAAGCTCTCCGAGGACACTGCTGATGGCTTTCCCGGGGGCATTGTTTCGTCCTTTGAAGTGGTGGTTGTCGTGGTCGTCGTGCGATCTTCTTGGTCAGCTCTCTTAAGCTGCTGGTCTCTTCTTTCCCGTGGGGCTGCAATGGGCGGTGCGATGCCAGGTTCGCAGTTCGTGTCGGAAGACTGCTGTGGGCGCAGCGTCATTGACGATGAAGAGCCAATTTGCAGCGGCGAGACACGTTTTGAACCGGGCGCATTACTTTCGGCCGACGACGATGTCGCCATCGCGTGGGGTGAGCCGCTGCTGGAATCCGGGGTACTCACGTCGAAGTTGACCTCCCGCCTTCTAACACGCTGCCTGTCATCGACGTGGGGTGCCTCTGAGCTCAACGCGGGCTGGTCGTCGTCAGCAGAGCGTGGTTTGCGTGATCTCGCTAAGCTGGTCATGGAAATAAGAGGAGTGGGCCGGCTGCCTATTCTCGCTCTGTGGGACAAGAATCGAACAAAATGGAGACGCGAGTGAGCGCGTGAGTGGGTGGGGAGCGTGCGATCTTGGTTCTTTTTCGTCGTCTGAATATAGGCTCGAGGTCATCTCCTACTTACCCCCCGGGGGGGGGGGGGGGTGATAAAGAAAAAGAAGACAATAAAAAAACAAATCAAATCACTTTTTCTGCTTTTATTTACTTATTTATTTCGGTTTTCACTTTTTCTTGCTTTTTCTAGTTCAGTTTCCTCCTCTTTTGTTTTTTACCTGTCCCAAATTTAATTTATTAGGCCCCTTTACCACCCTCAACCACCTCTGCCACTGAATGTTAGTTGCTCCTTTTTAATGATCTAATTTCAGTTCTGCTGCATACAATTAACAAAATTGCTAGTCATCGCCCGGTCATGGCCGATCTTCCTTGTGTGTTTGCGTCATTATATTTCGAGGACAACAAAAATGAAATCGAGATACTAGATATGATCAGGGGTCATTCTTCTTGAGTTAATAATCTGTGCTTAGACAAGCAAGGAAGCGTTTCAGGTCGACAACAGAGTGCTCTTGGACGGAAAGACGGCAATATAACCGGGGAAACGTTTAGTGTCCTGCAGAAAACCATACAGGGGCTGAAAGAAGCACAGCTAACATGCACAGGACGCTGCGCTACAAGCTGTTTATTTTTCGCGAGTTTTCTTTCGTCTCTGCCTTGCTTTCCCTATTGCACAAAACGTTTAAACATTTAAAACATTTTTAAACGTTTGAAACGTTCGAAACGAAACGTTTAAAGTGCCAACTAGTAGGAGACAACTGAAAAAAAAAGTTGGTAACAATGGGCCACAATCCGCGGCGTCCGGTATTACTCCACTGACCAATCATAATAGTGAACAAAATCAGCTTTTTGGCGTTAGTCTGCATCAAATTAGCTGGACGCATCAAAGTTGTCGAGCTTATAATTTTTTCTTATACGGCTTCTTTCTTATGTAACAAGGAGGGCTTTAAAAACTGTCTACTTTTTGTCATGGGGAAATTCTGATCTTCGGTCCAAAACGTGGGTGGAGCTTCACTGCAGACTTGAGTTGGATCCGACTATAGCCGTGTTCATTCTGTTTAGAAGAGTATTTATATTGAAAACCCAATTAACTTTAAAATAAACTGCTGCCCAGTTAGAACGAACAGTAGCTGCACCTCTCAGGTGAATTTACTCCCTCTCTGCTGGTGAAAGGGGGAAGTAAAGAAAAAAATGCCGATTAAAGTCTTTCAAGGTTGACGAGCCTCCACCTTAAAGCTGGAGCTACCGTTACTCCATGTTATGACAGCTACTGTGATGCAGATGGAGCTTAGATGAAAAGGGCATTAGCGCAGCGTCAATTTCAGTTCGGAAAAGAGCTGTGCTTTTTTTTAATGCGGTAGCATTGGAACACCCATTACAGCAAAAAGTGTCAGGCGTTGGCGTGTGAAGCCTTCATCGAGAGGAGGCCAACTGGGGCAGAAAATCTCCCTCTTCACTGTCAGGGGGAGAGTAGGAAGATAGAGGGAAAGAGCTAGAAAAGAGGGAGGAGAGGATATAGAGAGAGGGAAAGGAAAAGTGGAGAGGGAAAGAGGACAAGTCGATGGGAGGCAACGAGCCGCGGGAGGGAAACCACGGTCGCCAATCAGAGTCAAGTGATGGGGAGAAGGGTTAGAGCGTACGGCGTGACACACTGTGATTGCCGATTTGAGTCACTCCACTATCCAACGTCGCTGAGCAGCACTAATGCTAACGCGTACTGTGCCACGTGACTAGCATTGATCGTCTGTGACTTTTTGTATTTCACAGCATACTTTAGTAATGTGAATTGTTGTTGTTATTAGAGTTTTTATTGGGTGCATGTAGTCTCCCCAGTCCTTCTAATAAGTTTGTTGCAAGCGCACTCCGTATGATTTTTGTTTTGTATCTCCTCGTCGTCGTCTGCGTAGCCAGTCCGGTTCGATAAAGTTGGCGGCTTGTTTGTTGGTGTTCATTTTTTGGCACCTGACAACGCGCAAGAAAAAAAAACAGAAAAGTTTTGGTACCGCCTATACCTTTTGGCACAGCCGCCGCGGTGGCTGAGTGGTTATGGCGCTCGGCTGCCGGCCCGAAAGACGCGGGTTCGATCCCGGCCGCGGCGGTCGAATTTCGATGGAGGCGAAATTCTAGAGGCCCGTGTGCTGTGCGATGTCAGTGCACGTAAAAGAACCCCAGGTGGTAGAAATTTCCGCAGCCCTTCACTACGGCGTCCCTCATAGCCCGAGTCGCTTTGGGATGTTTAACCCCCATAAAGCAAACCTATACCTTTTGGCAATTAACTTGTGGACAATACCAAACTGATCACTTTGAAACGAAAAGCAACCATTTTTTTGTCTCGAATTTTATTCTTGGGGAAGGAGGTCCTAATCTGTGCTTTCGGAATCTACTTTCGGGGCTGCATTAAAGATGTACAGGTGAATTTATATCTGCTGAAGCCACCCTCTGCACGCCGTAGAGGAGGGCTCCGGATATATTTCTACCACTTGAGGTTTTCCAACGCGCACCGATATCTCAGTACAGGGGCGCTTTTGCGTTTCACTATTACAGAAATGCGGCCGTCAGGTTTACAGTCGAACCCGCTACCTCATGATCAGTAGCAGAACATCATGGCGACTGAGGCATCGCGACGGCTACCCTACTGAAGTGAGCTCACTAAGGTCGAAACTTTCGAGTGCACTCAAGCTGTCAGCAAGAATCTTGGTTCTGCCCGTTATGTTTAGTGGCATGGGCGCAGGGATATTATTTTTAATTATTCTTCTAGTGTCCCACCATGTGGTTCCTGTCTTTCAGAACAGAAGCCACGCCGTGAAGACTTCGAATATGCATGGCTATAGCGGTATTTATTTTCAGTCATGACCCTGACAACTTCGTGCCCGTCTTGTAGCCCCCTCATTTAAAATACGCTGCTTTTTGGCTACGCATTTTTGAAAATACACTTCTTACGTCATGCGCTCTGGTATAAGGGTCAAAGGCAAATTGCGTCACTTCGCTGCGCCATCCGTCATCGCCCGGTCATCTGCGCTTGGACGAAGTTTTCTGCCACGTTGATGGCCCCGGTGATGATATTAACGATCTCGCTGACACCTGCGTTGATCAGAGAGGAAGAAGAAAGAGAGAAAGAAAGGAAAGAACAAATGAAGCCAAGATCTCTAAAAACAAGGCCACCCTCTGCCCACGATGCACAGTGAGTACACGCATCATAGCGATGTGAGGTGAAGTGTATACCCACGTGGCGAACAGGACCATCGGCGTGTGTGAATGCCATATAGAATGCTTGTGTCTCGCTACGAAACTGCATAGGATGTCCAGACCTCAGCACGCTCTCTCTCTCATTTTTCTTTCATTTTTATTTTGTGAAATCAACGCAGACAGACTTGATGGGACCCATAGCCAGCTCGGCTAGTAAACGGTCCGAATACAAGATATTTACAAAAGAAATGGCAGTCGTTCAAACAACAAGTACAAAAGGACGTTAAGTACTACAATCACAGCATTGCAGATATGTAAAGCGCAGAAAAAAATGGCGAGTGCAAGAGAAAAGACTAAAAGTAAGTTTACAGTTTCACAAAATCAAAACACAAACGTGTTTAGTACCACAGCTCCGGACAAACAAGAAAGACGTTATTAATAAGGCCGAAAAATTATGTTTGAGTTTGATGTCATCGGGAGAGAGAGAGAGAAATAACATTTATTAGCACCCGTCAAAAGGATGATGGGTATCCGAGGCGCCGCTCGGTCCCAGCCATGTCCTCCCCCTCAGCCGTCGACCGGGATCTCTTGGATCTCAGCAGCGGCAAGGGAACCATTGGGAACCATTGTATCTGGGAACCATTGTATTCTAATAGTCTTTGACTATAAGTGTTGTGACATGGCGGTAGGTTACATCTATTATTATTACTCTTGGTAGCAATAGTTTATAAAGTGTGGCTTCGAATGTTCGATAGTATCACTTTCTTGTAATAAATAGTGACTTAATCGGCAAAGGACGTGAATGCGCTGTAACAGTCAGTCGGGCCAACACTTGCACGCGCTTTCATGTTGCGGGGCTTTTGTGAACTTTTGTGCGCCGCTGCTAACAGCGTGAGACCCGCGCATTTGTGTATTGCTCTTAACATCCGCAAACACGTTGCATCTTTTTTATTCCTGATTGTTTATATTTTTCTATCATTGCAAAAACTACCGGCTCAAACAGATTTCTGCTAGGGCGCGGTAATTAAGACCAAGATATATGTATAACATAAGATATTATAAAATAAAAACAAATGATCAAAACCAGAAAAGAGGGCAAACAAGCACCCACCAGCAACAGTGTTTATCATACCCGAAATTTCTTCCTATATCAGGCGTCAGTTGTTAGGATTTGCCTCTGCATTCTTCTCTTCTTGTCCCTGCCTTTTATTTTTATATCTGGCTGATTTGCAAAGCTTCAACGAACGATACAAAATTATTGTACGGCGCCGCAGCGGTGTTTGCGTTCTACTTGTTTTGTTTTATCTGTTTTCTTGATCTTTATATCACACGTTACTGACGTTATATATTTCCCACCGTACTTAGTCTTCATCAAACACCTTAAGCCTAACTTGTGCTTCCATTTTGTTCGAATCGACTTGAAGGCTGACTGTTGTGGCATTTCGACTGACCCATCATTTAGGGCCCTTGAGACCAGTATGCGCACCATGATTTGAGTCTCAGTCATATAGTGCAGCACTGATACTATCCTCCAAGCTCTAAATCTCTGTTAAGAGGATCTTTGTCCTCGCCTCTCAAGAGCTTTTGATCGTTAGGGAAGCCGCCAGGGCCTCACTGTTCGCGTGAGAAGCAAACCACGCAGCCTAGTGTGGGCAGCGACGTATGTGCCGAGTACATTACCGGTGGGCTTGTCGACGAAGTCGACACGTGCCCTGAATCCCTTTCCCGTGTTGGTTCTCTTCTTTCCCAGGATGAGCACCATTTCGGACGCCTGCGCCGTCAGCGTCTCGTTGGGCTTGATCTCTTTGCCGCAGTACCTGCGCGAAGAAAGCGTGTCGTCTGGCTGCTCATTCGGACTTGTCGGCTGGCATAAAGCAATCCACAGAGCCGCGAGGCCTTTGCTGAGCCACCTCCCAGACGTACGCACTTCCCTAAGCGAGCACTGGCTAACGTTTAAACCATAGACGGTTCAAAAACTTAGTTCAAAGAAGTTTCGGTCAAGGCAGTGCCACTGCCATGAGATTGCTGTTTATATCCTCTTTATCTCACGAGCTCACTGGGAGCTGACATGTTCACCGATGTTTCACACCGGCAAGAGACGTACTCCAAGTACGCTCTTGGAGTGCCGTTGCCTTGACCGAAACGTTAGTAAAGGGACGCGGTACCTTCACTTAGGCGGCAGTTTGGGCTTGTTGGTAACGCGCGCCGCGACAATTCAATGCAACAATTAAGGAGTCGAAACTCGGCCGCTCCATGAGCTGGTTAGTGACACTGTTATCTTGCGTTTAATTGTCGTCGGCGTGTCGTTGCTCTCGAGGAGAGTGTGCAGGTGCGCTCACATCTTTCCGTGGAAGCGGTCGCGGGTGCGCACCTCCAGGCGCTCGAGGGCGCACTGTCCGTTGTAGGTGCTGGCCGGATTCTCCTCGGGGAGCGCCAGCCGGGGCTCGATGCTAAACTCCTCGAAGGTGAGCCGAGGCACCTGGCCCACGGGTGCCTGCACGCGGTTAGCCGGCCATCATCATCATCAGCAGCAGCAGCATCAGCCTGACTACGCCCACTGCAGGACGAAAACTTCTCCCATATCTCTCCAATTAGCCCTGCCTTGAGCCAGCTGCGGCCTCCCTATCTCCGCAAGCTTCTTAATCTCATCCGCCCACCTAACCTTCTGCCACTCCTGCTACGCTTGCCTTCTCTTGGAACCCAGTGCGTTATCCTTAAGGACCAGCGCTTATCTTGCCTTCGCATTACATGTCCTGCACAAGCCCATTTCTTCCTCTTGATTTCGACTAGGATGTCACTGACCCGTGTTTGGTCCTTAACCCACTCTGCCCCCTTCTTGTCTCTTGATGTGACACCTATAATTTTTCTTTCCATAGCTAGTTGCGCTGTCCATAAGCTGAGCCCGTTTCGTTAGCCTCCATGTTTCTGCTCCGTAGATGAGTACCGGTAAGATACAGCTATTATATACCAAGGATACTCAATGAGAACAGCAAGCAGTGATGCAGCTACTGCGCAGCCCATGTAAACGTGTTATGACTGAAATCATCACCCCCAAGGCCCCCGTCTTGTTGCCTTAGGAGCAGACCGGCAGTGAAATTTTAAGCTGTTTTTAAGCTACTTTTTTAGAAAGCCGAGAGATAACTGAGAGGGCCAGAAGTGAGTCTGTTACGATCAAAACTCGTTTTATCTTGCAGGAAATCCAGGGCAAAGCGCGCCCATACACTGTCGCGCTGATGCATATACAGAGAGTCGTCTAGTAGTCTGCGAATGACAGGGAATACTGTTTCGCACCATGCATCTAAGTTTGCGATAAATGGAACGTCTCTGATCAAATTGTGTCCCATATCGAACACCCGCAGCAGAACACGAAAGAGGTCCGTGTGAAACGCATTGTTTGGCTGGACATTGGCTGTATCACACGTATCGCGTTAAGGCACCTCAAAAACGCAACCGCTTTCGTTTATTTCCACCTCCTGACTTTATCATAGTTTATGGTTGAAAGCAGCATCGACAGCAGCGATCGCGACTTTTTTGACGAAGGAAGAAGCCATCCTCGGCCAATGTTCGTCAGCAGAGCACCTGGCCGGGTCCTCCTGGTGCGATAAGCGTCACGATGCACTCGCGCAGTGGCCATGCAAAATGATGGGATCTGATTAGTGCGAGCTAATAAAAGCGATGCGCGTTTATATTTATTTGCGCAATTTAGTTTTCGTGGGTTTCAGATTGTATGCGAAATAATCTTGCCGTATAAAGCATATACAGTGTCGTACATAAAGTATCGCTCGTCCTGAGCATCGCGCTAGCAGGAATCATAGCTCAGATGCTGCTTATTTTCAGCAGTAGCCACATTATTCACAATAAATGCGTATACATGTGGCAGTGCCCAAGGCCCGTCCTTTATTTTTTTTTCTCTTCTTTCTCGACGAAATCATGTGTGACCAATTGATGAGTTTTTTTTTTTTCCCCCACAAGCGTTCGACTGCATCGAAATACTATTCCATCTGATCATTATAAGCCAGCTGTTCTGTTGTGTAGCCTTACAGGAACTATTTAGGAGTGTTTGACCGCCCTGTATGACACTGGGATCGCAAACTTCGTACTACTGAGGTGTTCGTAGAAGCGGGGATCTCACAGCTGTTGCGTCCGCACACCCCCCTGGCCTATACGGATCCTCCTTGTAGTGAACTGTATTCTAAATACCACGTGATGGCATGATTTACTTGTACCTGTATCCACCAAGTGCAGCCTTTGTAGTCGACATTTCTGTTGGGAAAACCCGGTGACTCGATGATCTTGCCGGCTTCGGTGACGTTGCCTCCGCACACGGGATCCCCTGCAGTAGTGCATGCACCGCAATACACAACTCGCGCGTACGGAGCATGGGTTAGAGGCTCTGTATCGTATCACAAGGTGACCACCCAATTAAAGCTTTAGAGATGACATGCATTGAAATTAACACAAAAATAATGACGTTGCCAAGAGCTCTGACTTTGAAGAAGGCGGTACTTGAAACAAAGTGATTGCTTTGTAACCATGGTTCCGAGTAAATATAAAAGAAAGGAGCGCACCGCGGAGTGAGTTTGGGTCGTTGGGAACTAAACAACATATTCTCCGTGCATACCAAGAAATTATGGAGGAGCGCATTTCTCAATTGAAAGATGTTTATGAACACAATATTTTATATATCGTAAGATTCTATAACAATTAATACACGCACAAATCTCTCTTCGGCAGGCTAGCATTTTTTTTTGCGATTAAGGTTTTTGCGATTGTCAAAACCGCTCCCCATTGGTTTTCTATGGCAATCTGAACTACTCTATGCGACCGATGGACAAACTTTAAAAGAAAGATTTTGCTACGCATCGGAAGAATGAGCCATTACCTTAAATAATTTTATACCAGTACCTTACAATATTCCACACTTGCGTGACAACTGAACTTGATGTTTAAGACTTGTACTTAGATGCGACCAAAGCTGTGCACGATCGGTGCACAAAAATCGATGATCAATGTCCTATTCTAGACGCTGAATGCTTATATACGGGCCTCAAGAAGTTCCCTCTGGAGTTCCATCCTCATCAGCCCTCCCATTTGATTCCGCCACACGTACATAAAAGTTTTCTTCTCTCTCTTTCTCTCTCTCTCTGAATTGCCGGTGGTTTGGCGGTATATGTGGGGTATACCGTACGTAGGCAGTGATAGAGGCCGCAGTCCCGTAGTGCAGGACTCCCGATGAGTGGCCTAATGCTGAGCATAGCTCTCCGGAAAGCCTTGTAATACCTGACAGTCTGGAAACTTTGCTCGCCGCCGCCTCCAGAGCCATTTAGCGGCTATGGCCCTAGTGCAGGGGATATTCAAAATTCGCGCTTTCCCACATAATTATGTTGCCAAAGACAAGATGGCCGACTTCTCTATAAAGAAAGTGCGTGGGATATACGGGACAGGTGCTAAGTGTGTGCATAGAATGTAAGAAACGTATCAGCCTTGTTTCAGCTGGAAACGCATGGTCAGCCATCTTGTCTTGGGCAACATTGTTATGAGAAAAAGCGCCCTTGAAGAATTTTGAATATCCCCTACTGAGTGAACTTGCACGCATATCACAGTTGACGAACCCAAGATGGCTGAGCTCTTGCCAGCAGCGTACATCTTTAGTATCAACCGACTACCGCCAGGGGTGGGGACAAGAAGCACGAAACGCAGATCGGAAAAATGAAATAAGGTTCCAGTGACAAGGATCAAGCAGTAAGCCGCGCATTCCCATGATTGCTCGAGCCGCGTGGTTCGGCCGTCCTGTTTCTCAGAAAAGTCTTGAGGAAAAGCCCGCTTGCAAAACCTTGCACGAAGCGGAATTTTGCTTGGTGTGGCCCAGCTAGCTTCACGCGACGTATGGAAAGCGCCCAATAGTTCCAGTACGTTATAAACACGTTTTGATAGATATGCATCGCGACGAAATTCCTGTATGCGCGATCAGCTTCGTGTAGAGCGAAAAATTTTAACGCGTAGTGCTATGCGGCATGTGGTGAAAGAAACGCGGACGAATGTATGACTTTTTTTCTGAAATCGATACACACACAAGAAGGATTATTTTTCACTCCTGGATTCACAACTACCTCAATAATTCCCTAACTCTCTCTCTCTCTCTCGTTTTTTTGTCATGTTGTCACAAAATGCGGGAATCCCATTAGCGTCTCTTGTGTGCAGCCACTCGGCACAAACTAAGGCAAACGCGTCCCAAACATCGCAGCCGAATGTGCGCTCATCTGCATATACGTGGCGCCGACAGGGCTCCCATTGCACAAATTAGTGCCTTTGTCGTGCTCATTACGGTCGCTCGAGTATCGCCTCTTATGCTCAAAGGTCGAAGGAAGCTGCACTGTAGACCACAGATGTGGACTTACACAACGGACAGAATCTCGATTACTTTCCGCGCAGAATGCATGCCGCGTGACTTACGTCAGTGATTTCTCTGCTTCTCGCCGTGTGTAGGAAAGACAAATCGCTCTGTGTGACTTGCTTGCCGATGGTGACCTCAACATTGCATCAACGTAAGTTGTGCCTGCCAACGCCTAGCATCATATGTACGCACAATAATGTACTAAATTTTATGGGATGTTGTTGCGCGGAAAAAATACATTGACGTGTTGTCTCGCTGCGCAGTCAACTGATGGAGCATTCATGCTTGCAGTGAATACAATCCCAACCCTGCTCTTTCTTTGCTTTACCGTCTCCGACCCTCCCCTCCATGCTCGAATTACCCCGAACCCTATGATAATCAGGAGCATTCCCTATTCTCCTGTCTCTTTGTCATTGAGTTCCTCTCCTCCAATATGGCAGGCCAACCTAACCTCGGACCAAATGGATTTTGGCACCCTGGCGCTGGATATTACCGACGTCTAATGCTGTGTCGTAATCACGGTGCAAGAATACTGTTATTCTTACAACGTGGTCGCAATAAAGCTGTTTCTCTCTCTCTCTCTCTCTCTTAGTGAACAGGTTTGCCTGACCGCGCCGTAATATTTTTTTTTTTTCAGCGAGCCCGTACCGAGTAAACTTTTGTCTACGCCTCCACTTCTTTCATATCTTTCATATCTCTCAACGCGAATTCACATAGTTCACGATGTTTGTTCCTGTTCTGAATAGCTTGCGCACCGTATGGGGGACAAGTAGTTAGGACCAAGCAGCGCAGTTCCACCTGCCCTCCACCTCGTCTCTTTCTTCGTCCACCTTTCGTCACTGATTTCTCCACAAATTCAATGAATATTCCACCTTTCGTCACTGATTTCTCCACAAATCCAATGAATATATATGTGAGGTCTTTGTGCAGACTATGAATGAGGCCGTGGGGAATGTTTTCATGGTGGCAGAAAATGTATGGGCCTGCCGCATACATAAGCGATTCGCATGCACGCGTTCACCGAGAGAATGTCGCAGTTAAAACTGATTGTTAGCATTTAAAACTGAGTGCACGCACCGTAGTAGGTTCCCCGCAGCTCCTCGCACTGTTCCCCGGCGGTGTTGGACGGACAGACGCAACTGCAGGGTTCATCGTCATCCGCGTCTTTAGACTGGAACAGGAAGCCCTCGTTCTCGCACTGTGTGCTGCGTCGGTTCGGGCACAGGTCTGCATACATAATGAACGGAAGCACTGTGACTGTAGACAGCGCGTGCAGCGTCTGCTCCTCGGCTCTTCGCCACCCGACAAGTTGCGTACAGTGTAAAAGGCAGTGCTGTGTGTATACGACTAATGCACATGGAAAGCCTGCAGCAAACGTCTGCGCTGTATGCCTTATATATACTGCAGCGGTTGCAGCGAAATGCAGTCTAGAGGCTGGTGTCAAGTGTGCACTTAGTGTTATAGCTTAGCCGAAAGACGTAATTAACTAAAATTACCAGATTAATTTCCTAATTTCTGGTTTAAGGCAAAGTATTATATTGCCAAATTGAAGGCCGTCATCACCGAACTTGAGCCCAGGTTTTAAATCATCTGAATCGGCATTGCGGCTCGAAATATTCAGAGACAAAAATACACTTTTGAAACCTGGTTTTGTTCGCTTTCCCGCGCTACACATTTCTAAAATGGCTTCGCTGAGCGTGGTTTGTCGCCGAAATCACGTTAGCCTCTTCTACATAAAAAAAAATACGCAAACTGTACATCTATTTTCTGCGTTAGAAATGAGAGCGGCACCATTTCTTAAATGTGCAACGCGGAAAAGTCGATTTGACGAGCTTTAAAAGGCGCATTTTTCACCTTAGATATCTTCAACGACAATGCCGATTGAGAAAATTTCAAAACTGCACTCGTCTTCGATGTTGACGGCAATGTCCACCTTTCTGTACAATAAGCGTGCACAGATCATACTTACGTAGCTCTACTTGATTTCAAAATAAAAATCAGAAGAGGTTAAAGAATAGTCACCTCGTATATATAAAGTATGCGAAGAGTTTCTTTAGTAACATACGCATCTTTGTAGGCGCTGTTAGCCTTTGAAGACTAACCGCGCAGGGAACCGAATTTAGTACCCTTTTCACACGCTTGGCAGCAGCGGTGGCGGCAGCGGCTATCGACGAGCAACTTTACAAACCTACCTTCGTGTTACAGTGTCAACGGATGGCAAGGTTTTCCGAGGGCTGACGTCACTGACAGTCTGCGGGAGTTATCTTCGTGGAAGCATCAAGTGGCCTACGCCCCCAACAAGCGGACTACAGTGCCTGTGCTGCCTACAAAAGCCCGTGTGCCCTGCAGCAACCCTTTCACACGCTTGGCAGCAGCGGTGGCGGCAGCGGCTATCGACGAGCTACTTTACAAACCTACCTTCGTGTTACAGGTTGGTTTTGGTTCACTGTACTTTCTTCTGTCACTGCCGTTGCCGTTGCTGCCACCGCACTGTTTCTGTCTTTGTGTCGTGGAGCCGTACTGTACGCTCTTAGCTGATTCATAGTCATGGGAACTTTGCCTGATGATCCGTGCCTTTCCTGTTATAAGTTTTTTCAAGAAGGGGAAGGAATGATGCAATGCGCTGAGTGTTGCCAGTATTACCATCTAGGCAAATGTGCGGGTGTTAGTGAGCAGGCGTATAAAAAGAAAAACATTGAGGCAAGAAAAACCTTGAGATGCCCGGTATGTCGATTATCAAAATCCCGCACCGATGAAAGACAGCTCTCAGGTTCTCCCTCCCCAATTTTGGCTCAGCACCTTGCTGAAATAAGCAAAGCCTTAGCCGCTCTTACAGCTAAGGTGGATGATTTATCATCCTTAAAACAAACTGTGACCAGCATTGAAGCGTCTGTGCAACACATGTCAGATACATATGATCAGCTGCTACTAACGTCTGAAAGGCATGAGAAAGAAATTGATGATATTCGCAAGAGGGTCGACGAAATTGAAAAGAAACAGGACGCAGAAGACATTGGAAAGTTGAAACTTGAATTGAATGATATGGAACGATACAGTCGTTGCCAAAATATGGAAATTCGAGGATTGTCCCTCTCAGCAAATGAAAACTTGCTGGAAAAAGTGAACGACCTTGCCAATCAGCTCGATTTGCCTTGCCTCACGGAGAGTGATATTGAGGGATTACACCGTCTGTCCGCTCGACCAGACACTGTACCGCCTGTATTGATCAGGTTTGCGAAAAGATTGACAAAAACAAACTGGATGGCTAAGCGTGCAGGCCTCAAGGACGGTGTCTATTTTGTTGACAACCTGACTGTCTTGAATAAGAAACTGCTGTGGCTTGCAAAATCCGCCGCCAAAGAAAAAAGGTACGAATTTGTCTGGACAAAGGAAGGGAAGGTCTACGTTCGAAAGGAAGCAGGGGCAAAGGCCATCAGGATTGGGTGCGAGGAAGACTTGGCTAAGCTAGTGTAGTCTGATCTCGTATACGCACTTTATACGAAGATCCGCTTTTTGTCACCATGCCCTACTACAATACTAATACATTTAAAGACTTGCTCACTAATGCTAGCTACTCTGTAGATAAGTCTTTATCTATCTATCATTTAAACGCTCAGAGTTTGAAAAATAAAATGGAGCACATCGAAGGCGAAATAGAAACTTTATCGCACAAATTTGATTTCCTAGCGTTTACGGAAACTTGGTTTAGCTGTCAGAAGGATGTTATCCCCCTGGCAGGGTATGAAAACGTATCTCAGTTCAGGGTAAATAAACGAGGAGGGGGAGTATCCCTGTTCATAAAGAGGCGCCTGCATTTTGACGTACTGAACAACTATTCACTGGTGACTGACAATTTTGAAGTTGTTACCATCCGGTATTATAATATAGCTATAATGGTGGTGTATCGTCCCCCTCACAGTGATGTGGATGTGTTTTTCCAGTTTGTTGAACCTTTTTTGGAATTTACCAGTCAACAAAAAATGCACGTTGTATTACTAGGTGACCTGAATATTGATATCATGAATGCTAATCCAACACAAATCAGATTAATGGAAATGATGTTATCTTATGGCTGTGACAACATCATTGATGCGCCCACTCGAATAAGTTGTCAATCGGAAACCTTACTCGATGTATGTTTCACAGACTTTTCACCCTGCAATACCAATTCTGGTGTTTTCTCTTCGGGAATAAGCGATCACCTTCCCTTTTTTGCACTTTTTTCATGTGAGAAGGTACCAGATACTTCTGTCTTTATACGCAAGACATTTGACCAAAAGAACATTGATAAATTTTGTTTACTTCTGTCTGAAACTGGCATGGATGAAGTATTAAAAACAGAAAACCCATCTGCCGCGTATAACATCTTCCTTGAGAATACACTGGATGCGTTCGACAAAGCCTTTCCAGTTGTAGAAGTCAGGAAATGTAGGAAAGCAAGAAAAGAGTGGATCTCTGGTGACCTTCTGAAGCATATTAAACAAAAAAATTCCTTATTTGCACGATTTCTTGACACTCGCAATCAAGACGATTTTAAGGAATTTAAAAAGTTTCGAAATAAACTAAACCTTGACTTAAAAAAGGCAAAGTCGCTTTTTTATCGCCTTAAGTTTTCATCAATGCAAAACACTAGATCACTGTGGCAAAGCATTAATAAACTCATTGGAAAGAAGCAGCACGCTCTTCCTTCGGAAATGCAAATCAATGGAGTAATGTATAGCGGTGTCTCTCTCGCCAATAAGCTGAATGCCCATTTTTTAAATGTAGGAAATTGTACTTCGTATAATCTTCCCTTAGCTGTAAAATCAGTCGATTCCTTTTTGGTCCCAGCTTGTGAACATTCAATATTTTTATCCCCCACTTCTGAATATGAAATTCTTTCCATTATAAACTCATTTCGTAATACATGCTCTCCTGGCCCAGACGGCATTACTGCACTCGCAATAAAAGCTGCTGCTAAGATTATTGCCCTTCCTCTTGCGCATATTTGTAATCAAATGCTTCTTACAGGAGAGTTCCCGGATAAAATGAAGTCTGCCCGTGTTACAGTAATTTTCAAAGGAGGCAACAAAAATGATCCCAATAACTACCGTCCGATATCTATACTGCCTTTGTTCTCCAAAGTTGCTGAGCGAGTGATCTTCACGAGGGTATACAAATTCCTGCATTCCAACAATATCATCTGCAAGGAGCAATACGGATTTCAGCCCGGAAAATCCACGCAGGCAGCTCTGCTCGAGATAAAAAACAGTCTGATCCATAATATCGAACATAAGCTCTACACTGTCGGTGTCTTCCTTGACTTCTCCAAAGCCTTCGATTCCATTAAGCACGACATACTACTTCATAAGTTATACACGTATGGTATCCGCGGAACACCTCACAGGTTACTACAAAGCTATTTGTCAAATCGCACTCAGTTCACGCGACTAAATGATGCCATATCCGACGCAGAATTAATCAAATTTGGCGTTCCTCAAGGATCCATACTGGGGCCCCTTCTTTTTACACTATACATCAATGATATTGTAAACATTTTATCTTATTCTACATTGCTCTGTACGCAGATGACTCTAACGTTTTCTTTTCCGGTTCAGATCTTCGTGAACTCGAGCATCGTTCAAATTCCTGGCTACATGAACTTATGTTGTGGCTTGCAGTGAACAGATTGGAATTGAATGTTAAGAAAACAAAGTTTATCATTTTCCGTCCCAAAAATAAGCCTATAGACTATCCCATCCAACACCAGTTCAACAATACATTGATTGAATCCGTAAATTCTTGTAAATTCTTGGGCGTATTCTTTCGTAGTGACCTAGGCTGGGGTGACCATGTAAATCACGTCCGTTTGCGTGTAGCTCGATCTATTGGTGTGATAAATCGCATTAGGTACTTGTTGCCCATACAGGCTAAAAAGCAGTTGTATTTTGCCCTCATCCATTCACAACTGGTGTATTGCAATTTAATTTGAGGCACTTGCAACAAAACTGACACAGCCAGATTATTATCATTACAAAAAAGAGCTCTGCGCGCATGTTCTCCTAATCCTTCCTCAGGTGACTGCTTATTACAGTCCTTCAATGTTCTTCCATTCCCACTGTGCTATAAGCTTTCAGTTGCTGTTCATATTTATCATAAAATAAAGCAGGACATCACATCTTTCAGAAACAAGTACGTGAACAGAAACATACGCTATAGTCTGCGAGTCACTTCTTTTATTTCCAGTCGTGCCCGGACAAACTACGGCACCGAACACATTGATAACCAAATTTCTGCAGTTTGCAATGTGTATCCTTCCATAATTGACGAAGCTGTAACTTGTAAAACCACTTGTCATTTCAAAAAGAAAATGAAGATGCTTTTTATGCGTACGACTGACCCATCAAATACTTGTGCTATGTAGTGTTTACAGTGATAGCCTCACTCCTGTCATATTTTCTATTGTGTTGCGAAATGTAGCGTTACTGGTCTTTTTCTTTTCTCTTTGTTATCCTATGTGCCTTCATTAACTTTCAACTACTGTGATAATTGAACTAAAGAGCTTGTTGACTTTTAATGAATGTAACCACCCTTCTGCCTTTGATGTGTGACCCGGGGTGAGGCCTCGTCAGGAAGAATGCCAGCAGCTTCTTCCTTTTGTCTCATCTCGTGGGCATGTACTGTGCATACAAGTTCATGTCTGAATAAAAATGATTGATTGATTGATGATTGATTGATTGTCTACAAGTGATCCAGGTGAGATTCAAGCTTCCACGTCAAACCTCAAGAATCCTTATTTAAATTGAAACTCTCGCATTCAAAAACCACGACTGACGTGAACACTCAAGAGCAAGGCGTCACTTGCGGGCGGCGCTTGCGGCATAGTGGCCTGGACAGTATATACGCACCGGGGCAGGAGTACATGACGTTGGCGAGCTTGCGGTCCCGGAAGCTGAGCTGCCCGTCTCCGCCCAGCCTCAGCTGCATGTGCGGATCCAGCGTGACGATGGTGTTCTTCTCGAACCGCTGCGGACTGAAAGCCTGCGCACCAACACCGGCGTCGTCATCTACGTCATCGCTGTCTTGTATCCACTCATGCGCATTGCTTTCATTCGCTTGTTTCGGCTGCTTTCTACAGTTGAACCTGGCTAAAACGGTTGAAGAGGTCCGGCGATTATTTCGTTATGGCCGTAGCTTCGCAATAGCCCGCGCTGACCGAGCTTTCAAGGGGAATTATCGTTACTTCGATATATCCATTTTTTCGTTATAAGCCGTTTCGCTATAACGAGGTTCAACTGTATATGCTACCGAGCTTACGGTACCACAGACCGCTCTTCAGTGAGGTAGAAAGGTAGGCTGAGCATATACCGTGTACAAACAGTCATTTACCCCTGCACTAACGAACCCTACTCCTATTTGCGTAATTGCCCTGAACCCCGTGCTATGAATAACTTGTCTCACCGAGCTTATATCAACATTTTGACTCAGTACGCACTTTTCGTCTCATCTTACCGCCTGCCTAAACACCTGCTGTTTCTTCAGGAAGGCACTGGATGCAGGAGGCAAGACCATAAAGCTAAATTCTGTTCGCCCACGGAGATGCATGAGCGGCGGGCAAACCCCCTTTCCGCCCGCCTAATAAACATTCAGAAAACGGCACTTCCCTCCGCATATGTGTTGACGCAATGAAATATACTGACCTTCACGACTCTGGCCATTTCATATTGTATTTAAATGTCAACTTGCACATGATACCGCCTGGAATTTAAATTACGCATCGCCTGAGAGTCTGCTTCTGGCACCAGGCATGCTTGCATTTTCCCACAAATAACACTTAATGCAAAACGTAGCCGGAGACGTTTTTATAGCCTGTCTTGCCTAATGCAGTCGATTAGCGAAAATGTGACGCTCACGGAGCCGTTCAAGCTGCTAATGTGTCAGGATGAAAAAAAAAAAGCACAGTATAGCGTGTTGGATGTGGCATATTAGCTGGTACTTTTACTAACAGCTATTTAAGCGAACAGGTGAGTGAGTCAGAACGGATGAAATCGGCGGCAACCTACTGTACTGCTTTCATTGACCGCAGCGCTGTACTGTTGTCTATCCATGCATGTGTTCTCACTTATTTCTACTACTGAGACCCGCCCATAAAAATGACTGGCATTCCCTCCTCGCTGCTGTAACAGTTCGCAGCGTGCTATAAGCGCAATGTATTCTGCCATCGTCACCTTTCATCTTCACCCTCTCCCTAAACTTCTACCGTTACACCTTCTCCTCTCATTTTGCGTGAAGTAGCACGACGAAACCTGTTAATCCGGTAGACATCTCCTCCCTTTCGTAGATAAAAGATTCCCCGCCTGTCTCACCATATAGGTATGTGGAAAACGCTGCAGAGGAGTGCACTGTCATGGCACATGAAACGAAACAATGAACCCTGAAGTGGCCCCTTAATTCCTCTGATCTGAGAGTGAACGAGATACATTCTCCTCAGGAGTATTGGAATCGCTGCATTCGCTGCAGATAATACAGGTAATGTGAACGAATCTGGGGTGGGCGTTAGTAAGGAGCGATTGGAGCATTGGAGCAGGGCAGTGACGTAAAGATACAAGATCAGAATTAAAAAACTGGGATTGCGTAGAACTCAACAGAATTTGTCTTCTTTTTAGGATGAATTTTTATAGCGTACTTATAAACTGGACAGATTGGTTACATTAAATGTAACCAATGTAGCCCCGCTTCAAAGGGGACGCTCCTAGAATTGATACAGACGCGAAAATGGGAGCACATCACGTGGGCCACCGTAGTCGTACCCCCTGCGAGTACTGCATGATGGAGGTGACGTCGTAGGGCACCCCCCGGCTGTTCTCGTAGGCGTGGGCGAACTGCGGCGCTTTGTCCCGGGGCACGTTCTCCCAGAGGATGAGGATGCTTCGGTCCCGGTCCAAGCGCGACTGCTCGTGGAAGAAGCCGATGGCGTGCCCGATCTCGTGGATCACCACCGACGTCTGCGAGGAGCATGCGTTGCACACTGCAGTGCTGCGTTATACCCCTAGTAGGACTCACGACGCCCCCTGGATGCGATTTTGCCCCGCCTTAGTGTATATATTCAATTGATAAAATACTTCAGACACCAATCCGTGTTAAAAAAAAAAAAAACTGCCGTTCAACCCAGCTTAACGTAGTAAGAAGAGCGAAAGCTCTTTTAAGGTAAGCACACGAAAGTAAACACACGCCACACGCTTTATACAGCGAACGGGCCGTCACGCGATTTCCGGCAGTTGCGAGAGTGCCGTCGGCTCCACATACGCAGCTGTGGCAAGGCGCAGCGAGTCACGTGATTCGATAGTTGCGAGGTGTGGCGAGCGCCGTCGGCTCAACGCGCGCAGCTGTGGAGAGGCGTGGCGATTCACGTGGCATGACGTCAGAGCCAACCCTCTGCTCATCCTGGTTTGAAGGTCAAATTTCATAGCGACATGACCTTCAGCTTTGAACGGGAGGAGTGGAGCTTTCGCTCTAAAATGATTTAACGCCAACACATCCAACGTCAGAAAGAGAGTCATTTTATTAAGGAGCGCAGATGAAGCGCTTATATACCTACAGACAGCTCCAGCATGAAAGGGAACAGACTGTTCGCACACAAGAACAAAATCGGTCATTATTTATGCATTGAAATTAAATATTTCATATGGTTATTATACGTTCAGAAAAAACCAGCCCAGCAAGTCTGGACAAGCGCTTCTAGTTTCTGCAGCTGCCACCATGTACCACATGGCGCAGAGCATCAGAGGTTACCACGGGAATTTCAAATGTTTGGTACATCTAACTGATTTCCTATGAGTGTAAAAATTCTTCGGTGTGAGCGCAGGAAGTATTTTATCTGTCAGACTCTGACCCGCCGCGGTGGCTCAGTGGTTAGGGCGCTCGACTACTGATCCGGAGTTCCCGGGTTCGAACCCGACCGCGGCGGCTGCGTTTTTATGGAGGAAAAACGCTAAGGCGCCCGTGTGCTGTGCGATGTCAGTGCACGTTAAAGATCCCCAGGTGGTCGAAATTATTCCGGAGACCTCCACTACGGCACGTCATTCTTCCTTTCTTCTTTCACTCCCTCCTTTATCCCATCCCTTACGGCGCGGTTCAGGTGTCCAACGATATGAGACAGATACTGCGCCATTTCCTTTCCCCAAAAACCAATTATTATTATTATGTCAGACTCTGCAGCGCGTGGGAAGAGTAAGCCATCAGAGTTATCTTTTCTCACCCTTTCACGGGAGACTTAAGTTTTCTTTCAATTACAAACTAAAATTTTGTCATTCAGTTACTTGGTGTTCGCTACTGACGGCCGATAGATGGCGTCAGCTCATGATGTTCAGGGAAACCGGGCATCACTACGTATAAAACAGAAAAAGTGTGCTTGTATTTTGTACGTAGAGAATAATCATTGTTTGAATGCTAATACTGCGTTCCATTTCATGTTGCAGGTACCCGCACCGTTTTCATTTACCTCGACATGATGGCCAGCCGGTGCGGACAACAAAGGGCAAGGCACTGCGATCAATAATTAACAAACCTCAAGTACATTACGCGAATATACTCCCCGTGTTTTAGTCAGCGCATTTTTCTCTGTTATTCTTTTTTTTCCACAGCTCTTTCATTTTTTTTCGTCAGCCACAGATACTTCTGACTAGACCGTCTTAATTCATTTTATGATGCCATGTATCCAGCTGACACCAGGCCCTCAGCTACAACACAGCATCGCATTTCCCAACACACCAGAAAATATGACGCGACACTTCCGTGAGGGCCGACGTGAAGCCCAATCAAAACATCGCCGCAGAGACAGGACATGTATATCGATACACGCGCACGCGATATGTGCACCTGGACAGACAACACCATTCACCTTCACGGCTGGGGCATATTTCAACCTTCCCAAAATAGCCGCTATATAGAAACTGACGCGACAATATATTCATGCAAGTAGCCTCTCTGCCCCCTCAACACAAAAACACTAACATAAACACCTATATCGACTCCAGCAAAGCCATTCGTACAGTGAAGACTGCTGGAAAATCATCTACATGACATTCTAATAGAATCCCATTACCGCAGTCCGAAGATTATAATTCGCCCTGCGTTGGATACCTGGTCATGCTGGGATCGAGGGAAATGAGTTGGTTCGTCAACTGGCCCTCTAAATTAACGTCCAGGCGCCCTCGACTCCCCGGCCAAGTCTAACGTCAGTGCAAGGGGCCGCAGCATACAAAGAGAGAACAGCTGAACACTACCAGAACATCAAGGAAAACCGTACAGTCTTACCCCAACCCCAACCGTCACTCACCATGTAACAAGCGCGTCCACACATCATTCGAAAAGCTCAAACTAGATAAACCGCACCCCACTTGTGCTCTAACCCCATGGACTTCTCTACTATGACAGAGTTACTTGTTGGTGCGAGCAGCCAACAAACCAAATTCATGCCCTTATTTGGCGTGATGAGAGGGGAGCAACTTTTGCAACTTTGCAACTCTGCAACTTTGGATGGCGTGACACTGTCCCAACTGTCCAGAGATCATGGCAGATAAAGAACACATTCTTTACTCATGATACACTGTCATTAACCTCATTTTTGTTTTTGGAGTGCTTGGCTTCACTTGAGTTCAGCAGATGAACATCGAGCCTTAGCAGAGCAAGCGTTCATCTTTACTGGGGCCTTAGTGCTGGCCTCAAATAAAGTTTTTCCTCCTCCTCCTCCTCTGCGATACAACAATAGTACGGGAAGAGACCGGTCCTTCTCATGTCTCACTCCACAATGTGCCTAGCATTGAAAAGCGTGCTCATTAAGGCGCTCGCGTGCTGGCGTAGTGTGCGTGCGTTATATTCTTTAAAACGTCACGTGCTTTTGAAACCTAAGAACGTACGTGCTCACATCCGGGGCCGATGTTGAGGTCTTGAGGGCCAAGAGGTTCCATGCCGACCAGAGACCAGCAGCTGCGAGTTTCGAACAACAAATTTTGGCAGATTAGAGGAAGCAGAGAAAAAAAAAGTAATTTCCCGCACGTCGTAATGGCTCTCTATAGTCAGATACAACTCAAGAACAAAGCGGCTTTCCCTCTTCAAAGGTCCCGCTTCCAGCCAATGGCGTCGGCCGATTCTTATGACCATGCTGGCGGGACAATGCAGGGAGTGGTAGATGAAAGGGGATGCTCCCCTCCCTGCATTGTCACACTAGCATGTTCATGCGAATCTCCCGACGCCATTAGCTAGAAGGGGGTCCTTTGACGGGCAAAAGCCGCTTCTTTCTTCAGATGTATCCGAATATAGCAATGTTTCTACCGCTCCTCTCTCATCACGCCATGTAAAGGCATGAATTTGGTTTGTTGGCGGCTCGCAGCAACAAGAAAGTAACTCTGTCATAGTAGAGAAGAGATAATAGCAATTAAAAACAAGTCAACTCAGCTTCCTGATTCCTGATTGAGAATAGCAGGAATTCAATGCCCTTTTTCAAGTCGCAGTGGGCCTCGATCGACGCCGGCGCCCTGAAAACCAACTAAATTACACCGAACTAACCCTTTCCCAGTTCAGGTGGCTGTCCACATTTACACTCTCTCCGGCTTAACTTTGTTTCTCACTCACTCTCGTAGCATTCCCCCGGAGCGAAGCATTGAATAGAATTTCTAAAAATGACGAACACATTTTTCTGCACGGTCTATTTCCTCCGAGGTATTAAATACATCACAATGTCTCTGTCAGAGAAAAGTAAATTAACGCATTACTCATGCACTAGACATAGCTTTATTTACATTTTATTGCAGGATACAGGCGTTCCTCAAGACGATCTACATACAACTCCTGAATTGACTCTTTATTTGAGAGAATTAACGAGGCCAGAAATCTGATTCGCACGTGTCTGTATTACCTGTAGCGTAAGCGTTTTTACACGACCTTTCCTTACTTCCGCTAAACAAAGCAGGGACACCCATTTTAAAAGCTGTTCATTGTATCCCCATATGTGGATCTCTGCGAAACAAAGTCACGAATCTCACCCATCATTGTCGGTGCGGAAGTTGATGTACCACATGTTGGCGCGGGACCTCTTCCTGAACGTGAGGCACGTCATGTCTTCCCAATGGGCGATTGACTGCAGTATGACGTCCTTGACCTTGTCGTTCACCGCTGGGTGCCGGAACAACAACAACAACAACAACAAAATTGATGATGGCTTAGCTCTGTTAGGCCAGGATATACGTAGCGTAAGCGCGGCGACACCTGGTTCGGAAGAGTTAATATATGAAAGGCGCGCATTCACTACATGCGCCTTTATTCACGGTTAAATCTTGAAAGGGGTCTTTCCTTTCCACACTTGTACCTGAGGCAGGTGGTGTCAAGATTTATGTTTCTTCGAGATCAACGCGACCCTTTCCTGCGGGCTTTTATTCAAGGGAGACTTTCTTCGGCTTTGCCCAACTATGTTGTTTCCACTGTAGACGAGATGCGATAACGTGCAAGTAGATTTTTGAAAGAAGTGATCTTTGCTTTCTGGTTTCTATATGCTCGGTTCAGTTTGGAATGCCTTTCAACTGTCACGCGTAAGATATTGCTAAAAGATTTGCTTGACTGTGTCTTCACCGAGCCAATATATCGATCTCTCTATAGTGGAGGCCAAGGAGGAAATGTTTTAAAAAGAGTAAAAAAAATGGTGGTGCCAACGGGTGTGAAGACGTTTTTCTTCAAGCTGCACATTGGTACGTTGCCGGTTAAAACATGGATGGAGGAGAAGGGATTGTTTTTGCCATGGGGTGCTGACTGCTTGTTGTGTCACAAACCAGAGTCAATAGAACACGTCTCTATTGATTGCTGGGATGCACTGCTCTTTTGGTACGTGCTCCAGCGTACAATAAAGAATGACTTACCCTTGACGCCGTATGGCTTACGACTCCTGGACGTTGAGCCGGATCTTTATAAATACGATGTAATTTTCCTTCTTGGCCTACACAGCATGTGGCAAAGCAGGATGGCTGCACGACACTGCGATGAAGATGCGCGGTCTGTCCGAGATTACTTCAAAGAAAACATATTTAAGCTGTGTGAAGCGTACAAGGAGCTATGTTTTCGAGATTAAGTTATCGAGTTGATGGGAGAGTTGTGTTCTTTGAAACAGTTTTGATTTTCTCACGTGAGTGAAACGTATGTCCGCTCTTGATGTTTGAGAGTGCAGCGCAGAACATGTTTGTGATCTCTCTTACGCACTCCCAACAGATCCTCTCCAGACGCCTCCAGACCCGCTCTCTGTCATCCCCTCAGCTTTTATCCCACTATTGCGGCACATCCCCTGCATGCTCCCTATGCGGTGACCCCCACGCCACACTCTCCCATATCCTTTTCGGCTGCCCTGCTGTCCCTCCCCCGCGGGGACAGCACGCCATCTCGAGCTGGGAGGACTGGGAGGTCCTGCTTATGTCTGCAGACCCGACATCGCAGCTTGCTGCGGTGACTGGGCTGCCGACGTCATGTCCCGGCATGACCTACTTGATGCAGTGCGGGACCGCGCAGTGGCCCAGGGACCCAGCTGGGTCTAAAACTCACTTGCTGAATAAAGTTTTTCTGTCTGTCTGTGTCTGTTGTAAACTGTCATAACAGGCAATAAAGAAAAAAGAAGCCGTCGTGGCGGAGTGGTATCGTCTCCGCCTCAAACGCCAAAGGCCCTGGTTCGATTCGCAGCCTCGGCACAGGGGTTTTTTTTTTTTATTCAGAGAGTGTGCGGGGGATTGCCCACGTGGCCGGCCACGTGGAAAGGGTTGCGTTGATCTCGAAGAAACATAAATCTCGACACCATCTGCCTCAGGTACAAGCGTGGCAAGGAAAAACCCCTTTTCTCAAATGCAGAAATAAATTATCACGCTTAGTCCTCCCCCATGAGTACTGCCAAACAAAAACTGCGAAGAGACGATGAAACTTTTGAGTGATAAGTCGAGAGCACGAAAGGACCTGCAACAAATAGCACACTTTTGAAACCCGATATACACTACATATTTTTTTTCGCGCGCGAAAATGGACAGTTCCTTTCCCGAACATTTCTGTGTACACGTGGACAGTTCTTGAATTTTCTCCTTCCAAAAGTCATCGTTATTTCAATACTTGTCAAGAGGAACACCTATGTATGTGGAAGGGACATGTGACCATTTTACTCTTGCATGAAACAAAGGCGCTGATGTCCAGTTCCCTTCCCAAGGCCCGCACATTTGTCCAGATTAGCAACGCTATTGGTTACATCATAAAACCTGCGAACAACCGACATCGCATGTTCTATGCTGCTGCGGTCGCTACAAAAATTTCCACATCATCGGCATAAGCCAGTACTTTAATTTCACATGCTTCTAGTTCAAAACCACGAATAGCTGTTGTTTATTACGTTCCGGCAAAGTGGCTCCAAGTACAGAGCGAAAAGCAGCGGTGACAATGGGCAGGCTTGCCGCACGGATGCTCTCACGGCGGTTCTGTCTGTGAGCTCTCGGTTAACAACCAAATTCGTGGCACAGTTACTATAAGCCATTTTAACCCCTTTTAAAGTTACTTCCCCAACACAGACGTGTTCAAGGATTTTAAAAAGAATGGCATGACATACACGGCCAAAGGCCTTCTCTAAATCAATCTGCAACATTGCGGCTCGCCTGAACTCAGCGTTACAGCATTCCAGTATACTCCGAGTGACATGAACATTCGTGAAAATGGTCCGCCCTTGAATTCCACACGTTTGATGGGGGGAAACCAAGGTATCCACAACTGGCTGTAGACGTTTGGCTAATACTTTCATGAAAATTTTATAATCGACATTAGTAAGCGTTATCGACCGATAACCAGTTACTTGCTTAAGCTTAGCAGGATTGCCAGTTTTCCGTATGAGTACTGTATGCGCACGAGAAAACGACGGTGGTACCCATTCTAAATGACTCTTCATAAACGCGTTGTAAAATGAGTGCAGTTTCGCTTGTAAAATTCCGCTAGCTGTTATCCCAAGAGGGCCTGGCGATTTCCCCAAGTGGAGCTCATCAGTAGCGTATTCCGATTCCGCTGTTGATAAGTCGGCAGACAGGATGTCAGTGTCTTCACTGGTCAGTTGGGGGAATAGATTTAAAAATTCAGCCTGAAAGGCCTGTACATCCGCCGATTTAGAAGCGAACAAATCACGGTAATACTGACTGCAAGCCTCCCTTATCACCTTCGGATCATCCGTAAGAGTACTTTTGTTTTCAATTTCTACGATATCTTTTTTCTGCCGTCAAATTCCGCCTAATGGGCATATCATCTGCCAGCAAGCGATCCGTTCGTGCACGGATTACAGCTCTCTGAAACCTTGTCACATCGATAGCCTCAAGCTTGGCTTTAACTTCGCTGATAAGATCAGTGTATAGCCCTGGAGCTCTATTTTCCTCTATAATTAAATCTTTCAACATCTGTTTTAGGTTTTTTTGCTCAGCTTTTTCAGCATGTTTGATTTCTGCGGACCTTTCGATAGCCCTCACTTTGACATCAACTTCAAATTCCTCCCACTTTTCTGCCCAACTTTTCTCATAACTCAACGAAACTTTTTCTGACACGTTCTTTGTTTCCAAAAAGAAACATATCGCGGTTTAATGATTTTTCATTGAGCTTCCACAAGTCCCAGTTGAATTACGCTTGAGGCGTCAGGTTCTTTCCCATGGTGAATATGACACAACAATGATCGCTAAATGTAACCAGTTCGACGATGTAGTTATCGAAAATCGCCGCTAGCTCAAAGGAAACGTAAGCTGTATCTATCCTAGCATGACTACGCCCTTGGAAATGCGTATAATGGCATCTCATTCCTCCCTTTGCAAACTGGGCTACGTCTTGAAGTGAATACTTTTCAATGTTTTGTTTCAAGAAAACAGCACTTTCGCTTTCGGTAACCGCTGAGCCTGATCGGTCATCTGCACGGAGAACACAATTGAAATCCAACAAAAGAATGACAAGTCTATTGGATTCGATGTATGCACACACTTCCTGGAAGAACAAAAGACGTTCACGCGGTTTTATAGGAGCATACACACAGATAACTCTCAAATGTTCCTCCCCGTATAAAATAGATCACAGAGCAGATACCTTCCCCTCGTGCAACACACAACGGCTTGTTCCTCGATACCAAAACAGTTCTTAATTAACAGAACGCAGCCCGCTGATGTCCCCACTGCATGACTAGCACGCACGTTATAACGCGACTTGAACTGCGCAACCATGGCGTCTGTCGCGCTCTCACATCTCTTTGTTTCTTGTACTGCAAGAATGTCAAGGTCTTTCTCATACAACAGACGCCTTAGCTGACATTGTTTACGCCTAGCTGCTAGTTCACGCACGTTTAACGTGCCACATTTTAAATTTGACGGAAGACAAGCCATGCTGAGAATCCTGAGCACAAACAGGATACAGGTGGCTTACTAGGCGAGCGCCTTACCCCATAAGAGGGGGGCGATTAATCCGCGCGCCTTGCGCTGCGTACGGGAGACGCGTACGAAGACCGAGACTCAGGCACGTACTTCCCCTTGGCCCCGGTGGCTCTGAGCCACTGGCGCTCGATGCGTTGCAACCTGACCTCGGTGGAAAGTTGTGAAGTAGGTGGCAACACCGTCTTGGCACGCTTAGCGAGGTCGAAGGTGTCATCTTGTGATGCCCTGTCATCCTGGACTGGCTCCGCTTCGGCGTTCATTGCAGACTCCTGGTCGCTAATCGGCGGCGTTTTAGTCGCGTTGCTCACAGCAGCTTGCTCAATCGGCGTCTCGCTCGATGTTTTCATGTTTCCGTCACAGACGCTTCCTTGTTCACCAGACGCGCTCTTCTTACAACGGTCATCAGGGGCCGTCGTTTCAGCTTCCTCGATGTCCACGATGTCCTCTCTATCGTCACAATCTTCTGAGGCCGCCCCTGCCACATTGCCGTGCGTACGTATGCAACCCTCACGGACATCACCAAAGGCGCGGCACTTAGTGCAGCGAGGCGTCTGGAAGTCGCGGGGGATACGACTACGTCTGCGACACCGGAGACAAACAGGTGCCCTACCGGGCACAACCACAAGGACCGAGCCCTTCGTAAAACTTGAAAATATGCGGTAGATCCTCCGCCGTGGTTCCCTCTCTAAGCACCATTCTAGCGACACGTGTTGTCGACTCCGCTGATTCAAATCCTTGAACATTCCATTCCTCATGCCGAATTCCCATCACTTCTCCAAACTCGTTCAGAGCATTCCGAAGGGTCTCACTGGGTATGTGAAATGGCACCGAGTGAATCTTCACCTTGATCTCCTTTCGACAGGGGTCAATAATGGCACAGTAGCCACCTTTCACATTCAGGCCTCCGGCCGCAAGCACAGCGTCCTTCGCCTCCTGGGTACGGAACCTCACGAGCCAGAGGTGGCTTATCTGGTAAGCACCAATGCCGCTGATATCCTTAAGGACGCCGGCATCTTCTAATGGTTGACGAAAGTCCTCTATTCGATACGGACGCTTCGAGGTATTACCGTGCAAGAAAACACACAAACGCATATCTTCATCAGACGGCAGCGTCGGTAGCAGAAAGCGGTAACCAGGAGGTGGCCCAGAAACCGATTCATCCCGACCAACAAAGGCTGTTGCGACACCTCGCTCGGAGTAAGCCATTTCTGCGTCCGTCTAGCAGGGAAGCCAGAAGCAGAAGCCCAAGGTTTAACTTTTAACCGTTAAACCGTTAATAAAGGCGCATGTAGTGAATGCGCGCCTTTTATATATTAACTCTTTCGAACCAGATGTCGTCGCGCTCTCGCTACGCATATCCTGGCCTAAAAGAGCTAGGCCATCACCAATTTTTATTCATTCTTTCTTTCACGTAGTGATTGTAACATGTGCGCACATCTGTGCGAAGCCGTTATCCGGCTGCATTTCTTTCTTTCTTTTTTCTGCTGCAGTCGTCGGCACAGGTTTCTGTCCCAGTCATTCTATTATTGCTTGTCAAGTACAGTACATTCCGACGGTCAACAAGTTTGTCAAAACAATATTTCATCCTTGTTTTGAACTCCGGAAAAAGCATGCCTGCGAGCAGGAGATATATGTGGGGTGCGCTACATAGGCCTGCAGGTGGAATGGCTATTGATCCACTCTGATTCTCGCTGAAATAGCTCTGGAACTTCGCTTTATTGCACTCTATTTGATTCGCGAGCTTTCAATCGCGACTTCTGACTACACTGGGTGTCCCAGCTAAAGTAACCAGGATTTTAAAGCATACTCCAATGTTACAGGCGAGTGAAACCATTTAATTGCTGTTGAGACTCGCTTGGCATAGCCAACAGTATTTTTTTTTCGTTCTGGTATCATAACGATTTAGTACACATCAATTAGCAAATTTTTTTAAATGTTGAAGTCAGCAGTACCGTGCTAACGCGGAAATAGTAGGTCGCCTTGATAAAGTCGCCGAAATATTTGCACCAAGGTATCATTTACATGAAGTATCTTTTTTTTACCGGTCTTAAAAGAGAGCTCACAAAATGCATAAGCTTTGGCTTGATGGCGATGCTGCTTCAGCGAACTAAAATGCGTCTCAGAGGAGTCCGCTTTTCTTCGAAGCACTGTCTCCGATAGAATTTTGCTGGTGTACTGGCCAAGATATATGCGGCGTCAGCTGTCACATGGCAGCTTTGTTTTAAGGCCGGTAAATCTGTTTCTCAAAATGATCTACAGCTCCTGAATTGACACTTAATCCCAAAGCCAGCATTGAACAAAATTTAACTATTCAGCCTTTACTTATTAAGTTCGGAGAATGAAAAATACTGCAGACTACGCCACGCGACTGGGCTAGGACTCTGCCTTTTTTCAAAGTTTGGTTACTTTCAGCTGGGACGCCTTGCATATACAGGATGTTTCACTTAAGATTTTACACAATTTTTAAAACTAGGATTTTTGAGTTAGAAGAACGCTTTTTCGGCATACCGTTGTCAGTGGTGTAGTACATCACAACACAGCTAAGACGTGCTAACTAGCAAGCTGGTTAACTAATATTGAATAGTCAACTTTTAACTATTACTCTTAGACTCCTTAATTATTGAGAGGCGTGTAGCCCACCTTTGGTAATATCCATATCAGTTTTTAGAATTTCGAAAACGCGGTTACCCTCAGCGCTGTGGCCCAAGAAATTCTGGCTACATCGCGCCAAAATGCATGCGCTTTCGAGAACGTTGCAGGCAAAGCAACCTCTCCAGGGCACGTAACTTGACGAAATAGACGAAATTTGTTGGGGTACAGGGTCAAGGGTGACCGCGTTTTCGAAATTCTAAAAATTGATATGGATATTACTTACGGTGCGTTACAGGCCTCTCAATTATTAAGGGGCCTAACGATTATAGGTGAAAAGTTGAGTGTTCAATATGAGTTAACCAGTCAGCTAATTAGCACGTCTTAGCTGTATTGTGGTGTGGTACACCGCTGACAATGCTATGTTAAAAAAAAGCACTCTTGTGTTATAACACCTGTTATAAGTAACAGAGGTGCATGGCGTTCTCTAGGTTACATGGAGTACTCTTTGCCTGCCGGGGAAGGTGCCGTGCACTTCACGTTGGCGTTCATTTTTGCTGTCAGTTTTCTTGACGTACCGATTGCCATGCAACGTATCCTGCTATCATACAATCAACAAAGCAAATAACTTCTGGATGCTCTAAATCGGGTAATTTTTTTAATGTTTACACATGCTTATTATAAGAGCTGTGAGAGATGCGTAACATCGTCAGCAGTATCAGCATTGTGGAACAGGTAACGCACAAATCCGCTCACTGCTGACTCGAAATGCGCTTGTTCGAACCCGGTCGAAGCGGTCGAATTTCGATGGAGGCGAAATTCTCGATGCCCGTGTGTACTGTGCGATGTCAGTGCACGTTAAAGAACCCCAGTTGGTCGACATTTCCGGAGCCCTTCACTACGACGTCCCTCATAGCCTGAGTCGCTTTGGTACGTTAAACCCTCATAAACCATAAGCCAAAATCTACTCAGTCCACATTCACATTGTGTGCCCTTACACTAATTCCTTCGAAAAGGGGACTGCCAATAATTTTTCTCTCCTCCCCCTCCCCCACCCCACTCCTATTTTCCTTCCCTGCATGACTTTCCCCCCGGCGCGGTGTTCACCGAGAGCGTAACAGCTGTACTGGGCCCTTACTTTCAAGAGCGGGATCGTGAGTCATCTCGTACTCATATTTCTGGACGAAACCAGGATATACATAGAACAACGGAGGGCTGAAAGAGGAGCGCACAGGACAGGACTAGCAGTCTAGTCGCACCACTTCTAGCGGAATCCAAGTCCAAAAGACTTGGGCTGGACATGCAACGAATAAAATAGATAACCACGGTTTCATAGGGGGATGAGTAAACGCCAACCGAAGAGAGAGAGAGAGAGACTTCATGTGAAGGACCGTGCACGTTTTGTGAGGGGTGACCGTAAGGTGAACGTGGGGTAGCAGACGGTCTGTTAGAGTGGTGAGGTTATAATGGGATGGCGTTTACCGGTGCAAGAGAGGAGTAATTGGTTTGGTTTGGTTTGGTTTGGTTTATGAGGGTTCAACGTCCCAAAGCAACTCAGGCTATGAGGGATGCCGTAGTGAAGGGCTCCGGAAATTTCGACCGCCTGGGGTTCTTTAACGTGCAGTCGCATCGCACAGTACACGGGTGTCTATAATTTCGCCTCCATCGAGGGTCGACAGCCGCGGCCGGGATAGACCCCGCGCATTTTAGGCCGGCAGCCGAGCGCCATAACCATTGAGCCACCGCGGTGACAGAGAGAGGAGTAATTTAAAGCCACTGGTAGGGGGCTCTCGTATATCACGCAGTGTGTTTAACTCGGATGCGGGTATTGTAACACAAAATACAGAGGCTCAGTGAACTTATCTAGTGTTTACAGTCTCTTTTTTATGCAGGAAACTTTTACAAATTCCATCGCTCCTCTCTGGCTTGCTATTCTGAGCACAAAGGCAGAAAAGGCAGGGAAAGGCACGGGGAACGCATGAGAATTATATGCACAACAACAATGGCTGCAAAAGGATTGTGGAGGCAGCCATTCCCGGAGTTACGGGAAAATAAATAAATTAGGAGTACACGTCCCCCCTCTGAGCCTACACGAAATATGAATGCGTTTCAACAAAACCATGGCGTCGTGGGAGCGCTGTATCGGAAATGCGCATGTCGCCACTAAAACAAGAGATCTTAATGAGCGTGCTCTGTGGTTGTTGCTGCTCCTTTGCGCAAGCGCGTGACGCAACACAAGTTGCTTTTGTTCCTCGCAACACCACGAAAGGAAGTCAGCCAGCACAACAAAGCGACACCCAGAGTGTGAGGAGGGAGCCCCAAAGCACATGCGATATGCATTCCGGTCGCCGCGCACAAAGATGCCTATTCTAATGAGGCCCGCGCCGCTTGTCGGAACCGCGCTTGCTCTGCGTGTATTCGGTTCGCACGGGTTCACCTGGATTTCCTCTGTCTACGTTCGTTAGCGTTAAGACTCGCCAGCAAGGTCGCCCAATAAGAAGAACGCGCCTGTCAGGCTATTGTTGCCGGCAGAGCCGTCAGTGTTGCTCCAATACGAGCGTAGAAATTGAGTAAATAAAAAAGGAAGGAGCTAAGACAGGTTGCATACTCTGACCAGATCAGAGGTAGGCAACCTCATGAGGTTTCGACCTCATGAGGCCGACCTCAACCTCAAAATGACCTCAACCTCACGTCGTGAGGTGAGGTCGGCGACGGCTCGATATTTTGTGAGTGAGGTCAGCAAATCAGACCTCAACATCAAGCGTGAGTTGAGGTTGAATGAGGTCGTCATTCAGTGAGGTCGAAATTTCGAGGTCGAGACTTTATGCAGTTGCCACATCTTACTCCGACGAGTGCCGCTTCCGAAGCGGAGTTGCAGCGCATCACCGCAGTGTTCATGCAATGACGCTTGGTGTTCGGTTTCCCCTGTTTGGACAACCGGATGCCACGGTTCCTTCTTAGCTTCCGGTGCTGCCCCGTAATGTCCGTTCAGTACGAGCCTACTGCAAGACGCACGCCTCTAGTCTTCCCGGAAGGAGTGTTACTGTCACAGCACGTCACTCTCCATCCCCCTTGCCCCGCTGGCGTAGCACCCGGCTGCCTGCCGGTCGGCTCAAACTCCCGGGAGCGCGTAAATCACAACGTAACTCACGTTGACCCCCGGTAGCTTTGTTTGATTCCGCAAACAAATAAGTTCAGTCCAACAAGCACGCAATAAATTCGTCGCAGCGCGGGTGGCCCCAAGCAAGACTGCTTCGTGTTCATGCTCGTTGCCGGCGCTGACGTCATGGCTCTTGCCTTGCAGTCGAATAAAGGGGATCCTGCTGTACATTACAAGCTGATTTAACAGAAACTGGAGTAGTCGGCACTGGCGAGAGAATGTGATTCAAGTGGTTCCTAGCAAGGACACCTGCTGATTTGATTAAAAAAGCACGAAGTCAGAAAAACCTGTTTAACACCGTCGAAGCTTTTGAACGGTGACTTCCCCTTTCGAATCTCACACCTATTCAGTATATTCCCGTTCCGTAATGCAAGCAGGCGTAAATATAATTCCACTTTTTTATCCTTCCGAATCACCTCTCTTTTGGTCTCTGGTTCCTTGTTCCTTCTATATGTAATTGGTTTTGGGGGAAAGGAAATGGCGCAGTATCTGTCTCGTATATCGTTCGACACCTGAACCGCGCCGTAAGGAAAGAAATAAAGGAGGGAATGAAAGAAGAAAGGAAGAAAGAGGTGCCGTAGTGGAGGGCTCCGGAATAATTTGGACCACCTGGGTCATCGGAGATCACCGAGTCATCGGAGAATTCCCAGTATTTCGAAACCAATACCATCGCCACCTGGAGGGAAGTGGCGGAAACGGGAGAGGGTCTTGACTTCCCAGGAGCATCAACATCATCGTCCTTAATTATTAGCTGCAGGTATTCCTATTTTCCCGCACAGCAATTGTCTTCGGTTGCTGGGTAATGTACAATATTTAATCAATATTCTGGCAACTTTTAATTTGGTAGCGCCCCGCCGCGGTGGCTCAGTGGTTAGGGCGCTCGGCTACTGATCCGGAGTTCCCGGGTTCGAACCCGACCGCGGCGGCTGCGTTTTTATGGAGGAAAAACGCTAAGGCGCCCGTGTGCTGTGCGATGTCAGTGCACGTTAAAGATCCCCAGGTGGTCGAAATTATGCCGGAGCCCTCCACTACGGCACCTATTCTTCCTTTCTTCTTTCGCTCCCTCCTTTATCCCTCTCCTTACGGCGCGGTTCAGGTGTCCAAAGATATATGAGACAGATACTGCGCCATTTCCTTTCCCAAAAAAACCAACTATTATTATTAATTTGGTAGCCGTATATCAGACTTCCCTGGGCTCATAAGGATACACTGTTAGCATCATCACCATCAACATCATCTCGAGAGTCAAAGGCATGTGCCGTTGCATGATCTTTGCAGTATGTCATACATGAGGACTGGCGCGTTTACCTGCTGGACAATCCGAATGTCATTAATGTGGCCCGGGTTGTGGGCACTCTTTGTAATGCTTCATGCGCGCATGTGTAGTAATCTGGGATCCATATGGATCTTGATATGGGGGTGGATGGGGGCCTGGTATGACGAGATATTGCATCGCTGTCACGTGAGTAGGTGTGATGTCATATTACAGTGCCGTCACGTGACTAGGTTTGATGGCACATTAAATCGCCGTCACGTGGCCTGGTATGACGTCACACTCATATTATGCCATCACTAATAATACCAATTAGTCTTAGCGTTGCCCAATTATATTAATTAGCATTAATCAATTATGCGACGTCATCGTCGCGTGACTCGTCGACTCGTGACGTCACATGATGCCGTTTCTTGTGGGCACTTTTTTTCGGATATGACCTTGAAAGTGAGCCACCTAATGCTTTCGCATTAATAAAAGAAGCCGCTCGCTTCTACACAGACATAAATACAAGGCGCCTCTGTTGGTGTACTACAGTCGTCGCAGCTTGTTAAGTGTTTTCGAAGGCAACATACAGAGGACTGAAAAGAGCATTCTCGCTATGCCGGATAGAGCTAGAGAATCGAAATATACTGATACGCGTCTGCATAACCGTCGCATTGGAAAGTACATCGACGGGTATCGTGAATACATCCCCCTCCTCTCAATTTCTGGTAGATGGTGTGATGACCCCCATAATGCGCAGGTCCACACGGGACGGAGAGGCAAAGAGACACCGTATGGCTCAGTTTAAACAAACAGGTATATTCAATAATTACACATGATTAAGGTTATACATCAGAGGCTGGGGCGTCCGAGCTTACGTGCCGACGACTTCATGGGGGCGATGGAGTGGCTCCGGAGTTGGGCTCGAGCGGTTGCTGGCAGAAGCTGCACGCCGTCGGGCTTCGGCGCTGAAGGCCCTCTTGGCGAACGATGTCGTCCTCAGCTCAGACCCGACTGCATCCGTTTACATGTGCTTTTAAGCACTTGATTAACAAAGGACTAAGGGCGGTCATTTCCAGTGGCCCGCCCAAAGCATCAATTCTCCAATCCAAAATAACATGCGAGATGGGGACCACCCCTTGGGTTGGGCTTAGCCTCGAACCCAGAGTCTGTTAACAATACAAACTAAATAAACAACAAAAACGCCACCACTCTCTCTCAAGTGAGAGTATACACAGGCTCTCTCTTCGGAGCTAATTCACTAGCGCCTGTCTTTCCACATTCTTGGCGAGTACTGCCTGTCCGCCATGACAGGTGTCCGTCACGGCCCTTCTGGGAATGCGCTTTTGTTCACGAGGCACGGCGGGAAGCTGTGGGTGCCTTCCCGGCGATAGCCCACGTCGAAAGGGGAAGGAGGGAAAGAATGTTGTCTTCGCGGTAGCGCATAGCGTCGGCTGTGGTACGGCGCGCTCTGGCCCGCTGACAGCTCCCTTGTCCTGGAATGTGCCCGGAAATTGGGGAGGATAAAGCCTGTTTCCCCGGGGCGGCGGCGGGTCCGGTTGTTCTGGTCGTCACTCAAAGAGCATGGCTGGGTAATTGATGATGCCGCTGTCACGGGTCTCCGTCTACGCCGCGCCGTCGAACGTGGATCCTCGTAGCACACACGGAATGTCACACTCGCTCACCCTCCAGAAGAATGTTCTCCGAACATTTGAGTCCACGCAGCTCCCCTTGTCTTTCTGAATCGCCTCGCACAGTGCGTCCGACAAAACACTTTTCGCTGCACTCAACACCACTGCACAACACCATATGCCTCCGCTGTCAATACTGGCGTCTCCAGGGGCAGCACTGATCTTCTTTTACAAATAAACATGAAACTCAGCACCCAAGCCTCTCCTTTCTAGTCCAAACTGGACGAAATAAATTTACCACAGTTACAAAGGAGCTCCCACTTCTAGCACGATCACGGCACAGACAAAAATATAGATAACGAAAGGAAGTAGGGCAGGTTCTGCATGCGCTCCGCATGCTCTCCTGTGAAGGTGTTACTTAATGACAGAAAGGTTTAACTACCAACTCCGATAACTTAACACATAAGCACATAGCAATGTTATGAGCTGCGGCATTACACAATTCTAACCAGTTCACAACTCCGCTCTGTTTACGCCATTAGTCCGACTTAGCTTTCCGATTTCGCAGCGGATATCGGCCTTCATGAGTCATACTAAGTAAGTCTGTGCCCCTTTGTCTGCTTTGGGACTCGCGAGGGCTCGTGGCAGGAGCCTCTCCTGGCGTTATCTGCGCGGCAACCTCGCGCGCTTCTTCTTCTAGCAATGCATGAAGTAAATCCGGTGGCATTCCGGCCGTCACCTCGGGCGCCTGCCGAACAAATGCAGGAGAGGGCGTTTCTTGCGAACTATCTGCGCGCTCCGCTTCACTTCTGTCCCCATCAAAATCCGCGCTTTCCCTTTCCTCATTTCGTGAATACTGAACCGGTGCCGACTTGAGGCGATTTGCGTGTATCCTTATCAAACGCCGGTTCACGTCTCGGACTCTGAAGTTTACCGGAGAAAGCTTCTCGACAACCTCGCACGGTCCTCTCCACTTCGTCTGGAACTTACGAGCTAGCCCAATCTGCCTTTGGCAGTTTTCAATGTACACGCTGTCCCCCACATCAAACGGCGCGTCTCTAGCACTGCGATCGTGCACCTCCTTCCTGCGCTTCGCCGCTTTCTTTAAGGACTCCTTTGCGATGTCCCTCGCCACTTGCAAGCGCGATTCTAGCTCAACCTTATAGTCGTCCAGTGAAGCGTATGGGACACGACGGGGGCCCTCTGGCACTTCACTAGGCTGGTCCGGGTCTCGGCCGTAGAGAAGAAAGAATGGCGATTCGCCCGTGCTCTCGTGTGCTGCGGAATTGTAGGCAAACATTGCATACGGGAGCCACAAGTCCCAGTCCCGCTGGTCGCGCGAAACAAAATGCGACAGGAACCCGGCCACGGTTTGGTTCAGTCGCTCCACCGCGCCGTTGCAAGCCGGATGGTACGGTGTTGTCTGCTTCTTAGCGATCTTAAGCAGCTCGCAAACTCTCCTCATTAGCTGCGACACGAAGTTCGTTCCCCGATCTGTCAAGAGTTGCCTCGGGGGTCCATGTCGGAGCACGATCTGTTCGACAAATGCTCT
This sequence comes from Amblyomma americanum, assembly GCF_052857255.1. NCBI lineage: Eukaryota > Metazoa > Arthropoda > Arachnida > Ixodida > Ixodidae > Amblyomma > Amblyomma americanum. Next base: position 153,001,607 of record NC_135499.1, on the reverse strand, counting down.
TGCAACCGTGTCTGCCTTCTGATCTGGGAGTGCTACCGCTTCCGCGTATTTTGAAAGGTGATCGACAAATACTAAAATGTACTTGTTTCCGGAAGTGGTCGTGGGCAATGGGCCCATTATGTCCATACCTGTCCGCTCGAAGGGAGCCGAAACCTCAGAGAACGGCTGAATTGGAGCTGGTCTTCGTCCCTTGGGTGTTTTTCTTTCGAGACAGGAATGACACTTCGCACAGTAGTCTCTAACATCCTGTCGCATGCCACTCCAAAAGTACAAACGCTCCACACGCCTGCGTGTCTTTGCTACGCCAAAATGACCGGCGCATGGCGCATCGTGAAACTCGCGAAGAACCCTTTCTGTCCACGACCGAGGTATGACGACTCTCTCCCAAGCGGTTTTCTCTGGTCTCCCTTTCCTGGTTGGCCTCGTGCGCCGACACAGGGTGCCGTCTTTGTCAATGAAATAACCTAGCTGTTCGGGGTGAGACGGTGCGCCCTCTAAGCTTTCGATTATTCGCTTCAGGTCAGGATCTTTGCACTGCTCTGTGCGTAATTCGGCGGGGTCGACTACGGGGACAAACTCATCTATAGCTGCCACAGCAGCTGTGCGGCTGAGTGCATCAGCATTCAGATGTGTCTTTCCTGACTTGTGCTCAACTTCAAAGCAGTATTCCTGCAGGTGTAGATTCCATCTAGCGAGTCGCGAGCTAGGGTCCCTGACACTCATCACCCATTTCAGAGGATGGCAGTCTGTGACTAGCTTGAATTTGCGGCCGTAAAGGTAGCATCTGAAGTGCTTTACTGCCCAGACAACGGCGAGGCACTCCCTTTCCGTAGCTCCGTACTTTTGCTCTGTGGGGCTCAGCTGTCGGCTAGCAAAAGCAACGGGATGTTCTTTGCCCTCGATAACCTGAGATAGCACGGCACCAACTGCGAACTTTGACGCATCTGTGGCCATAACGAAGGGCAAATTAAAATTCGGGTGGCGCAACAGCGGTGCACTCATTAGCTTCCTTTTCAGGGCCCCAAAAGAATTCTCCGCGTTTTCGTCCCAGCGAAAGGCGACATTTTTGGCTGTTAAGGCGGTGAGCGGCTTAGCGAGCTTGGCGAACTCCTCTATGTGCCTTCGGTAGTAACCGATCAGGCCGAGAAACTGCCGGACCTGGCGGACGCTAGTCGGGGATGGAAAATCCGAGACACACCTTAGTTTCTCAGGGTCCGGTCGCACGCCGTCAGCTGAAACAACGTGCCCGAGATACTTCACCTCGTTTTTGAGGAATTGGCACTTAGAGGGCTTCAGCTTGAGACCCGCTCCTCTTAGTCTCACCAAAACCTGCTCAATATCGCGCAAATGGTTCTCAAAACTGTCACTGTATATGATAATGTCATCCATATACACGAAGCACAGCCTCCCCAGAAGACCTGCCAGGATAACATCAGCGGTTCTCTGCCAGACAGCAGGGCTGTTGGCCAGACCCATCGGCATTCTTTTCCATTCATAGTGCCCTGAGGGCGTGTTGAATGCCGTTTTCTCGGCATCTGCCGGATCCATTGCTATCTGCCAGAATCCCGCCGCCATGTCCACTACCGTGAAGTACCTGGCAGAGCCCAGCTGAGAAAGCGTCTCCTGTATATTGGGGATGGGGTATGGATCGATGCGAGTTACGGCATTTAGTTTGCGGTAGTCCACTACCAATCGATACGAGCCATCTGGCTTTTCCACCAATAGTGCTGGTGCTCCCCAGGGTGACTTTGAGTGTTCGACAATGCCGCGATCAATCAGGTCCTGCACCTGCCGCTCCATCTCCTCACGTTGGGAGTAAGGAATCCTGTACGCACGCTGGTAAACGGGCGATGAAGTGCCGGTTTCTATCCTGTGCTTTATAACGCCACAGCAGCCCAAATCCAGGTTGGACGCGGCGAATACCTCCGAGTAGTCGTTCAGCAAACCAGCCAGAGCCTCCCTCTCCCTGGAATTTACGTGAGAAAGATCGAACGACACCTTTGGAGCAGCCGAAGGACTAGCATGCTATACAGTTGCGAGTACCGTATCGGTGGGCTCACGTTGCTCTATCGCAGAGGTGAAGAAAGCCAATGTTTTGTTCTTGGGAAGGCTCAGTGGCTGCTGGCTACAGTTAACCACCCGTAGGGGCACTCTGTGGGCGTCATTAACTGTCACGAGGCACGCGGCTGCCTTCAGGCCATTGCTGAGAGAGTCGACCGGCTCAAGCACTCCCACAGCGCCGCTCTCTACATCTGAAGGCACAAACGCGTACAAAATGTGCTCCGACCAAGGAAGGACGACCGCCTCCTCGACCAGCCGGACGGCAACCCGCGAATATACCTTCTCCAATGATCCCACTGTTTGACGGGTGTCAATATCGGTAATGCGAATCTCAGCCCCTCTCCTGTTCAAAAACGGAACTTTTGAGCCGCCCGCATTAACCTCTTCCTCAGAGAATGAGACTACTACCTTCCCTTTTCTCAAAAAATCCTGCCCTAATATACCTGACACTCCGTTTGGCAGAGACACCGTGTCCGGGCATACGTAGCAGGGGTGCTCTAATGCAATTCCGCCGAGAGAGAAGTGTAACCGGTAGAGTCCACTTATGCCAAGAGGATCCCCCGTTATGCCTACAAATTTGGTTGCCATACCACCAGACGCTTCCAACACCTCGCGGTCCCCCTTCCTTCGAAGCGTGTTAAAACTGCTCTCCTTAAGCAATGTCACCTTTGACCCCGTATCTATCAACAATTCCATACAACAACCATTTAACTTGCAACGCACAACAGGGCATGCCTCGTCGGCCACACAAACTACCACCACCTCATCATCTACTGCTCCCTCCCCACGCTCCTCAGGCTGGGGAGGACTAACTAGTTTTTTGACTCGGTATCTGGAGCCCCGCTGTAGGCTTGCTTAGGGCGTGTCTCGCCTGCTTCTCTTTGTGGCTCCCCACGGCGCACGTTTTGGCAGAACCTGGCGATGTGTCCGCGACCCTGGCAAGCGAAGCATACGATTTCTTCAAAATCTCGCATACCGCGCCTGTAGCTTTGTGGCGGTCTCCGGTTTCCAGCGAATGGGCGCTGTTGAGCGCGCGCTTCAACCTGGCATTCTACCTGCTGAGATAGCAGCTGTTCTAAGCGATCTAACCGCTCTGTCAAGAGAGCAACCTCAGGGTTGAGCACCGCTCTCTCTATGACGCGTACTCTCGCTGCGGCTGTCGTTAACGCTTCATTTTGTTCCTCATCCAATGCGGCCTCCACGGCTTGGTCGAAATTGCTCGGCTTGCGCGAGAGCACGAACCGGCGCACGGGGTCTTGCAGACCAGCCACGAACAAAGCGGTCATTTCCTCTTTAAGTAGATCCTCCGCGTATTTCTTCCTTAGCTGGTCTCCTTCCTCCTCCCTGCTTAACGTATCGCGTGCTAGGCGCTGAAGCCGCGACGCAAATGTTCGCACGTCCTCCCCTACCATCTGTCCGGCGTCACGGAACCTCTGTACCCGCACGTGACGTGGTTCAGTGTCGAAATGCTCAAACGCGAGCTTCTTAAATTCCGCAAATGATTTTGTGGATTTTACTTTTTCGTCTCGCCATGCAAAATCATGAGCAGCTCCTGCCATCTTACACCTCGCCATTCCCAGCATTTGAGCATCGGACCATCCCCCCATTTTCCCAATCTCTTCTAGCATGGAAAAGAAATCGCAGATTGGAACCCCTGTCTTATCTCCCGTAAACGTCGGAATGACGCTTCCTAATGCCAGCATGCTTGCTCCGAGCGACGGCTGTGGAGTGGGAGCTCCCTCAGATACAGTCTTTTTTTTTTTTCAAGCCCTCCAGTGCCTCAAGCCTCTCAAATGGGGGTAAAAGTCCCACAATCAGTCCCGTGATTCCCTTTTGATTACAATTTTGAAGTCATGAATGTCACAGCATTCAGAGGACATTTGCTTTTGAGACCCCACTTCTGACACCAGTGTGATGACCCCCATAATGCGCAGGTCCACACGGGACGGAGAGGCAAAGAGACACCGTATGGCTCAGTTTAAACAAACAGGTATATTCAATAATTACACATGATTAAGGTTATACATCAGAGGCTGGGGCGTCCGAGCTTACGTGCCGACGACTTCATGGGGGCGATGGAGTGGCTCCGGAGTTGGGCTCGAGCGGTTGCTGGCAGAAGCTGCACGCCGTCGGGCTTCGGCGCTGAAGGCCCTCTTGGCGAACGATGTCGTCCTCAGCTCAGACCCGACTGCATCCGTTTACATGTGCTTTTAAGCACTTGATTAACAAAGGACTAAGGGCGGTCATTTCCAGTGGCCCGCCCAAAGCATCAATTCTCCAATCCAAAATAACATGCGAGATGGGGACCACCCCTTGGGTTGGGCTTAGCCTCGAACCCAGAGTCTGTTAACAATACAAACTAAATAAACAACAAAAACGCCACCACTCTCTCTCAAGTGAGAGTATACACAGGCTCTCTCTTCGGAGCTAATTCACTAGCGCCTGTCTTTCCACATTCTTGGCGAGTACTGCCTGTCCGCCATGACAGGTGTCCGTCACGGCCCTTCTGGGAATGCGCTTTTGTTCACGAGGCACGGCGGGAAGCTGTGGGTGCCTTCCCGGCGATAGCCCACGTCGAAAGGGGAAGGAGGGAAAGAATGTTGTCTTCGCGGTAGCGCATAGCGTCGGCTGTGGTACGGCGCGCTCTGGCCCGCTGACAGCTCCCTTGTCCTGGAATGTGCCCGGAAATTGGGGAGGATAAAGCCTGTTTCCCCGGGGCGGCGGCGGGTCCGGTTGTTCTGGTCGTCACTCAAAGAGCATGGCTGGGTAATTGATGATGCCGCTGTCACGGGTCTCCGTCTACGCCGCGCCGTCGAACGTGGATCCTCGTAGCACACACGGAATGTCACAATGGTGTAGAAAGGTTGTGTTTGCCAATTGCCGGTTCGTGCGTGAATGAGCGAGAGGCTTCCAATACGAACAAGTATACACGAAGCAGGTTGCCAAGTATTGACACATATAAAGTACTCACCGACGTACTGGTGGTAACCGCGCATGGGACACCCCTGCCCGCATGCCATATACTCTCTGAGGTTTCATCCCAGATTATAAGCTTCTCCTATTGCGTGCACATCAATAGTATCTGTAAACACCATGTTAAATAATACCATCATCATTTTGGCTTTCCTGTCTCACAGGATTCTCAGAATTGTTTTTAACTGAAAAACTTCTTAGTCACTTTTTGTTTGTTTTTTTCGTTTGTTTTCTGAGGTCGAGCAGCCGACCTCAACCTCACAATTTGAGGTTGAGGTGAGGTTGAGCAAGGTCAGCAGTGGCCTCAGGAAAAGTTAGGTAAGGGCGTCTAAGGGGGCCTCAACTGATGAGGTTGAGTGAGGTCGGCAAATTTTCTTTGAGGTTGAGGTGAGGGCCAGATTTTTCAGGTCAAATGCCCACCTCTGGACCGGAGAGTGACAAATTATTTTCAATGCGCGTCTTTTCGTGCAACCGACGTGCTACAGGCAGGCCTAGAGCGCTTCTCCCCACGCCTTGACACCATCTACGAAGCATATGCCATCGAGGGCTGAGATGCTGCATGCCCGTGTCCTTCGGCGGAGTGTCTTTTAAGAGCCCAGGAAGCGTGGGTTATATGACGCAAGCGCACTGTTTGAAGCGATTCAAACGCGCATGGCTGGCGACATTGAGGAACATAACGTCGAGATGATCGGCACTTGCTTGTTTAGTGGGAAATAATAATAATAATAATAATAATAATAATAATAATAATAATAATAATAATAATAATAATAATAATAATAATAATAATAATTGGTTTTGGGGGAAAGGAAATGGCGCAGTGTCTGTCTCATATATCGTTGGACACCTGAACCGCGCCGTAAGGGAAGGGACAAAGGAGGGAGTGAAAGATAAAGGAAGGAAGAGGTGCCATAGTGGAGGCGTCCGGAATAATTTCGACCACCCGGGGATCTTTAACGTGCACTGACATCGCACAGCACACGGCCGCCTTAGCGTTTTTCCTCCATAAAAACGCAGCCGCCGCGGTCGAACCCGGGAACTCCGGATCAGTAGTCGAGCGCCCTAACCACTGAGCCACCGCGGCGGGTTGGGAAATAATGGACAAAATGCATTTTTGTGTTAAAGTCTTCATTTGTTGTGGAGGATACTTTTTTGCGCGGGCAATGCTTAATACCCTGTCGTGCGACACCCGGCAACGGTATGTTATCTTTCCAGTTCCTTTAGTTCTTCCAGGATTCATCGTCCTTGAACCTTTCTCGTTGCCTGCTGTAACCCTTCATCCGGAGAACCTGGGAGATCGTCAACGCCAGCGTCGACTTTGGAGCAGTGACAGCATTGGTATAAATTTAAAAAAGGAAAAAAGAACCCGGCAGCCATTTTCTCAACGAGGTGAAATGCGCGCAATAAGAAGTTCACTTTGCTTTGCCATTTTTTTGTTTTGCTGATCTTGGTCGTTAAAAGGAGCGGAGGAGGATGCAGCTGCGTTGCTGAAAGAATTCCACGCGCGGATAAGCGGCGGCTATCTCAGTTTTTACGACGCTGGAGAGCCATTCTCTGCAGGTCACATGCACGTGTTGTCGTTATATTTGACTCTTGGCCGTGTAAACGTGCACGCCGGCGAGGAGGAAAGGAGAGAAGGCGAAGGGGACGAGTGAGAAAGGAAGTGAAAGCCGACAACCAACCTGGACCGTGCATGCTGTCTGTACGATGAAGCGTAAAAAACAAAAAACACGATTTAAAATAATCAGTAAAACAAAACAAAAACTAAAAGTTAATCAACAAACAGCATACAAGAACAAAGTGTTACCTCTGGCGAAATGACACTCAAAGGATATTCCCCGCATGTCGTCCAGAGCAGGCATAAATACCTTCATTTGCGTTAACGGCGTAGTTAATAATTTAATTTTAAACCGTTGGTGTTGAACGGAAGGTTCATTTGCAAATTCCCGGAGCGACAAAAGAAACCATGAACGGGATCTTTTTCCTAAAGGTATATACCTTTTTCGCGGAAGCGTTCCGCGCCCTATTATCGAAACGTGCAGAGAATTAAATGTTGGGGTAACCGGCGCGTTTTGAACTTCCCGCGCTCTCCTGCAGACTGGCTGTTATCATTGCGCAGTCGCGCAGCCGCTGCCAGGGCGAGTGAGAGGCCTCAGTTCTTTTTCTATGACGTCTCCAGCGATTCCTCTAGGGCGCGCAAATAAAGCTGAGGATTTTCTCATAGCAATGAAACTTCGTCGCTCTGACTTTGTCAGAGGCTCTACAGATCTCTAATTAACGGTAACTAAGAAAAAGTAAATATTGACCACAACTAATCATTTGGAACAGTGTGATGAAAAGGTAGGCCTGTTTGCTCCAGGTGACCGCCAACATTGTTGTGGCAAGTTTAATTTCCCCTACAATATTATTCTTTAAAGCGTTTTGTCAAAACCTCCACTCCCAGCGGCCTCAGAGACTTCCACGTCGAAAATATACGCGTGCCATAGCACCGCGCGTTGATCTCGACGTCAAAACTGGGAGACCTTTGATAACTCGCAAAATTCAACCCACGTGCGGCCAACTGCCGCTCACTGCCAGAGCAACAAGTGTCAACCGTTGGAACGCATTTATGTAGGTTGGCCAGGTGGAAGCTTCGTGGAACTTCGCTCCGAGATCTGACGGAGAGGTGGGTCTCGTGACGAGACGGCAGCCTCGCCGCGTTCCCGCTGCGATAAATGCGTGCGCGGCTGGCGGTGCGCACATCGTGTTACGGCTCCCTTTCCGACCACGCGCCTTTCTCGCCGTCTGCGCCGGCAGTGGAGACGGGAAGGGGGAGGGTCGCCAAACAGCGCGGACGGCCAAGCCTCTGCTCTGTTTTACTATTATCCTTCTCTCGCCCCCGTCTGCGTCTCTCTCTTGTTTCTGTCACAACGCGACGGAGCCGGGAGTGGGTGCGGATTGCCGGTGAGTTGCCCCAGCAGCTCACGTGCTACTCGAACACCGGCGCGCTTTGAATTGTCGCTGCACGGTGCGCGCGTTTCTCTATCGGCAGCCTGCGGTGCGCGTACGCGCTCAGGTAGAGAGCGAGGCGATAGCTTAACTGGCTGTGCATACAGTAGATGCGCGAGGTGTAGCCTGCCTTGTCGGGAGAACACAAGTGCACGGAACCGTGAACAGATCTGCTGGTGGAAGCGTTCCGCTCCGGCAGTTACGGAAGGCGCTACGTCAATATTCCTACATGAAACCAACCTCTGCGTCGTCCTGCCTGCTTGAACACTGACTCCTTTGTCAAGGCTCTGACGTATATCGAGTGTGCCGCACCGCCGCTTCGAGCATTCTTAACAAAGTTCTAGTAAGCGTACTCCACGACTCGGCTTACTGTTCCAGTTCCTCAAGACGTACAGGGCGACGTCTATCAAGAATTTGTGCCGTCAGCAAAAGAAGTGACCCTCCGAAGAGTTCAAAAGGATCGCGGAGTTTACTGCACCCAGCCAAGCAGCGCTTTGTACTGCACTCCGCATTCGGATTTCTTCACTCCCTTTCTTGAAGAATTCAGCAGGCGTTCACAACTTCGCCCCGAGTCAAGTTCTTCCGACTGAACTTGGTTATCAGTGCTGACAGCGTTCGAAGGAAGCTATACCCATCTACACGGAGACATGCATCGCGGAAAGATGGAGACCGGGAGCGGAGACAGTGGAAAACACCATCACCACCACCACCACAAAAAGCGGGCCGCTGACCAGCTGAGCCCCATGAGCGGGGGCACGTACGAGCGACGCAACAGCGACATCGAGCTGGACAAGGTGACGGGTCCGCCCGAGGCATTCTACCACACGGCGAGACAGTCGAGGCGAGCCTCGGTCATGGCCGAGCTGGTCATCAAGCACCTCGAGGACCAGGAAGACAGGAAGGAAGAAGGTGGGTGCCACTGCAGGTTTGCCAACCACGGTTTGCAGTGCAGGTTCTAGGTTTACTATGCATCAGCGCCTGGAGGCTGTTGCTGAACGGAGGTTATACGGCCTACACACCGTGACACGATGGTGTTGAGGGACAAGAAGACCAGAGTCGCGCTGAGGCGTACGTCCATAGTTCGATTTCCAAGCACCGCAATGACCAAGAAGAAGGAAGACTACGACACAAGCGCTTTCTTAATCCATGTCATTGTTGTGCTTTGGAATCGAAGCATAAATCACCTAGCAACTTGCCCATTAGCTTTCTTTCCAAACCTCTTGTCCTTGGCTTGCCGCGGGTGTCACTAGCCGAGTTGTATTGGGCGATTGCGCCCCGTGCCGTAATGAGACCCTTAAAGCAGTTGCAGAATTTTCCAACGATAACAAGTCTCGACCCATCACCGGTCGCTCTGATTATATCATCTTGTGTGTGCATAACCGTCAAGGTGCAGTCTAATCAGGCGTCCCGTTCCATTCAGTTCCTTTTTTTTTTAATTTCTCCTTTCTCTCTTCTGAGGAGATGGTTGCAAACCTGTACGGTTACCGTTCGGCAGTCGTTGTTCACTTTACGGGGTTTTCTTGTTTCATTATTGCGTAATAATAAACCAGAAGGCGAGTGTATGTGAAAACGTAATCAGCGACACAGGCCGGAATGGGATGTCATGACTCCATCGCCTCAACTCCAGTTGTTGTTAATTTCTGTAGCGGTTTTGAGAATTATTGGGTGTCGCATACACGAAGGGGGCGAAGTCGCATATACGAAATATCTTTTTAACTTTTAAAACTGCTAAAGAAAAAAAACGCGCGCTGGGGGGGGGGGGGGGGGGGGGGCGTAGTTTTCTGCTGGAACATTTCTCGCTCGGAGGAGAGGAGGGAGGGAAGCAGTTGCCCTCCCACCGTTTGCCGCGTTTTTTTTTTAATCCGCCTATGGCTGCATTCATTCATATTTTCAGTCCAGACATGTGATAGGAGCGTGTCGAGCTCTCAGGAAATTTTGCAGCAGTAATAAAATTTTTGCTTCCATTATGCTACTGTTTCAGGGAAATCATCTTGGGTCGGATAAGTCGGACTCTTGGGTCGGGCTCTACCCCCCCCCCCCCCCACCCTCCCGCACACCTAATCGCATAACTCTATTCTTCCCCGGCTCTGTCTACTGCACTAGTATAAAATAAGAAGTGCGTGACATATGGCAAAGTGCAGGCCTTAATTGTTTTCTAAAAGCATGGCCTCCTTTCTCGTGATGCAAGGTGCTGTTAGCTGAATACCAAACCAACTGCGTAGGTGCCTTGGCGCAAGTCCATTGACGTTAGCAGAACATTAACGTTGAGGCACCAGCTGCCATCTACCTAACCACGTAGAAGTGAACGCCAGCCCGACTGCCTGGTAGGGAATGTTCCGCTCGCCCACCCCCATGACGTGCCATACTTGTCTGCCGGTCTCTGCTGGCGTCCTCGCCCTATATCTGCAGCATGTCGTCCCGGCACATGTGTAACTGCTTGCCACCTGTATAGGCTGCACTGCTTTTCCCCGCAGCCTTGCCTTCCGGAGATAAGTACATGCCACTCTGCGCGGCGTATGTATACATATGACTTCCGGTCTTCACTGCATGCTATAACAGTGCGGCTTTCGAAACTGGAATAACACGTCAGAGGTGCACGACATCGGATGCAGGCGCATGCTCAACTCGGTGCTTGACAGTGGCCTCAGTCTACTCGGCGTAAAATATTACCCTACTCCCACTTTTTTTTTTAAGAGATTGCTATTAACAACATTCCCAAAGCGTGAGTTAGGGTTGCCCAAACTATCACGTAACTATGCTACACAAGGAGAATACTGCCCCTCTGTGTCGGGGCAGTCGCGGAAGGAGGGCTTTTGAGAATGTGCCAATGTGCGGCCATTGATCTAACATAACCAACAGTCCGGGACAAAGACGAATTATTTCATATATTGTAAGATTTCACTATAACAACCAATAGATCCGCAGATATACGGTTGGCAGGCTTGCATTTTCTTTTTCTTTTTTGCTACCAGCGTTTTTGCTATCGTCAAAAGCGTTCCTCGTTGGTTTTCTATGGAAGTCTTAGCTGCTCGATGCGAGCGATTGAAGCAATTTAAAAGAAAGACTTTGCTACACATCGGAAGAATGGACCATTACCTTCAATATTTCCGAAACAGTACCTCACACTTTTCCAATATTCAAAATTTTTGCCGAATAATGTTGGACATGTGTCCTTGGTTGCAGAAGAGTGGATGGTAGGGTGGGAGGGCCAGTTAGAGGCTTGCAGTATGTGGTGTTTTTTTTTTTTTACAACTGCACAGCGATCTCACGAATGTAGCTTTCATACGTCTTCCTCAACAGAGTGTGTACCACAAACGACCCCCCCCCCCCCCCAAATTGTCACTGTGTTAGCAGAGTATATATACCTCTCATTCGGCGGAGACGCCATAGTCTCTGTGTCCGAAGCTTCTACCTGTGCCTCTCATCACCACACTTTTACCCTCCAAAAGCAGCACTCAGCCATCCTCCAACTCCAACCCTAACCCTCCCGAAAGCTTCCAATCAGCACCCATTTGCACCCTTCTCCTCTCACCAGAATCTTACGCAGCAGAAGTACGAAAAAGCGACGGCGAATTCAAATTCAAAGACTCAATGGGAACACGATCATTGTGAATGCGAAATGTAAAACCAATACTGCGAACGCAAATTTGAAGCATTACATCGTATAATCGCCTGTCGATTTTTTTTTTTTACGGACAAGCGATTGAGGAGGTCGCCATTGGCATCTGAGTCCCCCATTTTTTTATCGTTGCAGTGGTTTTGAGCTTCCTATGTTCTACCCAAGTGTCTCGATGCTTTATCGTTTAAAGCAAACGGCTCACTCGGCTGCCAACAACGCAGTCATATCCGACCTCTTTTAATTGATTAATACGCTCATCTTCCTGTACTTCAACACTCTGCCGTTTGAAGAAACCGGTTGTGGCCAAAGACAAAATCAGTGATAGGCCTACGACGAAGCCGCATTGTAAAGCGAAGTTCTCGTGTAAAACGCGTCGCTATCTCGCAGTAATGTTGGAGTCTCGTGTAAACTGACCGGTTGCTGGTTACAGGACCAATGAATCGGCAGTCACTGTAATAATGTATAACTTTCGAAAGCTGGTCCAGATGTAGCTGTGAATTGCTACTCGCTCGCAGAACCCGCATTTCGGAATTGGGTTGATTGTAACAACAGAAATTCAGCTACACGCGTCAATGGCATATTTGCAGCTATGGAAAGGTTTACTGCATTGCAATTTTTTTTGGAACATTTTAGTTTTTTCCTTCTTCTGGAAATATGAAGAGAACCACTAGGCCCGCGCCTTTTCCTACACTCTAATGACGAATCAGCATATATGGAGACCGCAGCGGTGGCCTAGTCGTTTGAGCATCCGCCTCGCATGCGGGAGGTGCGGGGTTCGATCCCCAGTGCCGCCGGGCACCCACCGGTGACACAATGGGTACAAGCTTTACCCTGGTCTGGTGCTCGGCTTCTTTAGGGTGAAATGCCTGGGAAATGGGTCTTTGAGTCCACTTTGAGAAATGGAAAATATCTTGTGCCATGGCGCTCTTGGTCCATAGATGCCCTTGCGCCATAAACATTCATAATCATATATGGGAGAAAAATGGGAGTAAGCTATCCTCTAGCGCAGTCTCTTTTTAGTGGCAAGATATGCTGCCCCAGTTCCAAAGCAGGATTTAGATTACTAAATATACGGAATGCTTATTCTTGGTAACGGGTATATTCCCACTGCAAAGCATAGTAACCTGATACAGTTACCAATGGGAGCAGACTAGCTGTTAAATGCCTCACCGGAGGTCCTTACGTTAGCAAATAGAGGAGGCCGAGACCTCGGTTAAAATTTCCGTAACTGATAGAACGGCCCAGCCCCGCCGCGGTGGCTCAGTGGTTAGGGCGCTCGACTACTGATCCGGAGTTCCCGGGTTCGAACCCGACCGCGGCGGCTGCGTTTTTATGGAGGAAAAACGCTAAGGCGCCCGTGTGCTGTGCGATGTCAGTGCACGTTAAAGATCCCCAGGTGGTCGAACTTATTCCGGAGCCCTCCACTACGGCACCCCTTTCTTCCTTTCTTCTTTCACTCCCTCCTTTACCCTTCCCTTACGGCGCGGTTCAGGTGTGCAACGATATATGAGACAGATACTGCGCCATTTCCTTTCCCCCCAAAACCACTTATTATAGAACGGCCCGTGTTTTGGAGAGGGAGTTTGTCTCTGTTTCCAACCGCGAGTATTCCTATTTTTCGCGATGGAAATCTACCCAGGGCCCGAACAGGAAAATCGACTCCTAAAAGGGAAGTGCGCTGTGGGACAGCTTACTCCCCTTTTTTACTCCTTTCTGTTCAGAGTGTTCTGACTACCACGCATAGGAGGAGGATAAAAAGTTGAGTCCACGGTTGGCTGAGCACGCCAAAGGCATAATCTGGGCAGCGAATGCTTGTAATCCTCACCGGTGTAACATCGAGCATGGCCTGAATTCAAATGTTTGCTCTCGTCCTTTTTAGGCATGATCTATTTCTCGCTTCCAGACTCTGACGTCAGGAGGCCAAACAAAATACAAGTGACAGGGAAGTGAAGTATAGCTGGTCACTTAAAAGTCGCTGGTCGCTGTAAGGAAAGCCGATCAGCTTTCAAGGTTACGGAGCGCAATCTTACTCTTTCTCTTACTCTTACTCTTTTTTTTCTGTTTCATAAATTAAATTTTCACATTCTGTACAGAAGAACAAGCGCAACACATAAAGCGGTGGGACGCCTGTTTATATTTTGGTATGTACAGCACGTCACGCTCAGCACGGACGTACACACATATACTGCTCAAGATTTGTTTATAAATCTCACTCTTTTTCTCTGCCTTGTGATCGCCCGCGCTGCTTTTCAACCTCAGTGCGACAGTTAGATGGTATCTTGCTCTTTTAATGCTCCGTCCTCTCGTATTCTTATTTGTTCTAGCAATACGTCTTTCTAAATACAGCTCTGCACACGTGACCCTTTACACCTCACACCTATCCTATTCACAATTTTCTTATTATATGCACATTCTCGCACCCCCTTTAGTTTTTAAAGTTTAGTTTAGTTAGTATTTTAAAAGAGGTCACCCCACCCAAATTCGGGACATAAACTGCTTATTGCATATTATTACCCGTATATCAAGCTTCATTTCTTTAGGATTTGCGGCCATTCGGTGCAGCAGATGTGTATTTTTTCTTTACCTTTTAAGTGAATTGCACAACCATTTAGCCTTGCGTATGGCGCTCTTAGACCGAAGATGATTTTACGCCAAAAAACCTATTGTCATCACTGTAATCACCATTTGTCTGTGCTTTCCTTTTTTTTTTCTCTCGTTACGCTTAACGATTCAGACCGCGGGTGCATGTGTGTGAGTCTACATAGCCCCACTGGGCCTGCAGAATCGGGGCCGAATGCCAGCTGGTGTCACAGATAGACTATAGCTCGGGCCGTTCGTTCAGGCCGGCGTGTTTGCTCTGCACACAGCTGCACATACCTCTCTGTCCTCGCTGCCTCACTGCGCATAGCGCAGGCGGTCAGGTCTCGGTGCGAGCTGCCTCTTTCCGATGTAGGCGAGGAGCCCTCTCTCTCTCTCTGTCTCTGTAAAATACGCGTCTACATGTCTGTAAATTCTTCCTTTCCGCCGAAGCAGCTTCAGCGTTGGCACGCTAGCAGAACTATGGGCGTCCTGCTGTTGAACTCCGCCTTTAATTTCAACACACACCAGTTCCGCGTGCCAAACCAGGCGCGCAGTAATGGGGTTGCCGGAACTGCGATATAGGCGTAGCGTTTGTCAACGTGCACTGACATCGCACAGCACACAGGCGCCTTAGCGTTTTTCCTCCATAAAAACGCTAAGGCGCCCGTGTGCTGTGCGATGTCAGTGCACGTTAAAGATCCCCAGGTGGTCGAAATTATTCCGGAGCCCTCCACTACGGCACCTCTTCTTCCTTTCTTCTTTCACTCCCTCCCTTATCCCTTCCCTTAAGGCGCGGTTCAGGTGACCAACGATATATGAGACAGATACTGCGCCATTTCCTTCCCCCCCCCCCCCCAAGAAAAAAAACAATTATTAAATAATATGAAGGGTCACGCGCGATGCAACAGTAGAATTTACCTCTCTCTCCCCATACTTCATTCACTTGTCATCATCGCCATCAGACTAACTACGCCCACTGCAGAACAAACGCCTCTCGCATATCCCTCAAGTTAAAACTATCCTGGAGGCACCGGGCTGCTTCCAGCGATCCCTACGACAGAGGGCGACACGAAGCCGCGTTGGCTAGAGATAAGACGCGTAAGCGGGCTCGTCGAGTTGATGAAGCCGATGAAGAGCGGCAAGTACGTCTGGAGAAGCAGCGGCACAGGCAACAAGAGAACCTCAACCGGAAAAGGGCAGCGGATCCTGCCAACGTTTCCGCGTCGACATCGGCCACTGGGTCGGTTGCCTTTCGCTCCGTATAACCTGGTTCAGTCGAGTTGAGCCACAGCCTTTTTTTTTACTATACTGGCGGCCAAGGACCCGTATTAATTCGTTACATGAACTGTTTACCTGCACGGTCACTTTGAGGCCATCTTGTCAGGTTCTTTTTTGCAGTTAACAAAATGCAGATGTGTCGTATACAGAGGTGGGCATCTGACCTCAAAAATCTGGACCTCACCTCAACCTCAAAAAGAATTTGTCGACCTCGCTCAACCTCACCTCAACCTCGAATTGTGACATTGAGGTCGGATGCTCGACCTCAGAAAACTAACGAAAAACAAGACAAAAAGCGACTAAGAACTTTTTCAGTTAAAAACAATCTGAGAATCCTGTGAGACAGGAAAGCCAAAATGATGCTGGTATTATTTAATAAGGTGCCTACAGACACGATTGATGTGCACGCAATAGGAGAAGCTTATAATCTGGGATGAACCCTCAGAGAGTATATGGCCTGCGGGCAGGGGTGTCCCATGCGCGGTTACCACCAGTACGTCGGTGAGTACTATATATGTGTCAATACTTGGCAACCTGCTTCGTGTATACTTGTTCGTATCGGAAGCCTCTCGCTCATTCACGCACGAACCGGCAATTGACAAACACAGTCCTTCTACACCATCTACCAGAAATTGGGAGGAGGAGGAGGAGGAGGAGGAGGAGGAGGAGGAGGAGGAGGAGGAGGAGGAGGAGGAGGAGGAGGAGGAGGAGGAGGAGGAGGAGGAGGAGGTATTCACGATACTCGTCGATGTACTTTTCAATGCGACGGGTATGCAGATGCATATCAGTATATTTAGATTTTCTAGCTCTATCCGGCATAGCGAGAATGCTCTTTTCAGTCCTCTGTATGTTGCCTTCGAAAACACTTAACGAGCTGCGACGACTGCAGTACACCAACAGAGGCACGTTGTACTTGTCTGTGTAGAAGCGAGCAGCTTCTTTTATTAATGCGAAAGCATTGGATGGCTCACCCTCAAGGTCATATCCGCAAAGAAGTGTCCGCAATAAACGGCGCCATGCGACGTCACGAGCCGACGAGTCACGCGACAATGATGATGACGTCCCATAATTAACCAATGCCAATTAATATAATTGGGCAACGCTAAGACTAATTGGTATTATTAGTGATGGCACCATATGAGTGTGACGTCAAACCAGGTCACGTGACGGCTATGTAATGTGCCATCAAACCTAGTCACGTGACGGCGCTGTAATATGACATCACACCTACTCACGTGACAACGATGTAATTTCTCGTCATACCAGGCCCCCATCCAACCCCCTTCCACCCCATTTCAAGATCCATATGGATCCCACATTACTACACATGCGCGCATGACGCATTGCAAAGAGTGCCCACAACCCGGCCCACATTAAGAACATTCGGATTGTCCAGCAGGTAAACGCGCCAGTCCTCATGTATATCATACAGCAAATATCATGCAACGACACATGCCTTTGACTCTCGAGATGATGGCGCTGATGATGCTAACAGTGTATCCTTATGAGCCCGGGGAAGTCTGATATACCGCTACCAAATTAAAAGTTGCCAGTATATTGATTAAATATTGCGCATTACCCAGCAACCAAAGACAATTACTATGCGGGAAAATAGGAATACCTGCAGCTAATAATTAAGGATGTTGATGTTGATGTTCCTGGGAAGTCAAGACCCTCCCCCGTCCCCGTTTCCGCCACTTCCCTCCAGGTGGCGATGGTAAGGTTTCGAAACCCTGGGAAATCTCCACGACTCGGTGAACCAGCGGCATTTTGAAAGAAAGGGCTATATTACGTTTTCGGACCCTGTGCCAACTATTAAAATCACACGGGTCAGAATAACTGGCCTAGAATGGGCAGCGTGGACCGCTCTCTCTATCAGGATCACCACGGCTCTCCGCTCAAATTTCCCCGCAGGGAAATATTTTTCTGAGCCCCCCCCCCCCCCCCCCTCCCTCAACCCCCCCTACCCACCCACCAACCCTCTCCCTACCCCGGGGAAAAAAAAAAAAAACGTCCAAGTACTCATACGCCTCAACAGAATTCTGGGTGCCATTTTGTCAACCAGTCTGAGACAAGCTGCTTTAATTCAATCACTTGTTTTCCTTCAAACCTGAACTAATCAATGGTACGCCAGCATACTCGACGTTTTTTACCCACGAGCACCGTGCGAGCATTCAGCGAAGCCGTTTAAGACGCACGATGGGTCTCTGAAAAATAGTTAAAGCAAAGATAACGTGTATAGTGCCTGGTCGTCTGCAAGGCAGGCCACCAACCTAGCTGATCCCATACGAGAAAAGAAAAAAAAGAGAATGATTAGAATATTGTTTTATTTCTGCTTGTATTAGCTTGTTTTTTGCCTTTTCATGTCATTTCCCCGCTGCTCGTGTTCTGTTTGCATTTTGGTATTTTTGCTCAATTTGTGATCTGTTTCTGTAATCCACTCCTGCTTGGGCCTCACGGCCTGCAGTATGTCATAAATACATAAATACAAACAAAAATGGCACACTAAAAACAGAAGCGAACAACAGTGCGCCCCATTAAACGTCATATTAGAAGGTTTGAAACAGCGACTCAGCAGCACAGCGCGAGCATGTAATCAGTTCCATTCACACACCTTCATAAAAAAAAAGGAAAAGGAATCAGCTACCGCATCATCATACATTCATTATAGTTTTGCATTTTTAAGCCGCTGCAACACCGCTATGCTGGTGCGTTCGCCTCGTGTTGTGGTGTTTCGGCATAATAAGCGAATTCCCGAGAAGGAACAAGGAACAGGAGACCAAAGAGAGGTTATTCGGAAGGATAAAAAAGCGAAATTATATTTGTATCTGCTTTCATTAAGGAACGGGAATATACATAATTAGTGTGAGATTTGAAAGGGGAAGTCACCGATCAAAAGCTTCGAAGGTGTTACAGGTTTTTCTGGCTTCGTGCTTTTTAAATCAAATCAGCAGGTGTCATTGTTAGGAACCACCTGAATCACTCCCTCGCCTGTGCCGACTACTCCAGTTTCTGTTAAGTCAACTTGTAATGTACAGCAGGATCCCCTTTATTCGACTGCAAGGCAAGGGCCATGACGTCAGTGCCGGCAACGAGCATGAACACGAAGCAGTCTTGCTTGGGGCCACCCGCGCTGAGACGAATTTATTGCGTGCTTGTTGTACTGAACTTATTTGTTCGCGGCATCAAACAAAGCTACCGGTGGTCAACGTGAGTTACGTGCTTTGCGCGCTCCCGGGAGTTTGAGCCGACCGGCAGGCAGCCGGGTGCTACGCCAGCGGGGCAAGGGGGAGGGAGAGTGGCGTGCTGTGACAGAAACACTCCTTCCGGGAAGACCAGTGGGGTGCGTCTTCCTGTAGGCTCGGACTGAACGGGCATTACGGCGCAGCACCGGAAGCTAAGAGGGAACTGTGGCATCCGGTTGGCCAAACAGGGGAAACCGAACACCAAGCGTCATCACTGCATGAACATTGCGGTGATGCGCTGCAACTCCGCTTCGGATGGGGCACTCGTCGGAGTAAGACGTGGCAACTGCAAAAGTGACGTCCTCACTCAACTTCAAACTCACGCTTGAGGTGGAGGTCTGATTTGCTGACCTCACTCACAAAATTTCGAGCCGTCGCCGACCTCACCTCAACCTCACCTCACGACGTGAGGTTGAGGTCATTTTGAGGTTGAGGTCGACCTGATGAGGTCGAAACCTCATGAGGTTGCCCACATCTGGTTTTATATTTTCTGTGGTTTAGAGAGAATGATGCGTGAGAGGCGCGGCTACTGCTTTTCTCTGCAGGTGCAAAAACTACTGTTCAGTAATATTTTTCATATTTTGCCATTCCATCACATTGAAATAAATGCTTTATAACCATCCTCATCTTTGCACTGCGTTTTGACAGTGGGGCCTCGGTGGGAGGGATCCGGAGTGGCAGCGTTTAATTGGAGGAGAAATGCAGAAGGCGTCCCTGTGTTGTGCGGCATCACCGCGTGTTAAAGAACCCCTGCTGGTCTAGATTAATACGGAGCCCTCCACTATACTGCGTCCCTCATAGCCCACGCGTCGCTTCGGCACGGCACAATTTACCGTGTGGTGTCAACGAGGCAAGTGGGATATGGATATAGCAAGGCAGAAGTTTAGCAAAGTCGGTATAGATGATGATGATGACGATGATGATGATGACCTCAGGCTTAATGGCACATACCCACGGCGGGGGATTGGCCAGGGTGCATTGCTGATACAGAAACACTAATGGGCAAGGAAGGGAGTAATTGGATAATTTTGTGATGTAGACACAGATTTGTATTAAAAATGGAGATTAAAAAAAGGAAATTAAAAGCATTGAATTCTCATTCTAGCAGAGGAATCTACCTGATAGACAGATGATATAGATCCAGCACCGTGTGTTGTCTTCCTCTTCATTTCCTGTTCCGTCCAGTTTGCATTGTTCTCTGCCACACTCCAAACACGAAAGGAGTAAAAAGCTGTCCGCTAACGTACTCTCTTTTATAAACGGGTGTGCGCTAAAGGACAGATTACTCCCTTTTCTTACTCCTAAACAGGTGTATTAGTGTTAAGAGTGCAAGATCATGGATATGGATATACAAGGTTCAGGGACCGAAGCAAAAAGGCTTTTCAGTATACCGAGCGGCCTCACTGTTGGCGAAGCTGGAGCGGGATATTTAATTATAGACAGATAATGTTCAGTTCTCACGGGTGTCTTGATGCACAGGTGCATGCTATACGTGTTTCGACACAACGTTCTTGATCACATTTAATGTGTATACCAACGGACTCGCCTCCTGGACGTACAATGCCTGGCATGTGCCTGCACCTCTTTCTCTCCGCCTATCCCATGTTCCATCCCCTTATCGGTTCCTTCACGGAGCAGTTCAGGTCTCCTCCCAGGAGCAGTCAGCTACCGCGATAATATTTGCGCAACCATATCTTCCCCTTCCCCAAAACCACAGGCCACACGTTACATTGGGTAGTCAGTATGTATATTATCCCAATTTCATTTAGCTTACCCTGAATAGGAAATAAATAGAAACTACGAAGTGGGGAAAGCTTCAGAGAGCGGAATACTATGCAAGTCTCAAAACAATCTTCTTTTTTATTTTGTCCTGAGCGCGATCCGGCCGCTCATCGGCACGCTTAGCGCCTCGCTTACTGATCCTCAGCACTGCACTGACTTCAGCCACTGCTTTGCGTAGATAAAAAAACAAACATGAGTGTGCAGACAGATCTCGAGCCCATGTAAAATGTTACAATCCCAGAGATAGAGAGAGAGACTGTTATGAGCAAGCGGGCAGGAAAAGTTGGCGTGAAAGTTCTCCGAATTTGCATTTCGAATTTACCAATAGCGTGTGCTCAACCACTTGCTGCACAAGCACAGTGCAGTCATAACTGAAGCGCACTGTTTGGCGCGAGTTCGCACTGACAGTGGCGTATGGTGTACACACAATTTTTTGTCGCGCGGGTAGCGCTAGTGTGGCGAGTTTGGCCGTATTCGGTGTGATTACGTATGTGTTCTGGGGAGTTCCTGTGTGCCTCGTGGAGAGCTAGGGACATTTCGGTGCAAGATTAATCCCCACCTCTGGGTACATGCTCATTCGCACTGCCTATGCGCTACTCAGCAATCCGTTTCTGTGGGCGAACGTCGAACCTTGACTTTCGAGACCATGCTTGCACAAATAATAGCGCCATTGCAGTAGCTACATTCCTGTCTGCGCTTACTACACCATGCTTACTGCGCACGCTTTATAGGTACTGGTGCACACCGTGGAACGTGCTAGCGGCGTCAAGTGAAACGCGAACAAGAGAATTTAAATGCGAACTGCAAAACTGGAAAATATTACACCAGGGAGGCAGAGAGCGGTTGATTTTCGCATTGAAGGTGTAAAAACCGCTCTTTGGAAGTGTTAAAATTGTTACGCCAATTATACGCTGCGTGGCATGGCGCTGTGCGCAGGGTAGAAAACAAGGTTCAAGCGCGAGTGCTCGGGCTGTGGTTAGCCTCACGCTGGCCGTTCCCTGCTTTCATCCATTCTCCCGCTAACCCCCCCCCCCCCCCCCTAGCAACTTGGTGGAGGTGCTGGATGCGTAATCGGCGTAACAATATATAGGCCACGCTTGTATTTCCTCTATACTTCGTCTCACAAGATGTTTGCAGCACTACGGAAGGTAGAGCTCTCTCGTCCAATCAGGGCTGCAGAAACGCAGAAAATAGTCCCTCGAATATTTGAGGAGTGTATGACTATTAATCAAAACAATAAGCATTGCAACTAAAAACATGATTTGGACAGGTATATTTAAATGGTAGGGAGTGTTTCAATCACTGGTGAAATTACCAGACAAAGCCCGTACGGACACAGCTCTGCGGAGGCCTGCTGCGAGGTAGTGATGCGTCGCCACTTTCCAACATGGCGTCGGACGGGTCTGTTGTGTCTCCTGTGTGCTCTACACCGACAGTGCGCTGTTTCCCCAAGCAGGCGAAGCAGGTGGCTTTAAATGTTCTTGAAGCGCTTCGCGTCGAGTGCGGGGGCAGTTGGAGTACAAATGCGCTCATCAAGAGGACGGCAAAACTCACGCAGGTGAGCGAGCGAACGCTTTACAAGTGGACAACGGAGACGTTGAACGCGGGCCGAGTGTTGTCACCGAAGAAGCGTGCTGGCGGAAGAGGCCGCGAGCGGACGAAGAAGCTGGACGATTTTGACCTGAGCGTGTTGCGAAGGGTGGCACACACCTTTTTCCAAAGAGGGGAAATTCCAACTATCGCGAAGGTGGTTGGTGGTTGCGCATTTCGAAGAGGACGAAACGCTACCGACCGTGTCCGCAGCGACAATGCAGAGGATGTTGAAGAAACTTGGCTTCCGATATAAGAAGCGCTCTCGGAATGCGATGTTAATCGAAGCGACGCACATTGTGCAGTGTCGCCGCCGGTACCTGCGCCAGATAGCGGAGCTGCGACGCCAGGGCAGGCCTATTTTCTTCACCGACGAAACGTGGGTTAACGCCGGCCACACGCGAAGTCGAGTGTGGACTGACTGCACCATCCAATCTGCACACCAAGCGCATCGATCCGGACTGTCGACTGGTCTACAAAACCCCAGTGGCAAAGGTGGCAGGCTTATTGTGACGCATTGCGGTAGTGAGCAAGGTTTTGTCGAAGGCGCAGCGGAAGTTTTCCGAGCGAAGAAAAACTCGGGCGATTACCACGAGAAAATGAACGGGGAACACTACGAAAACTGGTTCTCCAGGAGACTTCTCCCACTACTACCACCCGGCAGCATTATAGTGATGGACAACGCGCCATAATCATTCTGTGAAGCAGGATAAAGTGCCGCGGATGAGTAGCCTCAAAAAGGACATACAGGCTTGGCTGTCCGGAAAAGGTGTCGCGTGGAGCAGCGGCATGGTGAAGGCCGAGCTCATGCAGCTTGTCAGCAATGTGAACACAGGTGGGGAGCAATACCGTGTCGACTGCATTGCTAAAGCTGCTGGCCATCTCGTTGGGCGCCTGCCACCGTACCACTGCCAACTGAACCCGATAGAGCTTGTCTGGAGCGACGTCAAGGGTTTCGTGGCCAGCCAAAACAAGACGTTTAAGCTCCAAGACGTCGAGCCTCTGGTTTGGCAAGGCATCACGCAAGTGACTGTTGAGAAATGGAAGAATTACGTGCAGCATATTATCAGTGAGGAAGATGTGATGAGAAAACTGGACCACATCATCGACGATGTTGTTGACCAGGGACCGGCCATTGTTGTCAACCTGCAGGACGACACAACCAGCAGTGCTGAATTCAGTTGTTATGAGGACGATGAGATGATCGAACCCGTTTAACGTGCGTTGCCTCTCGCGCAGCACATGGGCTTGTTTTGCATTTCGCCACCATCGACACTCGGCTGCCTCGGCACGCTGGAGTAAATAAATTTATATGCACATGACACGATTACTGAAATTTACTGCGACGCGACAACAGAGGAACTGATGAGAACAGTACCCTGGTTGTCTCACATATATCGGTGGACACCCGAACCGCGCAGTAAAGGAAGGGATAAAGGAGGGAGGGAAAGAAGAAAGACAATATCTCGGTGGACACCCGAACCGCATCGTAAAGGAAGAGATAAAGGAGGGAAAGAAGCGAGAGAAAACTGAAAATTGAAAGTTGGATTTTGAGGAAAGGCGCGGCGCTGCGCGGTGGAACACCTGTGGCTCGGTGCTACTATAAATAGAGGTAGAAAGAAGCCACCTGGACATCAGGTGGATCGAGCCACAGGCGCGTAGGAACACACTAATGTAGTGCGCGCCATCCTGATTGGACGAGAGAGCTGTACCTTTCGTAGTGCTGCAAACATCTTGTGAGACGGAGTATAGAGCCTATAGCATTTTTGATTGTTTGTGCTCGCGTTTGTCTGCTCGCATTTCATTTGAGGCTGATGGTGCGTACGTTATTCCTAGAAAAATGCCAAGTTCTCCATCACCTTCAGGCATCTATACGTCCTGCCGCGCCTCATCCCTTTCACACTATCGATACGCAGAAGGCCGCGGGCATATAGGTGTATCCCCTCAAATACACCTTTTACCCTTTCCTCAAATACACCTTCTACCCTTTCACGTCACAGTGGGCGCCATTTTAGAGAACAGTAGCGCGGCGAGAACCTGCGTGCCTTTCTAATCCTCTTACGCCACCTGCAGCCGCCTGCACAGTGGAACGTGTGGTCCGCGCTCCATCGTGGCGCCGTCTGTATATAGTTGATGCTCACACGAATGGAAGTCGTAGTAGACGGTCCTGCGCGGCCACCGCCTCCAGATGAAGGGCGTCCCCTTGCGCTGATGCTGCTCGTCGGTGGTCTCGTTGCCGCCTACGTCGCTCTCGATCCAGTCGGCGAAGCGCACTGCCATGTCGCCCTCGATGAGCCTCAGGCCCAGTGCCGAGAGGTCCACCTGGCTGTTCTGCAGGGTGTCCCACTGCGCGAACATATAGGCAGCGACCGACCGTGTATCAAGGGACCGCGGTGGAACTGGTTGCATGAAACACCCGCGAGATGACGCGTCGATCGGAACTCGGAAGGCTGGAGCTTTGCAAGTTCGCTTCCATCGTACAAGAGGCTTTACAGCGCATAAACGACTTGGCAAGAAAAAGAACAATGGCGCGATACCAGCAGCGCCTTTTTTTTTTTGCGCTGAAAAGTATCTATATCACGAACTACCTAGCTGAAATTAGTGTACGTTTGTTTGTACATTTCACTTGGTTTTCGTATTTATGCTGCCGTAAACGGGTGTTTCGCTGATTGGGCGCAGTGCTATATTTAATTAATGGTAATTTGGTGATATTTGCAAAATACTTCTGGTTCAGCAACAACAAAGCGCTTGCCAGCTTGGAGATAGCTGTTCTATACTTTCTGAGCAGCAGTGATTGCTTATGAAATGATCACTCTTAGAGTCAGGTTTCCCCGTCTTTCTGTAATTTCACGGAGTCTCTTTGCTCACGCATAGACCTGCAGTCGCACTGCACTTCACAGTGCGGACATCGTGCCATTGGACTTGGCTGTTCCACAGATAGGAACAGCTAAAGGGTACTCTCCTCGCCTCCGACGAATCGGTGTCCAGTGCACTGCGTCGTATATGTCTTCAACTGTCGTTCTCTTTAATTTTACGAAGACATGGCCAGACCGATGTGCACCTGAGGCGCAAGGGCACGATATCGTTGGCTACTATATCGAGAACTTATGCTCTCCTGGCAAGGAGGACTTTGCAAACATTATTTATTTATTTATTTATTTATTTATTTATTTATTTATTTATTTATTTATTTATTTATTTATTTGGTCGTACTGTTAACTCTTCATGAGGGTCGTTACAGGGAGGGGACAAAAACAAATACATTTCATAAGCACTTCAATAAGCAATCACGAATCAGAATTCAAACTTTGTACTCCATTTCTCAAAAACATATCGACACCTAGCTCAAATTGTTGCACGTTCGCACTCTCCACAACATCACTTGGCAGTTTGTTCCATAATTCGATAACATTAGGAAAAAAGGAATACCGGTATACATCCGTACGTGCGTTAATAGGTTGTAGTACCCTGCTGTGTTTTTTTCGGGAACCACGTTTTAGAGGCGCTTTCACATAATGTTCTTTATTTATTTTTAATGCTCCTTGCATTATCTGGAAAAAAAAGTTTGAGTCGATGTTTTATCCTTCTAATTTCCAGCGTTTCCAGTTCACACTGCTGCATCATCTCTGTAACCGAGTCAGTACGGCGATACTTGGAGCATATAAAACGTGCTGCAATGCGCTGAATTCTTTCCGCCTTCTTGTTTAAGCATTTTTGGTGTGGGCTCCACACAGCATTCGCATATTCCAGAACTGGTCGTATAAACGTTTTATAGGCGACCAATTTAATTTCTTTAGTCGCATCTGGTAGTTTTCTCCTAAGAAAGCAGAGCTTTTGGTAAGCTCTTGAATAGATATTATCAATGTGAAAACTCCAGTCTAGATTTTGCGTCACTGTCACCCCTAAGTATCAGAAACTCTGTACCTCGACCAAGGCATTTTCTCCTATATTATATTCAAATCTGAGAAGGTTCTGTTTTTTACTTACGTGAGTGTATGTGGATTTTTTGAAGTTAATTACCATGCCGCAACTTTGGCACCACGAATTTAATGATAGCTTTTAATGATAATAGTTTTTAATTCCTTGCTTAAATGAATAGACTAAAGTTCACTAGATTAAAATTATTGAACACCTTCCCACACACAGCGCGCATGTCGTTACGGTAACGTCCTGATGAAAGGTCTTTCTGCTGGCGCGTTAAAGGTCAGCTCGTAATCGACATTAGGGCTTACCTGGTTCGTCAGCGCATGCGGCAACGCGGAGGCAGACATCGCCTTTAAGAGCAGGGCGATTACCGCCGCAGTCAGATGCATGGTTGGCTTGGACGCTCAAAGGGTGCGTACGCACTGCTTGCCGCACTGCCAGGATCTAACTCTACATACGGGCCCGTTTGCCCAGCGTCTGGCCTCATCGTACCTGCAAAATTGCGTGGATGACGCGGGTAAATGTTGAATACATGTGGCGGGGAACTTTCCACGGCTGTCACTCTCTGCGTTTATTTATTCGCCGAGCACATTGAGCATGCGGGCCGAAGGAGCTCTAGCTGCTGCCTCGTGTGATGTATACGGTCAAGAACCTGTTTATATGTTTGCTTTGTTTCGCTTTAACTTTTCATAGTTACGCTGTGCCCTGTAACGCAGATCACAGAAACGCCTGTCAGTTCAGTCTGGGAGTTAGCGAATGCGTGAGGGCTGAGGTGGGTAAACTATAAACAAATAAACTTCCTCGAAGCTACATTTGGTAACCGTGATTGCAGCAGCCTGATATATGCCTTAGTCTCGCTCAGGAGGAAACAGTCTAAATAACTTTAAAAGAATACTAACACACGCACGCACTCATGTGTTGTTGCACCTTAAAACGAAGATGTGGTGTACTAGACTATTATTGTTAATGTCCAGCACACTATAATGCAAATGCGCAGCAGTTTTATGCAACACCAACCGAGGTAATTTGAACGCCACCAGTTATGCTTGTATTTCGAGACTATTTGCGAAGTCTCCTGAGACAGACTGCCAGGCGCTGGGAGGAAATACCTTCAGTCTAACACCTTCAATGAGCTAAGGCCCGAAGACCGTACACTACGAAGGCTCCTTATATGGAAGATGCGTCAAGGATGACAGCTATATACGGCCTCTTGACGAGCAAAGCCACATGGCACTGTCACTAATTCACACGAATGGATCCAGCGGTCTTGTTTCTCCTGTCGGCAGGCAGATACGGGTGAGAACAATGTGCAAAGAACGAAAAGTGCAACGCGTGGATATTCAGTGTCTGCCAATATCTCCATCGACGAATCCGAGGTCGGTATATGACCACACGTAGCCCACAAATGTTTTAAGAACACTGAAGTTACGAGAAAAATCAATTTATTCCAAACCTGGGAGTGCGGACTGGCTTCGAGTATAGGGATGCGCGAATATTCTAAATTTTCTAACCTCAAATCGAATTTATTTCTATTCGATTTGCTGGAGGAATCAAATAGTGAAGACTCCAAATTATTCCAATCTGTTCGATTAGTATCCTAGATTCCCGAATAGGCTTCAAATAACGACGCAGTCATTTCAAGCGGCGGAGTTCATATTCATCATATATACATTAACTCCAAGGTTGCGCGACGCGACTAGGTAAATGGTTTGTAAGCTCTGCCACGATCCCCGACCTCAGAAGCCTGGCTCATAGCTCGAACCTCTTTAGTTAGCGACCCAGACACAGGACGGATAGGGAAGGTTTTTCTCTCTTTCTCTAATCTGCCGATATGTGGCGCTAGAATACGCTGCCATCATCGGTAGCAAAGGTTTTTTGTGTGTGTGTGTGAAAAAGCGGGGTCGGGCCCCTAATAGGGATCAAAACTGCGTCTTTGCAGAGTTTTAGCTAACACTCCATGGCAATGTCGCCGCTATCACGTCGCTGTTTTCCCTCGTTAGCTATAACTAGCGAACATTCGCCACAAGTAGCGAATATTCGTACGATTATTCGATTCGTATTCGATTCGGTTCCTTCACCATTCATTTCGTGCTGAGCTAAATTACTCTTATTCGATTTGGTAGCAAAACTTCACTATTCATTCCATTCGGTTTTGAAAAAGTACTGCTCGTTCACGCCTGGTTTGAGAGGTGCACTGCGGAGGAAACGGGGTATATATATATTTAAACCTTCGAGTTTGTGGCAACATGCTTACACTCACAAAGCATTACTTTTTTTTTTGCGGTTTGCGTGTTGCGAAAACTTTTGTGAGCCCCTGTGTATATCTACACTTAGCAATAAGATTGCTTGCTAGTTCGACAATATGTCGACAAGCCGCGATAAAATGGCGAAGATGTGAAGGGACACAGGTCGCGAGACCTACACGCATGCGTATCGAAATGGAAGGTATCGTAATGTTAAATATCGCCTCTACTCCTTCGCTTACTCTCCAAACTCCTCCAAATTATGCAACGTTTTTCTCTGGAGTTATACCGGATGTTCAGCGAACACCTTCAACAGTTCCTAAAATTATAGAGTTCGAAACACAAATAAACTCTTTTCAAAAGCAAACCATCACAATTAGGTAGCTAATTAACTAAACTCAACGATTAACTTTTTACCATGTCGCGGAGTTCCAAGCCATGAATAAGATTATGCGTATCAGTCTTTTAGACGGGCAAAAAATCATTCTCTAAAGTCCCGCCGGGTGAGCAGAAAAACTGAAGCTCGGTGCAACCGCAGCGCCCCCTGATGACGTGCTACAGTGCCTACGGCGTCCAATTCGATCAGCCTGCGCTCTTGTGCCACGTCGATCGAGCGCATCGTTTTCCTACGCCGCTTAGCGCAAGAAAAAGCATAGTCATCGCCACCTTCGTGGTCGTTACTTTAGAGAGCGACGGAGCAATAGGAAGTGCATGCCACGATGCAATGGGGCAGGCAATTCGAATTTGGCGCCGTAGTCATTGAACACACGTGTCATCAGAGGGCGTTGCGTTTACACCATCTACACCGAGCGCCCTGAACACCTCATGCGCTCAGTTTCGGTTTTGTGCGGAATTAAAGCGCCGGATATCCTAGCGCTGCAAGCTTTAGAAAACGGCTTTTCTTTCGTTTCAGAAACAAATAAAGCATCGTTTCGTCCATGGCTTTGAACTCCCAACTGTCACTAACCACTATACTATGCTAATTGAAGTTGTTTAGTGAATTTTAATTGTTTAGCTCCCTAATTAGGGTAATTTCATATTGTAAGGTAAGGTAAGCAAACTTTATTGGATCTTTTAAAGAATTCGCGGCTGCAGGACCCGCGTCGTCCTCGTCTCAGGCGGTCCCGGGTCCTGTCCTCGCAAGGTCGGGCCCCTATTCCAGGGCTCCGCTGAGCCGCGCTGCCTCACAAGCGTGCTGCACCAGGGTCCTTTGGACTGTGAGCTCGCTGCTGACGAGCCGGCTCTCCCATTGCTCCGCACTCGGGTGTTCGTGTTGGTGGAATGTTCTGTCTCGCTCACACTCCCACGTGATGTGGTAGAATGTCGGCACCGCCCCGCACCAAGGGCATGTGGCTCTGTACTGTGTTGGAAATATCTTGTTCAGTAGGTGTAGGTTGGGAAAAACACCCGTCTGCAGCCTGCGCCACCCGGTCGCCTTCTCCTTTGTTAGCGCCCTGTGTGGCGGTGGGTACCTATATCTCATGCCCCTGTATAGGCCCGGGTGCTCCGCGTACCAACCGTCGCCGGCCTGGGTGTAGAAGTCGTCCGGTTGCCCCGCTCGGAAACTCAACTCGCGAGCGAGGCCGTCCGCCTTCTCATTCCCCTTAATGCCTGCGTGCCCGGGTATCCATATCAGGTTGTGTATGTGTTTTCTATCCAAGCATTTTACCTTTCTGAGTATGTTTAGGGCCACGCTACCTATTCTCCCTCTAATGTAGTTTCTGCATGCCTCCTTCGAGTCAGTAAGTATATTTTGGAATTTGTTTTCCCTGGACCCATTAGCTACCGCCAAGGCTATGGCGATCTCCTCAGCCTCTGTTGCGTCCGCAGCCCCGGCTGCTGCGCATGTAACCAGGTCTCCCTTGTGAGTGACCACCACCGCTGCGGCCGTGCGTTTCCTCCCGGTTAGGTACAGTGACGCATCCGTATAGACTGTGCTTTCCAGTTGGGCCAGTCCCCGTTCCACATACTCGGCTCTCGCTTTCCGTCTGCCCTCGTGCAGGTTCGGATCCATATTCCTAGGCTGGGGGGCTACCCTAAGTATTCCCCTGATTCCGTCTGGGACGTCCTGGTGCCTGTCCATGTGACCTTGTGTATCCACCCTTATCCTTTTCAGTAGCGCCCGGCCTGTTGGCGTGCCTCGGAGTCTCATAGTTTGCGCTCTGAGCAGGGCTTCTCCCAGTTCGTGAAAGGTGTTGCTGATTCCTAGTTGGAGCAATTTTTCGTTTGATGTATTCCTGGGTAGATGGAGAGCGATCTTGTATGCCTTCCTCAGGATTACATCTATCTGCTCCCTGTCTGTCTTCGTTGTCACTTGGTAGGGCAAGGAGTATGTGACACGGCTGACTATCAGGCTGTTAACGAGTCTGAGTGTGTCCTCTTCTTTCATGCCATATCTCCTGTGTGAGACCCTGCTGATCATTCGTCCTACCTGCTCTGCTGCTTTACTTATTAGGCTAATGGTGTGGCTGCACTTCCCACTCCTTTGCAGCCACATACCCAGCACCCTTATCATGTCCTTTTCTGGGATTTTCTGCCCCTCTAGACGGACTTCTAGGTCTGCCATGGTGGGGTGCCTTCCGACCCTCAGAAGCTCTGACTTCTCGGTCGAGCATTTGAGACCTCTTTCCCTGGTGTAGTTCTCCACGCAGGAGGCCGCTTCCTGTAGCCTGTCCTGTTTCTCCCCGAGCGAGCCTTGGGTAACCCATACCGTGACGTCGTCCGCGTACATCGCGTGTTGAATTCCCGGTATTCTTTCCAGTTGCCTTGCTAGCCCGATCATCGCCACGTTGAATAGGATTGGTGAGATAACTGATCCCTGGGGTGTGCCTTTGCATGGTGTGGAGAAAGGATCGCTTCATAGCTCTCCCAGACCGACCGTTGGTGACCGTTACATCACGATGGAAACCGGCGCAAGAAAGAACGAAACACAAAGACAAGAGGGGAGAGACCACAACCGCTGTCTTGTCTTTGTGTTTGTGTCTTTCTGTTTCGTTCTTTTTTGCGCTGGTTTCCATTGTGATCGTTCACCAACTATAGCGCAAACTTCCTCTTTGTAACTTACATCCGCCGCGGCTGACGGGTTGTTCCCGAAAGATTTCTCCTTTATATTTTAAAAGTGTTCGCTGAAATACCTGGTATATTTCGGCCGATTCGCCGCATAGACGACGATGCGAGGATAGCAGTAGCGCAAAGGGATTCCCGTTAAGCAGTGTCTGCGGCTACCTTCATGATTACATAAGTGCAACTGATCGATTACCTTGTTAGCTGTATACAAAATTTTGTCGCATCTCCAAAAATGCTCTATTCTATTCCTGGTAATTAATATTTCTTTAATTCATTTGACTGTTCCGATTTTTATAATGATTTAGTCTTCTCACGCCTATTTTTCCCCGCGCAAATACCTCATTGGGATTATCTACTGAACCTTGGCCAATCACCCTGCGTGGGTATGTGCCATGCTTACTAAGAAGAAGAAGAAGAAGAAGCACCCGCGTTAGCACGTGCCGTCGCTGCCAACAAGGAGAGGAAGCAGAAGAAGCCCTTTCCGTGGTGGTTTGTAGCTCCGCGTTTGTGTCGTCGATAAGCACCACGATTCTGCGGTCCAGATTCAGCTCGCTTCTGAAGACCACCCTACAGCTGTTGGCGGGCAGCCCTGCCGAGACCTCCGAGCACGCCATGCAGGCCTCCCAAGGACCGTCCGGGCCCGACCATGGTAACGTAGCATGCATGGGTGCATGCAGCGCCGTGCAACTCTGTTTGCGGTCTTGGCGCGAGTCTTAATCGTAGTCGTCTTGTGAATTTAAGAAGGCAAAATTCATCAAACTTTTGTCCATGACGTACGTTTACTTTTTAGAACGCAAGCATACAAAGCCGCATATTATGTTGACATTAGCAGGGATTATGCATGCTTATATGAGGTGTTGTTTTGTACGTTGTTCAAATGAATGTGCACCAGCTTGTTATGAGGTTAAGGTAAATAAACCTTTTAAGAGGTGTGGCTGGTCGTTGGTTGCCATACAGGCGTGGCAGAGTAACTTACAGAGCAGTTCCAGCGCTTACCGACACCGCATAAGCACCTCATGGTGTTCGTCTCTCTTGGTCCGCGTCAGTGCGCCTCTAATGCGGTCGAAGCTAAAGGAAATTATGTGCAACAGCGGAGCTACCCAGAGTCCTATGTAAGCCGACGCCTGGGAGGTTACCCCGTGCTATAATGGACGAGGTTTCTTTTCCTACCTCAACCAGGCGCCAACTGAGCTGTGCACCTGTGTGCAAGTGCGCACCTGCGGAATGTGACGCACGCTTCTACGTGTTGCAGTGTACGTGTATGCGCGTCCATCTGGGCGTGACGTGCATGTGTTTTCGCGTCTGTAGTGAAAATGTGTTCATCCTCCCAGGGATGCACCCGTAACACGTATATAAAAGCAGATCCACCGATTCGAAGCATCCCAACATTATCCCGAACTTTTTCTGAAACGCCCCCCCCCCCCCCTCCCTCTTTCCCCTCTCCTCCTCTTGATACCGCAGTCTACTCTGATTCATTGACGTTCAGTGGCAGTTGACCCGATGAAAACTTCTCTGTTCAATTTTTCTGTACTTCAGCTCACCTCACAGAGTTCCAGTTTGATAGGATCGTACTCCAGGTACCTCGAAATACTCTCGTGCGTTGCGCAAAAGGAGTGGCCAGCTTTCGCCTTCTTTATGGAGCTCACCGAGTCGTATCTCGACGCTTCTCTGTGCAAACATGACCATATTTCTTCACAGCAAGAACTTCAGTTTATTGCAGGTGGCATCGCAGTTACGCTTGAGATGTCGGTACTCACAACGCGCATTTGAATTTAGCGCCTAACTATCGGCTTTCAGCCGATGTTATTTTGATGAAAAATAGCCGCTTAAAGCAACTAACATCAATATGTTCAAAAACGCTTTGAATTGATATATGATACAAATGTTTTCGTATGAAAAGTGTGCCGTTATTATTTTTGACTCGAAGCTAGCGCTACCGTGCGACCACGCCGCCAAAACTGGCCGTCAGCTGACTGGTGCTTACCGGAGTCGGAGCACCGTCAGTTCCGTGTTTATTGCTGCTTGTTTCGTGCAAGCACGGGTCCGGCAAGGTTGTTTTTTAGGTTTTATCCTAACCGTCGTATACCGCTTCGGTTGTAAGCTGCAAACAAGCCCTCGCAGTTGCGGTGCCCTCCTAGGATTTGATTTCTATCCAAGAGCGGGGTGTGCCGTGTCGCTCCGGCCTCACGTGACGTCTGCTGCTGTTACCAGCACCCGCACTAAAAAATGTCTTTGAGTGCGGATATAGGTTCCGTATTGACGGGATTGCCGGATGATTTCGAAGATGGAGGTTCGTAACTTCACTTAATGCCTTTCTTTATTAACGCTCCGTCTGCATTCGTTTCTTTTATTCCAGTCAGCGCATAATCGTGGTTATCGCGGTCGATGAAGAACCGCGGAAGAAAGTGCGATTCCCGTTGTGAACGCCTGCGATTGACTCTGTCGGAATTCGCAGTACCGTTATGTAACAAACGAAGTCTTGTTGAAATATTTCTTTCAATTTCCGCATGCATTTTAAGCACGCCTCTACATGCTCAATCGATTGTTAAACCATCGCAGTCAACTGGAACCGTTTTGGTTATAAAAAGTCTGTTTTCATGTGTGCTTGAACATTTATAACAGAGTTAGGTAAAAAGACAAGAGCGTAACTATCGTGCAGCACTAATGTTTTGTTTAAAACATTATCAAAGGTTGTTGGACGTGAACACTTATTGCGTACTTCACTTTCGTTTTCGCACCAGAAACATTACCGTGACGATGCGGTTATTTTGCTTTCCTTAGGTGTGGTGGCTGCAACCAGTGTTCTTCACCAGAGAGCGAACGAAATACGGCAGCAAAGAGTCAATTGGCAATCCTACCTTCAGTGAGTAAAAATGTTTTCTTTTTTTTCTTCTTTTTTCTGGGCACAATTGCATGCACATCCTTGCGTTGTTACTCTACTGCAGTTTCATGTGACGAATCGGTCTTGATGGCCGTATTTGAGGCACCGCAGAAGCTGCTCGCATTGCAAGCCGTTTGGCTTCTCCATAAGTGATGTGAGACTATGAAAATCCGTGAAGAAAACACGCAGGCTCATTGATGAGGCCACACCATGTGCGCATCATGTTGAGTTTAGGATAGATGGCATGAGCCTCTTAAATTACATGTTGGTAAGCGAATGTAACTTTTCACAATACAGTTTTATGATTCAGAGCCTGTTGCTATGGTTCCTATTTAGTACGATTTAAATAGCCCAGCTCTATAGAATACAATGTAACTTTCCAGCAGCCGGCATGCAGTGCTTTATTGAAATCGAACCATTACTCCTTCTTTTTTAAATACATAGCTAGGCGAGGACATCTGTTACCTGACTACCACTTGTGAGTAGCATGTTTTCTGGTGGTGTGGTGATTCTCTCGAGTTTCCCTACGCTGGTAAAAATCTCATCTGTTAAATGGTGAACCAGACAGCCTTCAAGCTCTTGAGTGACGCAGATCGAGAATTTTTAAAATTTTACCAATAGGCTGCATTGCGATGTGTGTCGTGCAGGAGCCAGATGATCACACAGGAGGACTACAACTTTATCGTGGCCCTGGACCAGTCAACACCAGAGAGCAGGGCTAATTTGCTCAAGCAACAGCGGCTTCAGTCAGCCAAAACCTTCTTCAACATGTTGGGACACATCTCGCGTGACCAGACAATTCAGTACATCCTCATCCTGATTGATGAGATGCTCCAGGTATCATGTACTACAACCCTTCATCAATTAACTGTGCATTTTCTCTTTTATTTATTTCTGGTAGTCATTGGAGCATAGGTTTGCTCATGCGAGTGCTGCTGTGCAATGACTAATTCAGTGAAAAAATAATTGTTTTTAGAAATATTTTGCATTGCTTGCTTGCTAAGTGTGTTTCAGTGCCAATAATTGTGTAGCAGATTCCAGGCAACAGTAGTCATTTTTACCTGCTGCTAATTTTACGTGAAGCCCTTTGCCTGAGTGATTTGAATTCAGTACTGAGTGAAACCGCAAGTAGCAGTCTTGGCTAGGCAATATCTTTAATGACTTTATGCATCTCTCTGAGCATGAAAGTTTTCCAGTTTACTCTGAGTGGGTTGATGTATGATAATGAGTACTGAGCTACAAATGTTATGCCCTAGTTTTCCAACCATGAACGTAAATATGGCGCCCTTGTGTATTGCAGGAAGACAAGTCACGTGTGGAGATCTTCAAGGAATACGCCCGCAAGAAAAAAGAGCCTGTTTGGACCCAGTTCCTGAACTTGCTGAACCGCCCAGATGGCTTCATCATTAACATGGTATGGACCATGTCAGAATCTGTTCCTAGTTCATTTTGTCATTTCAGGACTCACAAACGGCAGCAGTATGAAGCAACTCTTTTGATGAGATTTTTGCTACTGATGTTGATCCAGTTGTGACATTTTGTGACCTGAAGCTGAGAAAATAAGCTAAGGTTTATAGTTATTACTCTTGAATGTGCACGTTATGCTCGCTAGGTTCAACAGTGCCTTCTGCATGTAGTCGTCCTTTCACATGGTGCACGAAATAAGTTGCTGGTAGTTGCGTGCCATCTTCTTTTATTTCAAACCTCGTTTTTCTCAAACTAAGCTCATGCAGTTAGATCAGGTAAGGTCTTGCATAGCCGCCTGTTTGCTGCTGGCAGGCCGAAGCAAGCCTAATTCAGGCCGTGAAATATACCATACTTTCTCGTTACTTAAATTCTACAAAAATTTTGAGGGTGCTCTCATTATGGTGATTAATATGTTAAAGAAATTTACATTTCAACAACCAGAAATGATGACTGTTTTCATTATGCATTGCATTATAGATATATTTGATTGGTAATCGCCATGCATTGGACAGCATTCACCGAGGCGGTCGCATTTAAAGTTAGAGGCCCCTGTACTGTGTGATGTCAGTGCATGTTAAAGAACCCCAGGTAGTTGAAATTATACGGAGCCTTTCTCTACAGTGCCTCTCATAGCCTCAGTAGCTTTGTGACGTTAAACCACAGAAACAAACAAACAAACAAAAAATTGAACTGCATTCAAGTGATGCAAGTGTTCCAGGTCTTGCAACTATGCTATGGACATTTGCATGCACCCGTTTGAATTTGTGTTGGAGTGAATGTACTTGTGCGTAATGGTGTTCCTGGAGCTGTGATGCTGGACATCTTGATTCACCTGGTGCGCTCGTGCTTTGTCCTCATTGTCTCCGGTTGCTAGACAAGTCGCATCATTGCCAAGATTGCCTGCTGGAGCCGGGAACTGATGGAGGGCTCTGACCTGCAGCACTACCTCACTTGGCTCAAGGACCAACTTCGCATGCCGGTAGGTGGCACAGCATGCTCAATGGCTCAGTTTTCTTATCAGAAGGCTAAGAGCAGTTACTGCAGCGGACACTTTATTGCTACTTTTCTTCAACCTGCTGGAAATGTTACCATTACAATGTTGCGAGCCATGAGGGGAAGATGTATGGTGTGAGATCTTTTTGTGGTCATAAGGACCTGTACAAGTGGGCATTTAGTTATTGGTTATATGTTCTGCTCATTCACATTTGACGTGGAAATATTCTTATCCATTGCTTCAAGTAATCAAAAGCACAAATTACTTCATTTTTTCCCTCATCAGATAGGTGTTTGCTTAGTACAGCATGCCAGAACTCGTCATTGTGCTGTATGCCATATTTCTGTGCACTTGCTACTCTTGCTCATGGCAAGCAATACGCAACTTCTTTTCCTGTAATCTGCAATGTATTGTAGTGGTTGAAGGTACATATTCATACTGTGTGCAGCCTTGGATGTGCTGCCAAGCTGCGGTCAAAACATTACATGTTAAAACATAATGATCATAATGTTGTGTGTATTCTGTGAAAAGTGAACAGTCAACTTCAAGCTTTGGCCCAAGGCATAAATGTTCACTTAATGCTGTCTTTTACACTCCTGTTCAAACATGCATGTTAGCTTCCAAATTCAATTGAAATCACATAACCTATGGATGTTGCAATTTTCTGCATGCATGTTAGAGCTGAACTTAATAAATGTTATTACCGTATATCACACTAAGCTAGTTATATAATATTGCTGTTTGCTTTAATGTTACTTTATTTTCTATGTCCAGAACAACGACTACATTCAGTCAGTGGCGAGGTGCCTGCAGATGATGTTGAGGATCAATGAGTACAGGCTGGCTTTTGTTGCCATCGACGGGATATCGACGTGAGTAAAGGGCATGTTAGCAGTCTTCACTGTGTTTATGCAAGGCTGCTTTGGCCTGCAGAGGGGTGCATGCATGGTTGTGTGTGCAGATTCTAATAAATCTTCTTTATAGCACATAGTTCTGTAACAAGAGTGTTTTTTACACTGAACAACTTTCACTTGCTGGGTTCAACAAAGTTTGAAGCGAAATTTCAAGACTGTGGTATCATACTAATAACAAAACTGAAGTTAGAGCTATTGTGTGTACAACAGTGTGCTTTCACGTGCCATTCTGGAATTTTTGTATGTCCTTTTCTGGACTGCTTGGGACATACTAATGCTATCACAGATTGCAGAAAATTTTGTTGTAGAGCAGCAGGCATCTAATTGTGTAAAAAAAAATTGGCACTAGATGTTTTCTCGAAAAAGCACAGCATTGTGAAAAAGAAAAAAATTTGCACCAGGCTCTGAGCTTTTTTTCTGTAAGCTCCACACATGTCAACCCTAGTGCAGGCATTACATATGTGAATGTTAGCACCTTCAGGCATGCGTTACATTCTAATGGAAGCAAAATCTGAAAATTTGTGTGTTTATTTTGAACCTCCATTTCGCCAAAATAGCATGAATGGCTCAAAAACTTTAGGTATTCAGGTAGTCTGCTCACTTCCATGCTCATGAAATTGGAACTGTTTTCTTAAAAAAACATACACAATTATGCTCAGTTATTTTTTTTATCATCCAAAGCTGTTTCCGCAACAAAAACTCAGCTACTGTGTCCGTTAATAAAACATTCCACTGCGTGAGAGAAGAAAATGTTGCAGCACCAGACAGTATTTCCTAGGTGCACCATAGAACTGTGATGTCAGTCTTTATTTCTTGTTTTTGAAAAGCTATCTTTTTCTAGGCACAAAGTGGCCCTACCATTCTGCCCAGCAGGGCTTTCAAATGTAGCCAGCGTCACTGACTTTGTGAAAACAGCTCAAGACATTTCGAAAATAGTTTGAAAAGGTTTGGTTTTATGGGGATTTAACTAAGTTCCAAAGCAACACGTGGTCCAATTCCTGGCTCCATGCATCCGTTCCCCTACGACATTCTGGCTTTGGGCTTTCTCACAATGATTACATTGCATTTCGTGACACAAAGCACTGTGGTATTCACAAAGCTGCAGTGCGTGCGGTGCTACTTGTTCGGTGCCTCTGGGCACAAGGGCAAAATTGATGAAATGACACACTGGGTGTTAATGCATTTTCTGTTGTCCTTTGCTGTCTTGTTTGCAGCATCGTGACAGTGCTGGCTGGTCGAGTGAACTTCCAGATTCAGTACCAACTTACCTTCTGCCTCTGGGTTCTCACCTTCAACGTGGACTTGGCCAAGCGAATGAGCAAGTATGGCCCTGCACTTTTATTCATTTGGTAGATAGGATCATCTTTCTTTTACCCATATACAGGAGCACATTTATGAGCAACTGTTGGAAAGGGTGGTTAGGGTAGGTGGGTCTCATATTCATCATGCATTATTGAACATTTTTTTGCCAAAAAAGGGGGTCTGAGTTCAGTAGTTCGACAGAAAGTTTCTCGCTGGAAAGAAGAGGTTTCCCTCCAATGCTCCTCTTTTATCTTCCTTTGGCCACATACCTAGCCATCCTACCTAGCCAGGAAAAGGGAGACTGTCTAGAACATATCTAGGCTAAATTAATTCTTCAGCTTGTCCTGCTGTTACTCATTTGCTGCAGAAACAGTGAACTTATTGATCAGCACGCTTGTGCTATAATGACATGCACCTGCTGCGGTGGCTTAGTGGCTTTAGCGTTTGGCTGCTGTTCTTAAGGTCACAGGTTCGATTTCATCCGTGGTGGCTGTATTTCGATAGAGCCGAACTACGGAATAGGCCTATATGCTGTGTGATGTCAGTACATGTTAATGAAACCCAGCTGGTTGAAATTAA
This sequence comes from Amblyomma americanum, assembly GCF_052857255.1. Classification (NCBI taxonomy): domain Eukaryota; kingdom Metazoa; phylum Arthropoda; class Arachnida; order Ixodida; family Ixodidae; genus Amblyomma; species Amblyomma americanum. The sequence goes on along the minus strand of NC_135499.1, from coordinate 152,962,121 downwards.
TCCAGAGCCCTCCATTATGCGGCTTCCCTCACAGCCCATGTGTTGCTTCGATGCATTAAACCCCACAATTTACAATTTTTCTTCCGCTGTATGCATGGTTTGTTGGAACTGATATGGGTCGAAAGAATACCAAGACATAACGGCATAAAACTCTGCTTTCACTGATAACCCGTGGCATATGGCGACTGTTTATTCACCCCGTGTGAAATCTCACAAGAGGGATATTGATAAACGCTGCACTTAATGTAAGGATGAAATCAGTCTGTTTTGTGTGCATGAAAGAATGCTAGAGTAACTCATCTGTGCCAATGCTGATGCACAGCTGAACATAGGGTGAGATGTTGATAATTCTGTTGATTTTGAATCTCGCAGAATGCTAGCCAAAACATGAGGAACAGTTAGATTGAACTTCACTTCAATTGCAATTGTCTGCTGTCAAGATGCACCTTTCTTCATGATTAAAATGCACAAGCTGCATGTTTCGTAATTTTTTTGTGCCTAGCTGAGGCAGAAATCAGCAGTGGGATGAAAGGGTGTTAGCCTCTGCAAATACTTCACCCTTCTGACACATGCAACAACATGCCTTGCACACTAATCTTAACCACACCTTACAATTATTCTTGGGAAAAGACTCTGCATGGTAGCGGTGTTAACTCGGTTAATGGTGATAATTGATTCATGAATACTGGAAAGTCAGCCGTAAAAGTGCTGATAACACTACGGAGGCTAGGTTGGGGGGTTGTTTTTAGCTCACAAATCCTCATGCCTCTTTCTGCTAACATGTTCAGGAGCATACCATACTCTCCAGTGTATATATATATATATATTTTTTTTTTCTGAAGTATTCATCAGTGCATATTTACAGCAGTGTGACTTTTGCTTGATTTTTTTTTTTTGAAAACTGCCATTTGTGCACTGGGGGGTGCAACTTATACACATGTGCAACTCATAGACCTCGAAATGTAGTACTTGTGATCCCAATCCCAAACCCAATGGCTAACAAATGAAATCTGTATCCTTTATAGCATTTCCTTTGCTGCTTGCAAAGGTCATTCTGTATGCACAACCTGCAAAGGGTTGATTAAACTGAAACCAAATTACACAGTTATTTCTCTTAAAACAGATTTATGGTCTTCAGTCTCAGTGATGTGGAAAGACTAAGCATTTTGTTATTTTCCAAATTTTATTATATGTATCCAGGTCCGTCCGTATAGCATAGAGGCTGGCTGCATGCACTGATCGCTGTCTGTTGTTACAGGTACAACGTCATACCCATCCTAGCCGACATTCTGAGCGAGTCTGGAAAAGAGAAGGTGGCACGAATCATCCTGGCAACATTCAGGGTCTGTTCACAATTAATCTCACTTGAATATGGTTCCAACTGGGCACACTAGAACTTGCATGGAACAGACTAAACTTTAATGTGACTGAACGTTAACCTTTACAGTATAGACCACTTTGGCACTAAAACTTTCATTTTAGGTTTAATTCGTTTCTGTTAACGTCTTTGTGGTAATGAAGCATTTTATGTTGAGGTTCCACCGTAGTCTCTTGCATCTAGCACATGTGCTACTTGAGCAAAACTGTATTGTGAAATTTAAAGGTTAACCAATTAAAGGAAAGTTATTTTCATTTTATCTGTTTTTGCAGGCTCCTTATACATGTAATAGATCACTTTTGAAGGTGGTAATTCACTAGTCTGTGCACAGCTATCTTGCAAATTAATACCAGTGGCTGCATGAGAAAAAAAAAATACTTGGGCATCTGAGGGCTGTGATAACGGTTGCATAGTCTGAGCTTTAGCTTAATGAAATTTTTGGTTAGAGGACTGTTTTCTTAAAGATTTATTTATTTACCCTTTGTGTTCTCTCTTTTATTTATTTAAAGGTTGTGAGTTCAGAATCAGTATTTGCTGTGCATATTCCAGGCTGTTAACAAATGCTTGTACATCACAGTGCCTAGACATGCAGGCTGTGCTGGGCATTGAGGCAAGTGTGGTACATGCCCCAAGGGCACTGCGGAAAATGCCACAAAATGTAAATGGCTCAAGATGCATGCTGTTAAACTTGTCTTAATAAGCTTAACAGCATGGAATGGGCTGCTGTTTCAATCTGTGTTGTGATTTTCATCTGCGACATAGAATGCCTCAATCTGTATGCATTTTTTATTTTTAATTTTATTGCACTTCCACATAGCTCTGATATAAAGTTTAAACCTTTTGCTGTACAACTAATTAATATACTAAATTATGAAAGAAAGGTAGAGCAGTTTTTGTTTCCTTTTTTAGTAACATAGCTTGCTGTGGTCATTTTTATGGACAAAGTAAAATTATTTCAGTAGCCATGCTTTGGACTTGCTTTACTGGGTTTGTTCTTGCAAGTTTGGTTTTTGCCAATGGCTGGCTTCATCTCTTCCAGAACTTCCTCACGCACATGAGCATCAAGTGCTGCTGCGGTCGTGGTTGAACAGTGCATGATGCGAAGTATTTTTATAATCAAGGATTTGACTTTTCACTTCCTGCTGGCTTGTGAAATTTGCAGAACTTGATTGAGAAGCCCGAGGAGAATGAGATCCGGCGAGACAACGCCATTGCCATGGTGCAGTGCAAGGTGTCGAAGCAGCTGGAGATCTGGCAGGGCAAGAAATCCCCGGATCCTGACTTTGTGGAAGACATTGAGTACCTCGAGGAGAAGCTCAACAGCAGTGTCCAGGACATGAGGTAACAAGTGCACAGCAGCCACATATCATTTACAGACATTTCAGGTTCCTGTATAAAGGCAGGCTACAACAGCAGTGACGTTTAGCAGGGGTGAGCTTCTGCAAGCTTGTCAAAAGAACTTAGTTGTGAAAAAAAAAAAGCAGAAGTGAAAAGAACAATGAAACATTGTGCTATATGGCTTGGTTAGTGTTATGTGATTGAGCGAAGCTCCATTAAATCAAACTATTAAGGGGGCCAAAAATTTGCTCAAGTGAAATAAAGTTTACACTGCAGAGAGTCAAGGCAAATTTTCATGAGACGGTACATGCTAACTTTACCACAGACATTCGGCTGGTGAGTGAGCATGGTCCTTACCACACATCTTCTACTACACAACATTGAGAAGTTCGCACCAGTGGTGCAAAACCCATCAAAGGCTAGCATGTCAATATTGTTGAACATATCGCACTCACTTTTTTTTTTCTAGAACCTAGAAGTATTGATTTTAAAAACCTGTCATGTCTAGAACAAGCAGAGCTGACAGCATCCGTACAAAAACTAACACATGCTGAACTCCTAACAATGTTTATTTAAAATAAACTGCTTGTGGCGACTTTGCTGTTATAAAGTGGTGCATAGTTTGTTAAGTGTGTGGGACTGTGCTTCTGCAGAATGTGGGTAGTATTGTTTGTGAAGGATGAAGACGTGCAAAAGGAGTCCCTACACAGTCTATGGCCAAAGGAACACAGGAATGCTACTTCAAGGGAATACAGTGCATAGTATGTTCTCTCAAACTGTTTCTTGGTCTTGGTTACTAAAATATGTGCAATAAGTCATGTTCCATTTCTTCTTCCCTCGCAAAGTTTACTGCCAGGTCTGAGGTTTATGTGAAGCTGTTAACTATCCCCGAGCCCTAGAAGAAAAGCAAACATGGTTGGAATATTGTTTGCAGGCATGTAGGCTGCTGTGAATCATATGCATTGCCTTTTGTTATTTCAACACTGTAGACATTGGAGAGGCCTTTGCCCTACAGTGGGTGTAGCCAGGCTGCTGCTACTGATGATGATGAACTGTGGCATTTCTGTTGGTAGGCCAAATTATGTTGATTAGATGGAGAACTTGGGTTGCAGATCAAGATACGCTCCTCATTCGTTTCGATCCTTTTGCACATAACATCGTATCCAGCTGCACTTGATTCCATCACATGTGCCTCTTTGATGTACACCTTCTCACAGCTCAGTCCATATTCTATTAATGGTGTGTCCATAGTCTCTGCAGTTCACACTTGCAGTTTTTGGCAGTTGCACGTTATTGTTCACTGGTATACCCGACACTGGTGCATAGTGCACCATAGTGTGCCATATCACTTGTGCTAGTAATGTGCCAGAATAAGTTTACTTGTAAAATTGTTACTTCAAGTAGCATTCTGTGCCACTGGAAACCTTGTTTGAATTCGACATTTCACATTTTCTTTGAATTCACAGGGTTTTCTCCCACCCAAGCTCAGAAGAGTCTGGCTGGATCTGACTGAGCATTAATTCAAATTATCGATCTATTCAAATCACCATGATACCGCCATAGCAGCTACTGAAGGATTATAGCATTACAATGGTTTAATCCTGAGTAAAGCGCTTTAAGTTTCGCATGAAAATTTTGTAAAAGTTATAGCCCCATGAAATAAGAAGAGCAAAAGAATACTTTTAACGTCATTTCCAGCCTTACGCGTAAATTATCAGTGCTAAAAAATGGGTCAAATATGTCGCTTAGCTGCCATGGCCACACTGGAAACGAGGGACAAAAATGACCCCGGGTGTCGTTGAGGGGAACATGAAAACATTTTTTTTTTATGAAATACCACCTTAGCGTTCCTTTGACCTTTTAAGTGCCTTCACATTCAAAGCATTAGTATCCTTTGTGAGAAGGGGCAAAGCACTAAATGCAAAGCTCAGTACGGTGTGTTTCACGCTCGCTAGTTGGTATATCCTTCCTTCCAAGTAGGGGGGCACCAGCGACGCCTTTTTCTTGATGAGCGGTGCCGGGGGTGGTGTTCAGTGCCAAGGTTGCACTCCATGTTTGTTCTTTCTGAATGCTACAATATCTTTTTCACTGTCTGAATGTGTTCCTACTATTGATCAGCTGGTGGCCCGGCAGCACTCGAAACCACATGTATGTTGTCTATTGGCACTCACCAAATCCCATGAAAGGCTAGCATGCCAATTTTGGTGAACATATCGCACTCACTTTTTTTTTTTTCTAGAACCTAGAAGCATTCATTTTAAAAACTTACCAGTCATGTCTAGAACAAGCAGAGCTGACAGCATCTGTACAAAAACTAACACATGCTGAACTCCTAACAATGTTTATTTAAACTGCTTGTGACGACTTTGCTGTTATAAAGTGACAACTCTAGAAACTGTTAAGAAAATCTTCTAGTTTCATTCATGAGGTGGCAGCACAATACCAACTGGGTTAAAAACGTACGAACATTCTCAATATGTGTTTCAGTGTGTGAGATGTGGTAGGAGCTCAGTTCTTGAAGCAGTGCGAGTCGAGCCGTGCTCGAAATGTATGCATTTGCCGTCAATTCAAAAAAGCAAGTACACGGAATATTTGTGAAAGTTTGGTGCTCTGTATGAAGTCACATTTATTTTTCATAAAATGGAAACCTTGGTTGATTCACTGCTGGCGTGTTGCAAGTCGTACTGACTGCAATAGTGCCCTGTGCTTCTCTGCTGGCACTGAAGTGCAACTCAAAAAGTAGGTTAAATTTGACCCCTCGCACCACAAGGGGTTAAACATCGGGTGGCATTGTGATAATCGCTCAGTGTTTCCTTGCAAGACATCATTCAATCCTGTAAAAGTAGCATGTTAACCTGCCCTAACAAGATCGATGTTTGCTCATGTGTCCAGGAATAGGTGTGGGCATGAAATGCTTATTATTGCAGTGCCAGCCACAAACCTTGTATGTTCTCCCTCCATGTTCAACAAAATACTGTTAGGGCATTCCTTTTTTAGTGTCACTGAATTCACTCACCATAAACCCACACGTGAACAGGTTGCAGTGTAACTGTTCGTGTCAGTTCTAAGTTTCCCTGTTGCATGCCCTGTACTTGTGTTCTTAAAGCAGTGTGCTGGCAAATGGTGAAAATTATGCAAACGAAACTATCGCTTTTCCCAGCTTTACTAAGGTCGAAACACTCTGTGTATTATGGCTGCAACAGTGTGCAGCTACACTCTGTGACAAAGCTAAGGTGGATGTGTGCTTTGCTGTGCTCAAGTACTTAAGTGCACACTACACCAAATCATATTAGCAAACATTAAGACCATAACCTCAAGGATACGTCTCCTTGCTGCTTCAGTAGTGTGTGTCGCTGCTTGCATTTTGGTGGTTCCCAAGATCTGGTCCTCAGCACATCATATTCTGGCTCAACAAGTATGGGTGCAATCATCTTCCAAGTCATTTGCACACCTATCATATCTTAGTAAAGACATGCCTCACATAGCATTTATGTGTCAGTTTCTCATTATGTAGCTGCGATGGCTCAGTGGTTAGGGCGCTCGGCTATCGGGCGATCGGGCGGCCGCATTTCGATGAAGGCAAAACGCAAAGGCGTCCGTGTGCTGTACAATGTCAGTGCAGGTTAATGATCCCCAGGTGGTGGAAATTATTCCTGAGACCTCCACTATGGCACCTCTTTCTCTCTTTCTTCTCTCACTCCCACCTTCCTCCCTTCCCTTATGGCACTGTTCCAGTGTCCACAGAGATATGTGAGACAGTTACTGAGCCATTTCCTTTCCTCAAAAACCAATTTTCAGGCACTTTGAATGAGCTGGCCTTGTTTCTTCACCTGCTTGTTTACATCCATACCTTTGGTATGGTCCTTGGAACTTACTGTCCTCACGTGCATACTGCAGTTCCTTTGATGAGTATGCCACGGAGATCAAGTCTGGCCGCCTTGAGTGGGGGCCTGTGCACAGCTCAGAGAAGTTCTGGCGGGAGAACGCCGACAAGCTGAACGAGAAGAACTATGAGTTGCTCAAGTGAGTGGGAGGCAATGTTGGCTGCATTTTTTTTGTCATTATGTTGCTGAGCAGTTGGCTTTTGCTCTTTGCTTCGTAATGTGCTCATTGCTATCTGAATGTGATGACCCTTACTACCATATAAACCAAGGGAATCAAATCAGGCTTTCTGTATCAGCTTCTTAAATACAGCAAAATGAGAATAAGTTAGAAAGCCTCATACTTCATGTTATTGTGACTTAGCAGACAGCACAAGCTACAGTCAAAGTAAGCCAAAGATGTCGTGGCTGTAGGTAGCATGGCTCCTTTCACTGTGCTACTACTGCTTAAATCCAGTTTACACTGTGGACTTGAGGAGGCACCGTGCATAGTCTTTTTCAATATTTTCGTGCGGGAGCAGGGCACTGCTTAAATTTGGATCATGCATGCCTAGACACTACCGCTTATCATGCGATTCTTGATGTTTATGAAAGCTTAATAGAGCATTCTGAAGATGGAAATACACAAATGCTGTCCTCTCGCATAATTCAAGAGAAGGTGGCAAGTCTGATTGCTGCTGAGGAATTTTTGCTCTAAAATATTCTGAAAAGCACTTTCTAAAGATAATGAAATGGCAAAAAAAAAAACTTGAATTTTGTGTTTGGATATTACAAAAATTTGTAAATTCAGGTAAAGCATCTTAGTGTAGTTGGCTGTCTAATCTTGTGGAGAGTCCCCACTACCTTCTCTGTTTGCCGAGTTACTGTGAGGCAGGATATTATGATTTTCTAATGTGATAACATTAGGATGGCAATGAACGCAAAAACTGTCCGTTGTCAGTGGCAGGTGGCGATACACCTGCCAACAGTGGCAGGTGGTGTTTAGGGGGGATTTCCCTCTCAGTTGGCAGGTGTGGAGAGAGGGAGATCCTCTCACCATTTGTAGGGGAGAGGAGGGAGAGGCTGGACTAAGAATGACTCAGAAAAAATGAAAATGACGAAGAATGATTTGGCAGAAGCGAATAAAAGAAGCAGTTGCAAATAGAAATGGAATGAGAATCGAATCAGGATTGGAATAGAATCAGAGTTGGAATGTATTGACGAATGAAAGAAAAATGCTATTGCATTTCTTTCACATCAGTCCAATCGATCGGCCCTAAATTTTTTTCCCGCATTTCCTGTTGTAACATGGCAGTAAACTGAAATGGTACTTTGTGAAATTTTAAGTGAAAGAGTACTTTGTTTATGCTACATAATAAAATTGAACCTGCTTATATACCAACTATAGAAGCGTTAAAAACGTACTGGTTTTGGAGTTACTTGTGGTAGATTTTCTTCTGCATCCGAATGTTTGGCATTCATCAGACTGAATATCGCTGGAATGTTTATTTTTTGCTTGGTGAACAGGATCTTGGTGCGCCTGTTGGAGACAAGCAGGGACCCCCTTGTCCTCAGTGTTGCTGCCCATGATGTGGGAGAGTACGTCCGCTACTACCCACGAGGAAAACAGTTGAGTGAGACGGTTTTCTTTTTATTCTTGCCTCAGTTCTGTGGCTGCTGGGTATTTTTTTTTTTTATGGACACAGACTTTATTCATGGAACCAACCATGGCAGCTCAGTGGCTTTGGCATTTCGCTGCTGATTCCAAGACTACATGTTCAAATCCTAGCTGCAGTGGCTGCATTTTAGTGGAGGCGATGCAACACCAGTGCCAGTGCTCATTAAAGAACCCCAGATGGTCCAAATTAATCAAGAGCCCTCCTCTATGGCCTCCCTCATAATCCATGTGTTGTTTTGGGACATTAAACCCTACATGCCACAGACTACCACTACTTTATCACAGCTCTGTAGCTGCTGGCAAGTGGCACCTTCAGTGATTGATGTCGAGCTCTCCAAAGATCCTGCATTTCTAGTTCCATGCCAAAACCGAGGTGTATGTAGTGGGCCTTATTAAGTACTAATGCTGTTGTCATCTTCAGGGTGTACATCTTTCTATGTAACTATTTATAACTTTAAAGTAATGGTACCTCTAAGGACTTGCCTTTTGTTTCCTGTGGAGCCTTTTCCTGTATCACGTGCAGCTGTAAAAACACGTGATTTTGTTCTAGTCTGGTGCTGCTTATTTCATGGTTCTCTCAGTGTCTGTTGTTTTCTGTTCATGCGCTTTCTCAATAACACTGTTATGCATATACCAACTATGCCCATAATACACAAAGATCTTTTGTCTTTCTGTCTGAAAAGCCTGCGTTACCAATGCATATTTTTTTGTCCTGGTCTAGTGACCGTAGCTTCTGCATGTAACCACATCAATAGCCTTTCAGCAGTGATGATAGTAGTTAGCTATGGAGTATTCCATGAGGTGTGATGTTGGCTGTGCACACTTTGTACAGCTGCTCACTATTGTTAGTATGCGAAAGGCCACATTGCAAATAAGGGCTACAAAACATGATCTATCTGATGCCATTAATGTGACTATTATATATGCATGTTTTGGCTAGTCGTGTAGGACAACAACTCAGCATAGCATAATCTCTCGCAGCCTGATGACAAGGTATATAGCTTTGTGTGCTGAAATTGCTGATGTGGCATCTGATTTATACATAGCACTATTCAAATAATTTATTTCAAGAAACAGGTAGCTGTTTCATGCCTAGCATTTTGTACTTTGCACTACTGGGCAAAGCAGTGTTTCCTTCTGCCAGTGTACATATTGAAGATAATGTTATTGTTAGGTTATAATGGAGAATGTCCAAATAAATAGAAAATCAGCTTCAAACAACTGGGTACTAAAATAATTTGATCATACTAAAAGCAAATTCTCAAGGACATACAATACAGAAGCCATGTTTAACAAAAAACAAATGCTGTCATGCTTGCATAGGTGTACTGTTCACCACCTAGTAATGAAGTAAAATGCGCTGTTACACAGTGATGTTTGTTATAGTAGCAGTGGTACTTTTTTTTTCTGGTTTTCTGCAGTGTCATTGAAAAACTTGGAGGCAAGCACCTAGTGATGCAACTGCTGGGACACGAGGACCCCAACGTGCGGTACGAGGCTTTACTCTGCGTCCAGAAGATCATGGTGCACAACTGGTAAGACTGACTGCTGTCTGGGTTTCTGACCACTGGTCCTTGCTCAAGCAAATGTTTCTGAAAGACATAGAAATGACGTTCACAAAGCCGAGACGGGCACCTGCTGCATTGAGAAAATTCTCGCAGAAGTAGGAGAGTGAATGATCGGACTAGGCAAAATCATGTGTACTGTGCAAAATTTTAGCTCATATGACCTTGTGTGCTTAAGTGGTGGTGGTGTTCCATTACACCAGGTGCTTTTTTTTTATCTGTACAGTTTTCTTTTTAAAAGCTGTGAAATATATGACGATACGGTCTGCACAGGTGCATTGTATGGTGCGGCAGACATCATGGCTGTGGTAGCAGGTAGTTGCGACTAGTGAACTGTTATTAAAGGAGTATAGACACCCAGCAGCGTACGTGGCATGTGTGGCCACTCCAAAGTCAGCCCTCATTAACGCCACAACCTTTCACGCTAGCTCTGTACGCGAGGCAGAGGAAGTAGCTATCTCACTGGCTATCGCGGATCCCCGCACTAAAACTAATCTAAGCGACTCTAAGGGTCGCCATTGAAAATTTCGTCAAAAACTCTGTAACCACGCTCGCAATGCGAAGTCTGCGCTACCGAACTCTCGATGACAACATGAATCTCGTATGGGTTCCGGCTCACGCGGGCAACTCCAGAAATGAGAGTGCCACTACATAGCGCTGGCTGTATAGAGTGGCACTCTCTCAAGTTTCCTTTCATAATCTTTTCACTGTACATTTTATCTCTGTGCGTGCCCAAATTTCTGTGCAGTGTCTTATGAACTGGATGCTTTGTATATTGTTGCCTGTCCCGTGCTTTCAAAGCAATGGCCCATTTTCTTTGTTTTCCGTTTTCAGGGAGTACCTTGGCAAGCAGCTGGAGAAAGAAACTAGCACTTCAAGACCAACACAAGGCGCAACCAGATCATAACTCTTGTGTGTGCATGTTACCTTGTTAAAAACCTCAGGAGGAGATGTGTAATAATAAACCTGTGTATTTATTCATCCAAAGACACAACAAGCCACCTGCATTCTGCTTTAAGCTTGATGTCATGCTAGTTGTTTTTCTTTAGTCTTGATGAACAAGTTGCTCCAGGCATATGGTGCAAATCACATTCCAAATAAAACTTCCCTAGCTTGTGTAAGTTCTTGTCAAGAATAAAATTCTTTGTAAAGCTGCTCTCTAAACTGCTTATAAAACATTGCCTATGGGTGAAACGTGTTGCAGATTTTTCTTTCTTTTTGCAGAATATTTCGCATTTCTGCCGATTCAGTTAATGGTTTGTTTAGAATGCACATAGTAGCAGATTGGCTGGTGTTTTCACACTGACAAAATTTGCTGAGTTATGTCGGCGCTGCTTAGAAGCCTCTGAGGAAGACTATGTAGTAATAAACATGTCTGTGACTGCAGTCTATGTCTTTTAATTGAACACTTGGTAATACATTACCGTTGAAATAAACATCTTCAAAAAGTTCTTTCAGACAAAACTACAAATATTCAATGCCTACTTTGGCAGCGACACCTTAACGTCCTCATCCGTCTCTACGCCAGTTTCCTCCAGGAGTGCTTTCTTGCCCTTTGGGTAGCCCTCAAGGATAGCCTCAATCATGTCATTTGCCAGGCGCTTTCTCTTTCGCCACTCCTTCACGAACTTGTCATTGTCTTTGAGAATACGGTCCTTCACTTCTGGCTCGACGAAGTTTGCATTGGAGGTAAGCTTTTCAAGCCTTGCTTTCAGCTTGTCCCGCTCAGCAGAGGTGGCTGCAATCCTATCGGTGAGCTGTTCGGTCGTCAAGCTCTGGCTCACAGCGCTGAGCTGTGACTCGCGGGACTGCAGCTGTCGCGTGAGTTCTTGAAGCTTCGTACCAAGATCGCTGATCTGTTGGTCCATGGCGGACAGCTCGGCTTCGGCCACGTCGGGGAATTCATCCTGGTTGGCGAAGTATATCTTCTGTTTTCCGTATGTCTTTTCTCTAATCTTGCCGTCTTGCGCGAGTTGCTCAAGTGCTCGCACTACGGCAGTTTTTCCGTGGTCTTTGTGGAGGTTGTTGAAGATGTCGTTCGAACTGTAGGGCCGGTTTTGAGCCTTGACGTAGTCGAGGATTGCCTTCTCTACCGCTGCTTCCTTGGACTTACTCATGGCGCGTTCGATAGAACGTAAACACAGCTGCCGAAACTGTCGGCTGCGTAGTCCGCCGCGGTCCAAAGCTGTGCAGCTCGAAGCCCCAGAACCTGCCGAAGGTCACTAAACCTACGAGGCAAACATGTCCACCTACACAAGTAACAACTCGCGGATGTGAAGTTCGGTCCGACACCGGTGGGTTGTGATGAAAGAGCACACCGAACGCGAAATCAAACGGGAGAACTTTGAAAGGCGCGAAAACATGCGCGTACAGACGTGCAGACTTCCGGAAACGGTAGTCTGCTGACTAGTTGCACTCACGTCGAACAGGTGGCACCACCGTTCAACGTGCGAGGCGCCCATCGCGGTCCGGGAAGCGCTAACTTTTAGAACAATAATGTTGGCAGCTTGTCTTGAAACACAATTAAAATGCTTCGAAAAAAATTTTACGAGCCACCGAAGAAGCGTTTCGCGCCAGTAGGATATCTCGGCGGGTCACCGGCTGTCATTACCCGGCTTGCTGACGTTACATACCTCGAGGGGGAGAAACACGCTCGCAAGTTTTCCCCTCGCTTACCTGTTGGCTGCTGCTGGCCTGCCTGGATTTGCACGGCAGGTGTTGTGGGGTCCAGTTTGTGTTTGATGGGTGTGTCAGTGGCCGGGACTGTGAGAGCCTCAACATGAGTTCATGTGTTCTACAAGCGTTACTCTAGCGTTCGCCGAAAGAAGCGCATTTGATGGGATTACATTGTGGCCGCTTATTGGAACTCCGGATAGCACTGCACCATCGGTAAGTGATAGACAATGGCCCAAACAGGAATGTTTGCCGGCTCTAGGCTTAATTGACAGTTAAGTCGGCAGGATTGTCGCCTTCGAACGTGTCGTCGGTGAATGCGATCTCGGCTTAAACAATGCGATCGGATTTTATAAACCAGATAACAGGTATCCGGCGCTCTTGCTGCCGAAAGGCACTGTTGCGTGGCCAACGACTTCGTGTTTCGCTAATTTTCTGGGACACGGAAAAAGCGCGTCGCGTCCAGCTTCGCGGAGCGGCGACAATTTGAAGCAATCCGGGAGATTTGCCGCTGTCTCTGCCGTGTAGCCAACGGCAGTGTGTGTATGTGCGTGTTTCATACGTGCGGTTTGTTGTGTCACGAGGGCATGATATATCGACCGCAGAGCGGAGTCCTCGTCGCGAGTGCCGCTCGGGAGCCGCGCATTCCTTAGCAGCCGATCAAAGCTCGCTTCGTTGAATTTCTTCTTCGCGTGAATGTTGTCCTGAATCGTTTTAACGGCGCGTTTTCGTGAGGCACGAATTTCAGACGCATTGCAGTCATAAAAGTTTTTATTTCTGTGTCAGGTCTCTAACGCATTCCGAGTTAATTTTCGTGCTACTCCGGGGTTTCCCGCGGCGAAATCGGTGAATGCCGTAAAGTAGCTGCGCTTAAATTATTCGTGCGTTTCGTGAATGGCGCTGCGCGCGTAGCACTGCGTGTACGAGCAAGCCCGGTACCCTCAGAATTTATGGCATAAACCTTTCAAATAACGTTACGCAGATATTTCTAAAGCCACCGTTGGCGTTATGACCAGCACCCGTGTAATGTAGCGGTAAATGTCCGGCTGGTTACACCACCGTTGATGTGCTGGAGCGCTGCATAGCTCGAAGGAGCAATGGGACGAAAGGTCGGTCGCGCTCTCGGGAGTGCGGTATGCGGAGGCCATCCAACTTCGCGGCCACGTCCTGCGCCCGGCGGCGCCTTGGAATCGTCCCGTGGCTCACCTGCCTTCTTTTCTATGTATTTGCCGTTAGCCGTCCGCATACCGGCTTCCCCCTCTTTCTTGTAACAGTCGGCCGGCTGCGATCCGATTGCTTCCTTATTTGGCTCATGCGGGATGTGAGCTAGCTCAGTGCACATGTAGTACTACGCGGATACCGCGGTTGCGGCGGCAGAAACCATTTGCGACAAGCTTTTCGCAAGCGCGTGCATTAATAGCAGCAGCGGCAGGAGCAGCGTTATATTGCTTGCTCCGTCCCATACTTCTGCTGTGGTCCTAACGTTCGAGCAACCGCGTGGATACGGGCTCCAGAGCCGACCGGCTCTTTCTTTTCCTGGAGGAACTGCACAGTCCGTCATGGCCAGTTGTGTGGATTTGCAGAAAAGCGACACTTTGGCAAAAAAAAAAAAAGACGAAGGGCGAGAAACCAGTGAAAATAAAGAAGAGGAGAGGGCGATCAAAGCGCTGCACGGCTGTGCGTTGGAGAACCACGTGGAACTAAGACCTCTATTGGCCAAAATCATTCGCGCTGCATAGCTGGCAGCCTAGCATAGCTTGGGTTACTACACTGGTGCATACGTTTTGCTGAGCTGAGGTGATACGAAGGGTTCACGCATAATTTGTGGCGTACAGTGCAACGCATGGTTTACTCGTGTGTGCCGCATTACTTCACCAAGAAGCTGCGGTGAGGAAGGTTCGAGAGCAAGAACCGTTTGACCAGGCCTTCACACCCATGGAGGGTTTTCCTTTCTCCATATTCACACCGTCCCCACTGGAGCATAACTTGTTCCATGTTACAAGCTGCTGTAGAGGTGACACGATTGCGACGGTATTGCGAGGGTAGACAGGTGCCGTTCCGACTCTCTCGACGTGAATGATCCACTACGTCCACTTTCGCATCCACATACGCAGTTCCCATGCCGCTGCACGTTGTGATGCGCTTGGATATGCTACGCGAGTGGTTGATGAAGTTTCGGGTCATTGAGAATGTCGGCGCCTTCGAGGAATTTTCGACGTTTTCGCAGGAGCAAGCGTGCCATTTCTTATTGTTTCGTTTTCGACTTCGGGGCTCAGAATCTGCCGCAGTTCCGAGCTGGGGAGTGAAGCCGTAGTCAAGCGTGCACAGGCCACGACCGATGCACTGTCCATGAGATGGGACATTTGTTGCGCATCTTTCGTTCGAAGTGCGCCGTCTTCAAGAGCTCGCATTCCGGAGTTTTAGCGCCAGGAACGCGACATGGCCGTTGTAATGCGCGTTTTCTTGAGCCTACGACTGAGAGCATGAGCTGCAATAGAAATTTTGTATCAACTAGGCCAAAGGGTCTGACGGTGCTGTTATTAGACCGGTGCTGCGCAAACAGTGTCGACTGCTCAAGTTGTGCCCTACCTTTAGCTTCGACACGGAATGTAACATAATTTGTCAGCCTAGCAAAAAAGATTTACCTCCGTGCTTACTTCTTGTTTTTGCCCACTGTATCGTGTCCACAATTTTTCGAGGAAAATTAAATTCAGTTGCGTGTGAACGAGTGGGAATGACTAAAACTAGCGTATCGATTCGGTGGGATGTCAAATTGAACTCAAAAGAAGTCTCATCAAGAAAGCTTCACTTTCCTGCATACTGTACTCGCTGCTGTCATTTCGCCATGATACCCGGGCTGACTGCTCGCTGCGTGTGTTGCGCGTGCATATGGTTTTGTCTACTTCAACTCGAGAGAGCTCCGAGAGGCATAGTCGTATTGGGCATCCCTCGTTTTTACGCACGGTATTCGGTAACGGCCGTCCTTTTTAGGCGGTGTATGCCAGTCAGGATTATATAGGGCTGCTGATGATAAAGAAAAGAAGGGTTGACCAAAGTGCATAACTTTGTAACCTTTTAATTTTTTTCGTCTTTTCGGAATTCTTCAATTTTATTCAGCGTATGTCATATCGCTGTAGCTCGCCCGTCCTGCTTCAGCGTTGGGCACGCACGAACGGATTGGAAATGTCGCAGTTAAATCCGAAACATGGGAATAGTTGCGGTTCGAACCCGGCCGCGGCGGCTGCGTTTTTATGGAGGAAAGCGCTAAGGCGCCCGTGTGCTGTGCGATGTCAGTGCACGTTAAAGATCCCCAGGTGGTCGAAATTATTCCGGAGCCCTCCACTACGGCACCTCTCTCTTCCTTTCTTCTTTCACTCCCTCCTTTATCCCTTCCCTTACGGCGCGGTTCAGGTGTCTAACGATATCTATGAGACAGATACTGCGCCATTTCCTTTCCCCCCAAAACCAATTATTATTATATTAATAGTTGCGGAATGGCGTGTGTTGCTCTAGCTGCCACAGGAACAGCGCAGTGTGCCAACCGTGTGTAATGTCTCTATGGCATGAGCTTGCTTTCGTGTGCGTTTTAGCTGGAAGGGGGGGGGGGGGGACAAAAAAATAGATCACAAAGGCGCACAGTGCTTGTAAACCCTCCTAGAACGCCTGGCAGGTTTTCTGGTTGTTTTTTTTTTAAATCCTAAATAGCCTTGCCCTGTTCATTTCATTATTTTCTTTCCTGCAACGCACTTCCTGTCGTTTGAGCAAATTGCGGGGCGTATATATAGCTCGTGGTCTTTTTGCTTTGTTGGTCACGTGGAATCTCGTTAGTCTGTCGCGTTTCTATCGCCTGAGGCTCTGCGGAGCCGCGCACTGGCTACGTTTTCTTTCTTTTTTTTACCCTCTCGGGAAGGGTTTAAAAATAAATGCGAATAAAAGAAAACCAGGACGCACGGAAAAGCGTCACTCGGTTGCCTGGCATGTGCCGCGCCTGAGTGCGCTCCGCGCATGTGCGCTGGATGTCTTGATCGGAACGTTTAGCCTACCGCTCCGGCTGGGCGCTAGCTTGGCTACATTTTCCGCGCACTCTCGGTTAGCTGAACGCTTTAGCTTAAATGATAAATTTTCTGCAGAGTACTCTTGCTTTAGCATGTGGTGTTACGCATGCGCAGTCGGCAGCTAACGTTGGCGGTACACGGTAGCGCCATGCTAGAGCGCTCTACACTCTAATAAACAGAAAGGAGTAAAAAAAGGGAGTAGTCTCTTATCGAACTCTCTTTCACAAGGGGAATATGCCACGCAAGTTCCGGAGTAGATCTCGATTACTAAATGTACGGAAAGAGCGCCATGACGTACAGAATTTCTCTTCTGCGCAGGATGGGGTCAAAGACCCATTTCCCAAGCATTTCACCCCACCGGGCCAGGGGAAAACTAACACCCATTGTATCGCCGATGGTTACCCGGCGGCACTGAGTTCTTTTCTTTAACTTGCCTCTACCGCTACTATTTATGGAGCCTGTAAAAGAACTGTGCATGCGCTTGTTGTGCACAGCTGGCAGCCGACTGTATGTAGCGGCTGCCAGCTGCCGTATATGCTAAAGCGCTCTATCGCGTCTTCCGTGGAATTTGGAGACTGCAAAACCGGATTGTCGCAGATCGAGCCGCTTGCCTTATCCGCTTCCCCGTTTTATGCGAAGTTCCCAGTGCCACTCTCCCTGATAGAGTCACTACATAGCAAAACGGTAGAGCAGAACAAAAGAAAAAAAAATGTCGTTCTATGTCTTTCCTTCCTTCCTTCATTCATTCGTCGCCCTGTGCCAAGCGATTCTTGGCGAGAGCGCTGTGGCTATGGTCCAGCGGGAAGGAAATAAGAAAAGCGTCGCGCGAGCTTTCCCGTATAGCACACACGCGGATAAGCGGTGGTCCAGCGTCGCACGGAGGTTCCGTAACAGGGGAGGCTATATTGGTGTCCATTATAGTGGAGCGAACTTTTTTTCCCGCTTCGACAATGCCGTTCGTTTTGGTCCGCTTCACGGTGCCCGCTTCACGGTGCCCGCAGACCGGAGGGAGGAAACTCCAGCTGTGTCCTGCGAGAGAAAAAAAAATAATAATAAAGGAATGAACGATTCAAGTTGTTGCTAAGGGCCAGCGTTTATGGCGGCCCAGACTGGTCTATAGGCTGGCTGTGTTTCGCGCGAGCAATGCGTATGCCTAAAGTCCCGAGATCAGCTTGAGCAAAGCTCATGAAAAGACTTTATGTATACCTAAACGGGTTGCCGCTGCCGAATGGTTCCGTTTTCAAGGAGCGAATGTAATCGGGGACACTTCTGTCGGGGCGTCTGGTCCGACTGCTGCTTCTGGATTCCTTTCTGTTGTGTTCGTTTCTTTTTTCTTTTTCGCTCTGCGCCGTCACTGTTTGTAAAAGGAGTCCTTAGAAAGCAGCTTTTTTTTTTTTACCACCACGCGCGTGAAATCGACTCACGGTTTTCGCCTCGACGCAGATTTCTCGGAAGACAGACGCGGCTGATTCTTCGTCCTGTTTCACGACGAAGACATCTGCGTGCGTTGCTTCAAAATAAAAAAAAATAGAAGGAAAACAACGAAGATGAAGAATAGAGGAAGCGTGGGTTATTTCGAAGCGAATACTAGCACGGCGCGACTAAACAAACAACAAAGTGCATAAACCTTTGATGCGATTTCCCAGTGTTACACGAACTTAAAGAAATCGGTGTAATATGCACGCGAAGAGTGGAAAAATTTCAGACAGATGGACCGCTTGTAGCTATCAGCAGACGCCTTACTGTAGCCGGATACAACTCAAGAACGAAATGGCAGATGCCCATTAAAGGAGACCCTCCAGTCAGTGGCGTCGAGCGATTTTCATAACGCCGCCGTTACTCTTATTAATCAGTGGTTGATCCCATTTCATCTGCCAGCCCCTGGGATGTCACGCTAACAGGTCTAAGGGTATTAACCACGACGTCATGAGAACCAGTCGACGCTATTGGCTGGAGGGCCTCCTCTGAAGGGCTTTTGCCGCGCTTTGTTCTTAAGCTGTGTCCGACTACAGTGCATTCTGTAACAGTGTTATACGACAGCCGTTCGGGTAAAAAAAAAAAAAGTTGCCATCACGCTCTTCTGTGTAAAGGTGCCTACACAAGCCTCCTGACGACGACAAGCGTTAAGGTCTCGTCACGCGAACAGCGCGTCATGCAGAGGAAACTTTGACGTCACTTCACGGATTGTGTGCATCTTTGAAAAAGCCGACAAGCCGTCATTTGGCGGGAAAAGGCAAAATAAAAGAGGCGAAACCATCGCACTCGGGCGACACCTGCTCATCTCGTGTTGTGCGCGCAGTTTTTTTTTTTTTCAGCTGCTAATGCGGCAGACGTCGGAACACAGCTGGACAGGGCACGTACAGCACAGCGGCGGCAGAATTCATCGGTTCATTGTCCTGTCACCGTTGGCCAGTGCGCTTTCATGGAGGCCTATTCGTGTATATAGAGAGGAGCTCAAATCTAGAGTCTCTGGAACTGTTACAGTGGATTTTCCGGTAACTCTGTTCTCTAGGCCTCCCTATATGTGGCGACTTTTGTTACTGCTCGTTTTCGACTGCGCGAAAAAGAAGAAGACGTATTAAAGAGGCACACACCACACGGACGAGCGCAGTTGTTGTAGCCGTGTCTTTCTCTCATGTTCACCTTCCAGTCCAAAGCAGTCACGGAAGACAGCCAAGCAGCCCGAGAAGTCTTATCTAAACAAAATTATCATTTCATGCCCCCGCAGAAGCTTGAAAACTCGGGAAAAGTGACAGTTGCGGTTCTTAAAATTCCCTGAAACTCCGTAAAAACTCTCTTTTTGCCAAATTTTTCTCCTCAGATTCCACGGAAAAGGGAAAAATTTCCGAATGGAACATCACTGTTTTGTTAGCGCGTAAGAACGGAATGCAAGCTTCTTCAAAGATCACTCCGTGCTTGTTGATCTCATCAGTGAATGCACTTTTTTAACGTCTCAAAAACTGCAGCCGCTCGACGTGATCAAGAACGCTGTAACGAACAGCTCTAGATTCGACAGCCAGGGGTAGATACTCACTATGGGGTAATATGCCTTTTACCTGGACGTGAGAAGGATGTCAACTGTCACCGAAACCAAGGAGCATAGGGGAATGATTCTTCTTTTTTTAAATTTATGATGTTGGTCAATAGGTAATTAATAGTGTAATTATTTTATCGCTTAGAGATAATTGATTATGAAGTAGAAGAAAAACCAACCATAAGCTGCCGGTGGGATCCGAACCCACGGCCTCCGAATTTCGCGTCAGCTGCTCTACCAACTATACATCCTCCACTGTGGACGACGCTGACGCTGGCGAACAGTCAAGGTTGGATTACACGTAAACATAGATACTCCCGAAAGTAGAAGAAGATTGGACAGCCGCCGCCGTTGCACCATAGTATTACAGTTGACGCATCCATAGCGTCTCCACTCATACCCCACGAGGCTTCCTGTCCGGTAGGCGCTCGACCCTTCGCCACGCGTCCTCAGAAAAGGCGACGACGTGCTGCATAATCGGCGCGAACGGTGCTTAGGAGGCGACCCCGACACCCTCCGGGGGCGTTTAGTGTATCCGCAATGGATGCCTGGAAGCGGCATGCCCCGAGCGCAAATGCCTTACGGAGCTTGGCTTCTTCATTTCCCCATTCTTATACTTTCTTCCCTCTCTTGTTTTCTTTCATGCATCCCTTATGTTTTCTATCTTTTTGTGTGAGTGTGCGCGCTATCGCTGTTGGCCCATTAAAGGGCTCCGAAGTGCGCATATCTCCTTCCTTGTGGGGGAAGAGGGGAGGGGGGGGGGGGTAGTCGTGACGGCGTCCGAGCGCCGATGAACGAGTCTTTTTTCCTCGGATGCCCGAGGAGGGGATGCCGCGAGTGGACCACGACTTCTCGACGTCTTCAGGGTCACGCTCAGCGGCGTCTTTCGGTCCATTGCGTCTCGGACCCGGCTGCTTGCTCCTCCACAAAAGGAAGAACAAGCGAGCATAGAGAGGAGTGGCGGACGCACGCCTGTCTAGCGGGCTTCATTTCCGCCGCCGGGCCGTGCTCAGTGCCTGCCCGTGTGTCCAGTGCGGCACCGCGGCTTCCTCTCCCGCCCCCCCCCCCCCCTTTTTTTTTTCCCTCGTCCTTCTTATATGTGTGTTCCTTTCTTTTCTCTTCTTTCTTCTCCGGCCTCCATCTTTGCGTCTGGGTTCTTTGCCGCGTTATAGGAAGCGCACGCGGGGCTATATGGTGCGGAGGGGATACGTGCGCGCGCATGTCCACGAGAACGAATATACGCGGGCCGTTTAGGGTCCCCTAATGCCGTCTCCGCTTCTCATCGCCCGTCGTCGTCCATCGGGGGCGGACGGGGGAAAGGAGGAAGCGGCCGCATTTGCGGAGAACCGCTCTTTCTCTCCGTTTTCTTAGCTTCGCGAAAAAAAAAAAAATCGCTATCGGCGTTGCGTGCGTCTGCGCTGTATGCTTGCCTGCTTGTGTGGCGCGGATAATCGTGCTTTTTGTCACGAGCGCTGAAAGCTCGAGCTTCGCGGAGTTCTGCCGCAATGACTTTGCGAGTGCGTTACGTTTCGTTCGTACACCTGGCATTCTTCGTTTATAATGAATGTATAGGACCTTGAACTAAGACGATGGCGGAAAGGTACTGGTGTGTTGATGGTGTTATGGTGAAAAGGCCGACGTTGCCCTATGCAGTTATGGGAGGCGTGGATGGTTTTTGTCTGCGCTGGACGCGCTGACCGCACGTGAATTGATTCTGCAGCCGAAGTGCATGACGGGAACGGCCATTCGTGCGGTAGGCATCATTGGCCGCGCGTCGCAGCGTGTTGCCTTGCATTACGTAGGCGTCGCAACTCATAATATTATAACCATCATCATAATCAGCCCACTTACGTCCACTGTAGAACAGAAGCCACAGCACACAACGCATCATTGCATAAATGTTTGCAGAGGGAAGTTACTACAGCCAACAATGGTCACAGCTGTAGTTGCAGACACCTGTAGCTGTAGTTGCAGACATCTACAGCTTTAGTTGCAGAGACCTGTAGCTGTAGTTGCAGACACCTGTAGCTGTAGTTAGAAACCTGTAGCTGTAGTCGCAGCCTCCATAGCCTACTACTCCGGTATCGTCGATGCTGGCCTTGAACCTCCAGACAGAGCTGCCGATTCGGCTCCCTTCCGCCTGCTGCCGCTTTGCTCTAGAAAAGGCGAAGAAAAACACAAAACCAGAACGGGGTCTGTCTGCCCTCCTCCGCCTCGCGTTGTCGGCGCCGTTCCGTGCCTGGTGTAGAATATGTGGCCGTCGGCTGTGATGTGAGCTGACGACGAGAAAAAAAGAAGAGTCGCGAAAGAGGCGGCGCCTAGCGAGAAGCGAACACGGCAGGCGTGGTGGAGAAAATAAGAACAACAAAAGGAAACAAGGACGTAAATTGGGGCGGTCTGTCTGTCTGGCCACTTTTTCGTTTTCCTTCGCAGTCGTGGATGCCTCCCTCTCCGCCGCCGCCCAGACTCGGGCCACATATACTAGCTAATACTGTACTATACTATACTACACTAAAACTGTACTATACTACACTAGAAATGTGCAATAACACTATACTAAAAACCGCCGTTGTGGCTTAGTGGTTATGACGCTCGGCTGCTGAGTCCTGACCCGAAAGACGCAAGTTTGATACCGGCCGCGGCGCTCGCACTTCGATGGAGGTGAAATGCTAGAGGCCCGTGTACTGTGCGATGTCAGTGCACGTGAAAGAACCCCAGGTGATCCAAATTTCCTGAGCCTTTCACTACGGCGTCCCTCATAGCCTGAGTCGCTTTGGGACGTTAAACCCACGTAAACCAAACCAAACACTGTACTATAGTAATGATGTGATATACTAATACTGTAATAATGTTGTACCTTAATCGTACCATGCTGCTACTGTACTGTTACTATACTTGTTTTTATTCTGCGCTACACTACGCGCCTGCCCCCCACGCCGTCTCCACCGCCGTTTGGGCCAGGTGTTTAACTAGCTGCGCGCATGCAGTGGGTTTTTGCCTTTCCCCGCTCATTCCCAGTGTTTCCGCCCTCGGCTGTAGCCTATGAGTGCACTTTGTTTCTGGCTTCTTCCTCCCCCTATGCGGGGTCTTTTATCTGTCTTTCTTTTATCCTTGCATCGGAGCAGTCGGCGTGTTTCTGTCAGTAGTCTCCTTGTGCAGGCGTATGATTTTCTTTTTTTGCCGTTATGACGTTGCCCGTTGTTCTTCGCCTCGCGTTGTCACCGGCCAGCGTGAGCGCGCTATACCGACCGCCTTCGCGTGCGCGCTTTTCGGCGGTTCCTCACGACAGGATGGGCCTCACGCCGTCATATTTGCTGTTTTGTTTGTTTGTTCGTTCGTTTTTGTTCTTTTATACTGTGACGCTCGAACGCCGGTTGTGCTTCAATTGCTTTCCTGTCAGCTGTCAGTGCGCCCCGCCGCGGTGGCTCAGTGGTTAGGGCGCTCGACTACTGATCCGGAGTTCCCGGCTTCGAACCCGACAGCGGCGGCTGCGTTTTTATGGAGGAAAAAACGCTAAGGCGCCCGTGTGCTGTGCGATGTCAGTGCACGTTAAAGATCCCCAGGTGGTCGAAATTATTCCGGAGCCCTCCACTACGGCACCCCTTTCTTCCTTTCTTCTTTCACTCCCTCCTTCATCCCTTTCCTTACGGCGCGGTTCAGGTGTCCGCCGATATACGAGACAGATACTGCGCCATTTCCTTTCCCCCAAAACCAATTATTAATTATTAAAGCTGTCAGTGCCGGTTCTGTGCAAGTCTGCGGCATTGCGACATTGAAGCTGAGAGCATCTGGTGAAGGGATGTGGTCTGAATAGCTCTGCAAGTGCATACGCACTTTGGGCCCCACTTCGCCGAACACTAGATTGTCGTTCGGTTCAGCGATTTAAGGACGAACTACGCGCTTCCAAATGGGAAGATAATAATTATGTGCCTTCAGGCGAGGCTTTCGCCTGTGCTTGTTGAGCGTGTAATTTGTACGTGTGGTTCTGTGCAGCGACTCTTTGCACGTGTTTCAACGTGGCTGAGAAATCACAGTCGCATCTGTAGCTCTTCTCGTCAACAGGTGGTGATCGCTGTTGGTGATTGAAGCAGGGTTATTACGTATAAGACAACTTTGGTCTTAGTTGAACCGGTTGCCTTTCTTTTTTTTTTTTGTTCCTTTAATGAATGTATGTTTCCCAGTTTTCGGGATTGTAAAGTCGCGTTAAACAATCACCTCTCCTCTTAACTTACTGGGAGATTTATCCTTTTTTTGTGTGTGTTTTCCGCCGACTTCGTTGAAAGGCTCGTAAAGCGCACCGAGAGCGGGAAGTTGCCTCGTATTTTTACTGCTGGAAAATGGTTCCGATTTTATGCTCGCATAAAATGTCGAGGCCACCGTTTCCACAACCGGCATCCTCCATGGCCTCCACTCGATGCAAACGATCGCTCTTCTCTGTCGGGTCTGCATGATCTGCGAGCTGCGCCGTTGGTACGCGACAACCGGTCGTGGCGCGGTGGGCGCTTGGGTCGGCAACTCGTCCGATATATCTGCACGGCGGGGAGCGAAGCTGTCACCTGGACCGCGCGTGCATGCGGGGTCGGTCACCGGACGTGCATGCGTAAGATCGATGTCATTCCACAGGCGAGTGTCGGCGCAAAGAGGATTCTCCGGAGGATTCGCTCAACGCGTGTTGTGCCCTTGGCCGTTGGAACAGTGCGGAGTAGTGCAATAGTGCAATGCTGTGGGTGCGGCGCCGCCGTGATTGTGTCTTACGCGAGACTCGGGCGTCGGATTTACCCGTGCAGTGGCTGCCGCGTGCTCGTTTCGGTGATTCCCCTCGTCTTTTACAACAGAAAAAAAAAGTGACCTTGAGTGTCTTTGTTATGCATCGCTTCGCCGTCAAGCGAGACCCTCGCCATCTGCGTGCCCGAAGGACAATGATTCGCTAAGGCGTTCTCTTGGCATTGCTTGGCATCTTTTGTCCCAGACGGGCAGGTGGGTGCGGCAAGGACTCATAAGCTGGGCCGCATTCCGTGTCTGCGAGTCACGTCAGGTGCAGACGTAACGCGGGTTTAAGGTGAAAGGGCCCTGAAGCGCAATCGTGGAATTTGACAGGCCCGCCGGCCGTATACTGCACCCCTGAATTTAGGACGCCCCACGTAAGCAGCCACAGTTGGGTATGTATTGTTGTGCGTCTTGTTCACACAGGTGACGGTAGTCCCGATTGGCAGTGCGGCTACCTTGGATGTCCTGTGGACGTTTAGGACGTCTATGGGACGTCCAAGGGAGTTTCAGTACCCATTGGGGCGCCCCTGAATTTAGGACGCCCCACGTAAGCAGCCACAGTTGGTTCGCGTAATGTATTCTTGTACGTGTTGTTCACACAGGTGACGGTAGTCCCCATTGGCACTGAAGCTCCCTCGGATGTCCTGTGGGCGTTTAGGACGTCTATGGGACGTCCAAGGGAGTTTCAGTATCCATTGGGGCGTTGTGATGAACATACAAATAGTTTGACATTTTGCTTGTCCGTGTCCCACCGCGAGAAATCGATGATGTGAATATGTTAATGGTGTGCCTTTCATGGCTGGTGCTCAAGTGACGTTGGAAAATAAGCAGTGTAATAACGTGCCGGATTGCTTTTTCGCAGTGCGTGTAAGACTGCCTGTTTTTGTTTTCAGTCTTTTATTGTTTTTTTGTTCATCCTTCCTTATCGGTCTCTCCTTACGCTCTCGCTGCCGACGTGGTATTGGGAAGCATATCGAAGGAAAATGTATAGAAAGGGAAGCCGACGTGACGCACCCTTTCGGTCTGGCGTTGTAGTAAAATCGCGTCGTAAATTACAAACCTGTCGGCTGCTGACAGCCGTGGCACGTGTACTCTCATTTTCATTGCAAACGGCAGCGCATATGCACGATCTGTGCGCGTTTAGCCAATTAAGGGTCCTGCAGAACGGGGCGCAGTGTTTATAACGTGGTCGGTTGCTTTTCGTCGTCCCTTAGCGCGTCTGGCTTCTCAACCGTCCGTCTTTTGAGCTTTTCTTCTTCTAATTACTCAGGGTCAGACCACGGCGCTTTGAGCACCGCATGCGCTGACTTCACGAACCCGTATCGGGTGCAGCAATCAGCGAGTGCTCGCCCTCTCCTTCCGCTGCTGTTTTGGCCGATAAGCGGGGCGGGGCTCCCTCGCTGGACAAAGGAAAGTGGAGCATTGGCGCTGCCGGCTAGACGCTCCGCGGATAGTTGTTTTTAATAATTTTTTTAAAGTGGTCAGTCGCCTTGCGCTGCGGTCTCTATAGAGCTCACTAAGTTTGCGCGGTAGGAAACGCGGCTGTCCGCTCCCTGAGCGATATAGCCTTGAGTTGGACCGGTGATACATCGTTCCTTATCGTGACTTTCAACAATCGTCCGAGGCGCTGAACGCGTTACGCTGCGGGCGGGATGAAGAGAGAATGAAGTGCGCGTGCATGCATGCTTGCAGCGGAGCGGAGGGTGCTGCCGAGTGATCTGGAGCAGTTTCTGCGGCTGCAGACCTAAGGCCGTCCCTCCCGCGCTTCCGACTGATGACTCAGATCTGTAGCGAAGGTGCTGTGCTTGGCAGAGGCTTCTGAGCAAAGTATGCGATGTGGCAGCGTGCGAAATTAAATTGATTTAATGCGCCAGTGGCGTATTGCGATGGAATGGCGCTTCGGTCAATTAAGTGGCGGAACGAACACTTTCACACTCTCGCACTCGTTTCAAATTAGCGTTTTTGTACCAGTATATACCCGCCGCGGTGGCTCAGTGGTTAGGGCGCTCGACTACTGATCCGGAGTTCCCGGGTTCGAACCCGACCGCGGCGGCTTGCGTTTTTATGGAGCAAAAACGCTAAGGCGCCCCGTGTTGTGCTGTGCGATGTCAGTGCACGTTAAAGATCCCCAGGTGGTCGAAATTATTCCGGAGCCCTCCACTACGGCACCTATTCTTCCTTTCTTCTTTCACTCCCTCCTTCATCCCTTCCCTTACGGCGCGGTTCAGGTGTCCAACGATATATGAGACAGATACTGCGCCATCTCTTCCCCCCCCCCCCCCAAAAAAAATACCAATTATTATGTACCGGTATACGGGGACGTAGATACGCTGTGCAAGTGGGGTATGAGGAAGGAAAGGGCTCAGTGACTGTCTCTCTTCTCGGTGGACACAACTACACCGCGAGGGAGGTGAGGGAGAGAAATAAGGGAGCCAGGGATTCTGATTATTTTTCTATGGATTCTGTGAAGTGCGCCGACGTCGCTGAGCACACTGGCGTAAATGCGGCCGCCGCGGCCAGGATTCGATCCTGCTATACCTCGCGCCCGAAAATCCAACGCCATAATCGCTGAGTGAGCCACTGTGGCGCGGGTCAAACGCACGCAGTCTGAGAACGGGAGCGGAATAAGCTGTATACGTGCCTACTTTCCATTCTTGCCCGCATGTACTGCTCAGAGTCGATAACGAGAGAAAATAATAATAATAATAATTGGTTTTTTGGGGAAAGGAAATGGCGCAGTATCTGTCTCATATATCGTTGGACACCTGAACCGCGCCGAGGGAAGAGATAAAGGAGGGAGTGACAGAAGAAAGGAAGAATAGGTGCCGTAGTGGAGGGCTCCGGAATAATTTCGACCACCTGGGGATCTTTAACGTGCACTGACATCGCACAGCACACGGGCGCCTTAGCGTTTCGCTCCATAAAAACGCAGCCGCCGAGGTCGGGTTCGAACCCGGGCGAGAGAAAAGTGCAGAATCTGTTCTTCTCCGTTCCGGTTACCCGCCGCGGTGTCTCAGTGGTTTGGGCGCTCGACTACTGATCCGGAGTTCCCGGGTTCGAACCCGACCGCGGCGGCTGCGTTTTTATGGAGGCGAAACGCTAAGGCGCCCGTGTGCTGTGCGATGTCAGTGCACGGTAAAGATCCCCAGGTGGTCGAAATTATTCCGGAGCCCTCCACTACGGCACCTCCTTTATCCCTTCCCTTACGGCGCGGTACAGGTGTCCAACGATATATGAGACAGATACTGTGCCATTTCCTTTCCTCCAAAACCAATTGTTATTAATTATCTCCGTTCCGGCTGTGGTGGTCGTCTTTCTCGCACTCGGGCAGCCTGCAACGACGCCCGGTGCTTCCAGCGGGCTAGCTATCGGGCTTCCGGGTTAGGCTCCGTGTCCCGTCGCCTCCTCCCGTGTATTTACTGCCGTTCCGTGCATGCCGTGTTCAGTATACTGCCAGCCAGCCAGCCCCGTCGCCGCTGCTGTGTGAATGTCGCGAGGACACGATGCGATAAGACCGCGGCGGACGCCGTTGCCGCAGCGTGGGGCGAGGAGGAGGCTCCGACCGCGAGGCAATCGAGGAGGTTAATGAAGCGTTCGTCCTCTCCTTGCCGTTGATAGCGGAATAGAGAGAATGGGGCCCAGGAGGAGGCTGCTGAAATGAACGGCCGCTGCTGGGGGAACCAGTTTGTCAGAACGGTTTCTTGGTCAAGTCAATATTCTTTAACGACCCAGGTGGTCGAAATTAATCTGCAGCCCTACACTACGCCGCCCCTTATAGCTCATGTCGCTTTGGAACGTTGAACCCCATGAACTTAACTAAACTGATACGTACTTGAAGGTGTTCCGACACGGACTTCAAAGCATCGCAAACAGAACGAAAAACGAAACATTTGACGTTTAACTCGTGTCTTATGCGGAAATGCCAGTTGATTATTCCTTATCGAAGCACTCCCAGACTATATACTTGCCGGATTACCTAATCAGTTCGACCTCTGGGATTCCGCTTGTTTTCCTATCTCTATATCTTCGACAACTTTACACGAGGTAAGGGGCACAGACTATCTCTGGTATCCTTGGAAATTAATTAATTGGTGTTTGTGGAAAGGAAATGGCACAGTATCTGTCTCATATATCGTTGGACACCTGAACAGCGCCGTATGGAAAGGGATAAAGGAGGGAGTGAAAGAAGAAAGGAAGAAAGAGGTGCCGTAGTGGAGGGCTCCGGAATAATTTCGACCACCTGGGAATCTTTAACGTGCACTGACATCGCACAGCACACGGGCGCCTTAGCGTTTTTCCTCCATAAAAACGCAGCCGCCGCGGTCGGGTTCGAACCCGGAGTTCCGGATCAGTAGCCGAGCGCCCGCGGTGGCTTTGCTCCATATTTATGGGCATGTTCTATCTTGAAACTCTAAAGGTGTAGTGTAGTGTGTGTGTGTGTGTGTGTGTGTGTGTGTGTGTGTGTGTGTGTGTGTGTGTGTGTGTGTGTGTGTGTGTGTGTGTGTGTGTGTGTGTGTGTGTGTGTGTGTGTGTGTGTGTGTGTGTGTGTGTGTGTGTGTGTGTGTGTGTGTGTGTGTGTGGAGAGAGAGAGAGAGACGAACTTTATGTTTACGCAGAGAGGAGACAGCATATAGGAGGGGAAAGCTACATCCTACAGCCGGTGCGTGGATGTGCTGTCTCAGGCGATACCTTGCTTGGTGTATTCTTTTTTTCGCACTAGCGAAGAGAGCAGGCATCGAGCAGACGCGCACAGAGTTCGGCGACCTAGAACACTTATGCTGCTGCCCACACCTGCTTGCGTGGTCAGCACAGTCAGTTCTGTGCGGTTGGGTGTACAGTAATTTGGCCACGCTACTCTACGTGCTGTTGAGGGCAGCCAGCAGGTACGCACTGTTCGTCTGCCCAGATGGCGCACTCTGGACGCCGGGGATCGCGTAAAGTATAGGCGTCTTCCTCCCTCCACGGCTGTTGTACGTGGCTGCTGGGCGACTGTGAGAAGAATGCGTGGCTTTCTCGAAATGGTCGTGGCAAAATCTATCCGGCGTGCAACTCAACTCGTTCGCAAACTCACTAGGAAACGACTAACGCTGTTGGAAGAGCGTGCAGTCTTGGTCAAAAGTCTTAAGGCCAAAGGCTTCTCGCTTCAGCCGCATAACAGAGCCATTACGGCACTATTAAAGACCGAATGACCTTGCAATGCTAGCCGAAGGTTTCTTCCTGCAGTAGAGAAGCTTCCTGCTTGTCTTTGTTCCTAGAATGCTCCGTGTAGCGGATCATTCAAAGCACTTCATTTCGCTGCTGCTGAGCGATGTGGCCTTAAGACTTTTGACCAAGACTGTATGTCTTAGCTTTGTGGTGATGATGGTAATGCTCTCCATTAGGGCCCTATTTTCTGCTGCCCCTTAGCAGCTCAGCGAAGGGTGGTACGCATCTCCACCGGGTATAGTTCGTAAGTCTCTCGCAGCGGGAACTGTTGCCGGCCTTCGTAGACAGCGTTGCGCATGCTCGAGGAGATGCGGAACAATCCCACTTTACTCTCATTTTACTCCCGTGTAGGCGTATTCGTGTTTAGAATGTAGGCCGTAGTTCTTATTTCTGACCACGACTTCCGCTGCGTGTTCGGGGTTCGTACCGATGAAAACATGCCAAAAAGTGTCTGCTCAACCCCCCCCCCCCCCCCCCTTAACCCGAGACAGCAAGAAAACGGAAGGAATGTGGAATGTTTCCTTTTTTATTTTCTTTTTTGTGTATTCGGAACCAAAGCGAATATCGTAGAGGTCGCTCTTCCGAGGAGCTCATCTTTCGTACTGATATGCGTGTATCTTTTCTTGTTTTCACATTGCCAAAACCGCGTTCCGCGAAGTGCCTTATGGGACGAGGCACATCCGTAGCATCATGACGATTTGTTGCAAGCACCTAGCCCTGTCACCATATTCCGCCATGCACCGCACTGAATCCGATTCGTCTATTACCTCTTTTTGCATCGGCGTGAGCTTGCGCCCCGCATCGATGAGGCTTGGAGGTTAGAGAGAGAAGCAGTGAAAGCATCTTCCCGGAGAACCGCCGCGCTACGAGCGAAGGATCCGCACCTGTTTGTCTATTTGCGTTTCCTGACCGCGCACATTCCCGCTATCGGATGCACAGCAAATACACACATAATATCGCCGCGACCGCAGCCGGAAGCGTACACGCGGCCACTTGCTGCGGCGTCGTCTCTGCCGCTTTGTGTGCGGGTACATTCCGCGGTGGTCTGTTTGGCGGCCAGCAGAAGCCACACATACACACCGTCCCGTCGTTGTCGTCTCCCGTCGGTCGTTGGCGCAGGCGTTGGAGCGTCACGCTCTCTTCTTTCCCCGCTCCCCGCCGTGCATTGTTCTCCAATGAACCGAGCGACAGGAAGGCGCTGCTGGCGTCGTCCGACTCCGAGGTGGCCGTCGCTGTGCTGTTCCGGTCCTTTTGTGAGAGCGGCCACCTTGTTTCCGCGAGGCGCCGACGGCTATCGGCGTATGCGCGCAAAGTAACCTGGCGCCGGCGTGCCGCCTCCCACGGACCCCTCGTTCCCCACCGCAAATTGGACGCGTGCATGCATGCATAGACATCCCTCCCCTCCATTTAGATGATCACGGGGGACCCTTCCGGGTAACCCCCCCCCCCCCCCCCCCCTCTTATCGCTCGCTACAGGTTGGAGTGCGGTGGCATGCCAGATAGTTGTACTGATCCATGCCCCGTTTGTTAAGTGTTGTTGGAAAGCGAGACGATGTCAGCATTGGTGGATAATGGCGCCTGAACAGTCGCAGCGACTGCCAGGTGTTTCGGTAAGCGCGCCTTTTGTTCCGAACCTGTAATAATAATAATAATAATAATAATAATAATTGGTTTTTTGGGGAAAGGAAATGGCGCAGTATCTGTCTCATATCGTTGGACACCTGAACTGCGCCGTAAGTGAAGGGATAAGGGAGGGAGTGAAAGAAGAAAGGAAGAAGGAGGTGCCGTATCGGAGGGCTCCGGAATAATTTCGACCACCTGGGGATCTTTAACGTGCACTGACATCGCACAGCACACGAGCGCCTTGGCGTTTTTCCTCCATAAAAACGCAGCCGCCGCGGTCGGGTTCGAACCCGGGAACTCCGGATCAGTAGTCCTGTAACCACGAAAACTGCGTTGCGGTATTTCCGAACGAGATTTTACTTGACGGATGTCTTTAAGCAGCTCTGTTCGCCGCTCAAGACGGGGCTGAGAGATTGTACTCACGAATCGAGTACCTTCCTCCGCAGTCAGCTTGGCGGCGAGCTTGGGAAGTTTACGATTCGTCTTCCCTTCGTGAAAGCTGCTCCTGCATGACTGAGCTGTAAGGCGATCATTCGTGCGCGTTACGGCGTTCAGGTGTACCTAAGCACAACATTTAGCACGCGGTAAACGCAGAAACGTTTGTTAGTGAGGCTCTCTCGTTTCTTGCTGTTTTGTTTATTTATACTGTCGAAATTTGCTGCAATTCAGTGCGCAAGCGTGACTCGCGCACCATTAAACAAACCAAAACCGAATGTGTAAATAAAATAGCCTTGTTAGCGCCGCCTCCCCCCCCCCCCCCCCCTCCTTTCTGCGGTCGTTCCTTCGCAAAAAGAAAAAAAAATCAATAAGGAGTTCGCTTAAAGGGGAAAATACGGACAGAGGTGTGGGTATTCCTATGACGCGAGTTAAGCTGACTCATTAGACAATTGGACGACGCCCAAGCAGACTCTTACTAAGACGGAAGGCAACTGGTGCGGAGACATCGCCGGCAAGTCTTCCACAACACCTCGCTTTCATTTTCTCTAGTGTTTGCGCTGCGTCGAATGTTAAGGAGCATCCGGCGTTTTGTCACGCTAGCGTGCCGCACACAAAAAGCCCTGGAAGGTAATCAACGCTGGTCAGGGCACGGTCGCATAACTAGCCGTCTTAACTATACACCACATCAGGTGGCACGGTTTTGTTCAGTTGGAGACCACACCTGCCGAGCTCTTTTCTTTGCGCCAGCACGTATGCGTGAAAAGCTCGCTCGTATAGAAGACGCGTGCCGTGTTCGCGCGCAGTCATGTGTATGTGTGCACCGCATAAGCGTGTGAACCGGGACAGCGCAGTTCAGCGCGCCTGTGTATTTGTGTACGCGTGCTTTTAATCGCGCAGCACCCAGACTACGGTATCCCTCCCCGACTGCGCAAATTGGAGTCCCTAGCACGTACGGCTGCGGCTGGGAAAACAAGGCGCACGTGCGCGTTGCGACTCGTCGAAGCCAACTATACGCGCTATATCGCGGTCCCCGGGGCGCCCACATGTGCTAACCGACCGCGCGGCGTCGGCGCTGGCCTCAGCTGCAAAGTGGGCGTCGGCGTGCCTAATAGGTATGCACGAGGCAGCGGTGGCCAGCAGGGGTGCCCCAATGCGCGCGTAACGGGTACACCGCCGGTAATCGCGCGGCCCTCTCTCTGGCGCGGCGTGCGCGTGCATATACCGTGTCGCATTTTATGTATGCAGACTCCAGCGAATTTATTTTTGTGTGCGTGAGTGCGCGTGCGCCTTGCCTTGCCTTCGCCACTCCTTTCTGCCGGTGACTGGGTCTGTGTATTTCGTTTCGTCTTGCGAATTCGTTCTGATTACTCTCTCTACTTTTTTCTTTTCTTTCTGTGCTTCTCTCTCTCAAAGGCGTCACGTGTGAACGGTATATGTGAACCCTCGCCTCCGCGGCTGAGTAATGTCCGCGGGGCACATTAGCCTGCGCGCATTGCTTGTATGGGACTGAAGGGGACGCCGTTGTGGAGCGAATGCCGCAGCTGCCGAGGGAAAGTCGCATTCCAGAGAAAGTGACAAGTGCGCATTCGTGCGTTGAACCCGCTGTCTGTGCGACTGAGCGATATATCTTCGCTATAAGGGCGCAGTTGCGTCGTGCGAGCGGTGGTGCGCTTACGTAATTTTTCTTTATTTCATTCTCTCTCTCTCTTTCCTTCTTTCTTTCTTTCTTTGCTTGCCGGCAGAGACCTCGCGCCTTGACATAAGTTAGGCACACTGACCGAAAGTAGTTGAGGTACGCGATTTTCCATTTCATATTCGCCAGGTTATGCGTGAACTCGATTTAATGATAATTCACCAGCTGCCGCTAGCACTGAAAATGGCTCATTGGAGATAATTGGCAGAGGTCTTTTTTCCAACTTGCATTGAACGTTATCTCTTCTTCCTGCTGCTGCTGATGATGATGACGATTATAATCCATGAAACTACGCAGCAAGAAAAAGTGATGTGGCCAGTAGTTCACAACTCGTTCATTACGTACCCGACGTTGGTGCCAGCGCTGTGGTGCAGGTGTCTACCGACTGGCTTCTGTTTCATCGGTCTGATTGGCGCGATTGCAGGCACGGTAGTCACGGCGTGGTACACAATAAGGCTTCTGTTGCGAAGACTCGTTACTTCGACCGTTCGACTGTTGCGCCAGTTCCCCTGCACCGACGGCCATTGTGTGTACGAAACTATTGTCTGTGTGCGTGCGCGCGCGCCCCTTTACTGAGAGGAAGAGAGATTGATGGACGCAGGCATACGCATGCAGCTATAGCTGCAGGCAGCGCGAGAGATGACCTCGCGAAACAGTTTCGCCGGCAGCACTTCGCCGGTCTTTTGAACTGAGCGGCATGCAGCGATCACCTGCGCACTGTTGGCTCGATATCCGTTCCATGACCTGCTCCTTTGTAATGGGTCGCGCTTTTGAAGACTGTTGGGTGGTGCGCGCGATACAAGGCGTGCGCGCGAACACACACATTCTTTCCCTCTCTCTCTCTCTCTCTCTCTGTTCGCCGTGGCGCTGGTAGATAGGATAATGGTGCCGTGCCGACCGCCACGTCTACATGTACGCAATATGCTGCGCTGTTGTACACCGCCTGTGTTTTAACGTCGAGGGAGGAAGAGGGGCCCAGGGGGAGGTGGGGGGGTGGGGGGGTTGCTGCGAAACGCTTGTACGTACGGAGTAATTGTTGCTCCTGCCTCTGCTGCTGAATCGGCGGCACCGAGCGAGGGACAAGCGGGGAGGATTCTTTATCCGCTGCTGTCTTCGTTCGGCGCCCAGCGCAACGCCGGACCCGCAGCCATGCGGCCTTCCACGTTTCCTCTCGTATCGCGGGCCGTGTTCCTTCCGCGCGAAGGTTTGGCATCGCGTCCTCTCTCTGTGTAGGTATTATATACAGGGTGTGCGTCTTCTTCTTCGTGCCGTTTGACCTCGGACGGAACCAGTTGCGATAGGGTCCCGTGTTTCCCTGGCGATGCTGGCATGAACCGCGCTCTGGCGGAGGATGCTGTTTTTGCCTCGTGTGTATTCCTTTAATATGCATGGAGGACGAAGCCGAGAGAGCAACGCGTGCTGCTCAGCCGGAATGCAATTTTGGAAATCGCGACTGCTTTGCCTAATCCTTATCTGCTCGCGATCCTCGTTTGTAGATTCTAAATGCTAATGCAACGGGCGCTCTGCGCAGATTGAAAGATTTGTCTGCGTCAGCACGTAGAAAGAGGGTGCAAAGGTACGCGCATGCGCGTGAGCAATGATGGAGGTGGACTTGTGCGAATCCAGGCCCGAATTGAGTCTTCCGAAGAAACATTGATCGTGCGCTATGTGTTCGGATACAACTGAGGAACGCAGCGGCGAATATCCCTCAAAGGAGGCCCGCCAACCATTGGCGTCGAGCGGTAGTCGTGACGTCGCGGTTAATCCCATTTTACGGACGCACCGGTCATTCGCCTTCGATTGCACAACGGGGGTTAACCGTGACGTCATGGGAACTGGTCCATGCCATTGGCTGCAGGACCTCCTTTGAGGGGCATTTGCCGCTGCGTTGTATCCGAGCGCAAATGCCTTGACGTTGCCGTACTAAATGCAAGAACGAAAATAACTGAAGGGAGAGTGGGAGGGGGGGGGGAAGAGGAGGGGGATGCGCCAACTTGCAAGTGTGCTTGTGCGTTTCTCACTGCTTCGCTGTCCCGAGTCAGCTGTGATTTGCCTATTGGTCGGCTACTGGCCAGTGCCGAAGTGCCGCCTCCTTGCCTCTGCCCGTCGCCATTTGGGCACTAAAACAATCCTTTTCGGCGCTTGTACTTCGCCGCAGCGAGAACGCCGCGAGGGGCCTTTTTCCCCCACTTCATTGTTCGCACGTCAACGCCCTGCATATCATATGGATATGTAAGCGAGCTGTCGGGGCGCATTCCGAGTCCGTGTTGCCCGCGGGCTCTGCGGGAAATCACCGCACGCACAGCGAGAGCTGCGCTCCGGGCCCCGCCCCCTTTTTCATCCGGCGGCATGCCAGCGTGGTATACGCATGGACCACGGAATGTCGAACAGACCGGCTGCGTGCAATAGTACATAGAGCCTGCACTTTTTCGCGTTCTCTCACGCTGTGTCTCCAGGCGTGCGTGCGTGCTCTGCCATGTAGTGCGTGCATTGCTCTCTGCCGCCATTGCCGTTCGGTTCTCGTGACTCTTCATTTGCAAGCAGTACGGCGCGGACTCGGGAGAGGAGGAACTTATGGCGGCCCGCCTCTCTATACCCCGGATGTGCAGCGATCGGGTGGAACGCGTAGAAGTAATGGTTATGCTGCTGTATGTGCGGGACTGGGCCTCTACTATTGCTGCAGGCTTTGTAGGGAGACGGAGCCTCCGTGTGTGTGCTCGAAGCGTCCCCGAATGGATCAGGGGTGCGACTAGGATGCTTCCTTTGACGTACACGTCGGACTGTCTCGCGGGCGCTCCATCGATTGCGTTCCTGTGGGAATGCAAGCGAATGCAGCGGGTATAAGGCGCAGCCAGTGAATGAACCCGTGATTTCCCAGGCCCGCCGCTGTCGAGTGGCCACGCGTAATTTGAGACAGAAAGTGGAGAGGCGAAGTCTACTTACCGGTACTGCATCAATGACGTCTAGCAATGTACGTATTCGTGAGCAGTTGTCTGGATTCGTGCTCTTAATCGTCAGTATAGCCAGGCATACGGTCAGCTGAAAAAGTTTACGGAAGCGATTGGAAAACTGGATATGTATTTGTATTTCTATTTACTCAAGACAATAATACGGAAGTGTTATCTTGGGGTGACGTGGCTAAAGGCAGGAAACTGCCTGACGAGGTCACGCCACCCTGGGCCAAGCAGCTGCTTACACAAGCACAGTTCAAAACGGCATAAATATCCTTTTACAAGCAGAACAAATCTGAAGAGAATAATTTTTCTTTTTTTTTAGACAGGGAAATAAATAATAGGACAATGAAATGGAATTATGTGCACAAGTGCCACTTGTAACGCATGGTTACGGGGGAAAAGATATTTCAACATAAATACAATGGTATGCGTGTAGACTCTTGGCACTTCGCGATCCTGGTGTCCACGCCCAGTGGAGTCTAGGTCCCGCTACTTCATTGGCGTCACAAATCAAGCGTGGACTGTGTCATTCGATTCCGTTTGCTGCGTATACGTATGCAGTGCGGAAATTCACTTTGGTCTCCGGCGTTCTCGAAGAGTCCCTTTATCGGGCGCTATGCTATTTTCATGGGCGGGGAAAATCTACTGATCCGGAGTTCCCGGGTTCGAACCCGACCGCGGCGGCTGCATTTTTATGGAGGAAAAACGCTAAGGCGCCCGTGTGCTGTGCGATGTCAGTGCACGTTAAAGGTCCGGAGGTGGTCGAAATTATTCCGGAGCCCTCCACTGCGGCACCTCTTTCTTCCTTTCTTCTCTTAGTCCCTCCTTTATCCCCTTCTCTTACGGCGCGGTTCAGGTGTCCAACGATATATGAGACAGATACTGCGTCATTTCCTTTCCCCCAAAACCAATTATATAATTATAAGAAAGTCGAGGTAGGGTCTTTCCTTTGACCTCATGCGAGCTACGAGGGACACCAGTCTGTCGTCGCAATCCACCTCGAACGGAGTGCATTCTCGCTGAACGGTATTTCTCAAGGGAGGAAAGGGTTTGTTTCAGAGAGTGAATGGGCGTTGGGAGAAAAAAAGAGCGCTTTTGTCTGCTGTTAACATTTATTGCCCCATTGTCTGCGTTGCGTGGCTGCTATAGGAAGCGGTGGGAGATGCTGCTGCGTGAGACCTGAGGGGCCGCGGGGTGACCGCCACACTGGCTGTGCGAAATTTCTCGCGCTTCTGAGCGCGGTGTGCGAGTGTGTATATATATATATATATATATATATATATATATATATATATATATATATATATATATATATATATATATATATATATGTGTGTGTGTGTGTGTATGTGTGTGTGTGTGTGTGTGTGTGTGTGTGTGTGTGTGTGTGTGTGTGTGTGTGTGTGTGTGTGTGTGTGTGTGTGTGTGTGTGTGTGTGTGTGTGTGTGTGTGTGTGTGTGTGTGTGTGTGTGTGTGTGTGTGTGTGTGTGTGTGTGTGTGTGTGTGTGTGTGTGTACTCAGAAGCGTGCTGTTTCAGACGCTGTGGCCTTTGCCTTTGCGCGCAATAATAAGGTGCTGCTCGACCGGCTGCGAGCGTACTCTTATTAGTGCGACCTCCTAGCTTAACCCTTTACCGCTGCGCGATTCCCGTGAGTATCTAAAATAATGTCGTCAAAATATAGTGCGCGAACAGCTTGATACAAGCCACCATTCGCCGCCGCGGTGGCTCAGTGGTTATGGTGCTCGGCTGCTGACCCGAAAGAGCCCTTTATCGAAGTAATTTTATGTCGCCTTCTTATTGAACATACCCGCGGCATTCATCATTTTACACTACTGAAAAAAAAAAGAAAAACCTACATGCGAAGCATGTTGTGATGAGCTCATAGTAAAGCACATACTGCTCTAATGCAAGAAACTTGAGAAAGTAATTGAAAAGAAAGAATTTTACGCGCATATTTAATAAACACATTTCATTCCACCCTAAAGCCTACATGATGGGAGAAAATGCTTTTGTTGAACTTTCACGTTTTTTTTTCTTTCTGAAAGAAGTAAATCTCCTAGATAAACTTTGACTTTAAAAAAAAATTATTAGTTCGTTACAGAAAAAGAAACCACTCAACCCTACGATTCCCGCATGATGGCCTCGGTTGCTTATGCATGCGCTATAAAACACAGTACAACCGAAAGACGCGGGTTCGATCCCGGCCGCGGCGGTCGCATTTCGATGGAGGCGAAATGCTAGAGACTCATGCACTGTACGATGCCACTGCACGTTAAAGAACCCCATGTGGTGGAAATTACACGGAGCCTGCCGCCCCTCATAGGCTGAGTAGCTTTGGGACGTTAGACCTCATAAATCAAACCAAACAAGTCATAATGCCATGATTTGATTGATTTGCATAGTGAACGGCTGCGGATTAATTTCGGCCATGCAAGGTTTCTTTCGCTTTCGAAATCGAAATCTCAATACGTGCGCGTTTCTGCATTTCGCTTTCGTTGGTTGGGTGCAGCCGAATGGAACCCGCGTGTACCTGCATGCGGTTGATGATGATGATGATGATGGCCTCTGGATGAATGGCACATACCCACGATGGGGGTGGCCAGGGTACATTGTTAGGTGTGTGTGTTTGTGTTGGGGGAGGGAGGGGTGGTCAAACTGACACTCAATCTTTTCTACGATGCGGCCCAGTATATCTATGCAAGCGGCCATCTCTCTTATATGAACTGCGGGTTCACTCGGTACGCTCTCGCTGGAATCAGCAGAGGCGAAACTAGAGCAAGGCTTCTCATCACCGAGAGCTGCAAAGCCTTATTGCCGAGGTTGCCTTGGAACCCATATGCATGCATTACAGCTTGCTCACGCCGCGTTCAGTTAACTCAACGCCTTCTGATTTCCTGGTTATGTTTCGGTGCGAACGTTTTAGCGTTCTTCGTCGAATAAGGCCGAATGTGTTACCGCGATCAGGGCGCATATACAGGGCGTCATTTCCGATTAATCAGAACAAAGCAGTAAAACAGTTAATTAGAACGTCCTGGTTATAAGTGTTTTAATGTTTTGAAATGCGTCTCAAAAGGTACCCTCCTGGCCTGATAACCTCAGAAGCAAAAGCGGTGCTGTGCTGTTATTGCAGCTTTTTGTTAAAAGAGAAATGCATTGAATAAAATGGTATACGAAGCGTCACAGTCGGAGTGACCCTCAGCGTGCAATCTCAGTGGAAAAGCGGGTGTCTGTGGTCATTGCCGCTTCTTGCCCGCAACCGTTAAAGGAGGCGTGTGAAACGCAAAAGCAGCGTGTCTGCCCAAGCCTTTTGAAGTCCACTCGCACGCCGACCCGAGTCCCATTGCGGACCGCAGTGAATAGGACCGCGCGCGCGGCGCCTTTGCGCGTCACGCATGCGCGAAAGAATGCGCGCGCCTCCGACCCGTCTTTTGTTGTCCGCGCGCCAAGTTCGTTCGTCACGCACATATTGCCGCGTAAAAGGCGGTTTTCAACGAGCGCGGCGCCCTGTCTTTCATTTTTTACTTCGTTCATTCCCGGGGGGCGTTCGCCTCGTAAACAACAGTCGCGTGCTAACGAACGAGGTTGGTCGGTTGTCGATAGCGGATCCGAAGGCTCTCCTAAAGGAGACGGCGCTGTTGGCGGCCAGCAGCAGCGGGGAGATAGCCGTGAACGCGTGTACAGTATACGCAACTGGCCGGTCGGACCCGCCCCCTTCGCTATAAATACCGATTTCGCTATACCGAAGGCGTGCTTCGCTGTCAGCGCGCGCGTGCCGCTCGCGTTCGCTTAGTGCGGCGTCGAAGGCCGCCAAGCATGGGCTGTGGAGTGATCCACTTTTTGTTGTGTATACGCTTAGCACGTATGTTAGCCGCGTGCGCAGTTTCTGAATAATCGTGACAAAAATAACTAGCGAAAAAGACTGCGCGGTGCTCTTAATGGCTCGTTCACAAATTGGGGCCGCTGGTCGTCGTGCAGTATGAGGCGGGTCGTTGTTCTTTCACAAGTGGAAAGGGAGAGCTGTAGAAATATTTTATGGCGAAACGGGGCGCTGGTTGCAGAGGAACGAGGCATGGATGCGGCGCGCTGTGAAGAGGCAGAGCTGGATCGTGATCGAGAGCTCTCCAAGAACGTCCGCGTCGTTGTTGGGCCGTGGTGCGCCCGCAAAAGCGGACGAGTATAAAAAAAAAATAATAAAGCGCGCGCGGCCGCCGCTGTTCCTTTGGCGGTCACGATATCGCACGCGGGAAAATGGATTGGCATATACCGCGGAGAATGGAATGTGCGCTTATATTGGGAACCTGTACGTTTGGGAGTATAATTCGTGCGGTGATGCTTAGGCATGTGATGATAATAATAATAATAATAATAATAATAATAATAATAATAATAATAATAATAATAATAATAATAATAATAATAATTGGTTTTTGGTGGAAAGGAAATGGCGCAGTACCTGTCTCATATATCGTTGGACACCTGAACCGCGCCGTAAGGGAAGGGATAAAGGAGGGAGTGAAAGAAAGGGAGAGGTGCCGTAGTGGAGGGCTCCGGAATAATTTCGGCCACCTGGGGATCTTTAACGTGCACTGACATCGCACAGCACACGGGCGCCTTAGCGTTTTTCCTCCATAAAAACGCAGCCGCCGCGGTCGGGTTCGAACCCGGGAACTCCGGATCAGTAGTCGAGCGCCCTAACCACTGAGCCACCGCGGCGGGGCAAAGAAGTGCCATCAGCACTCGGTGTTCCCAGGTGGTCTCCCTCCCAAGTACTGACCTTAGGCGTGTGGCAGAATCAGCAACTATGTGGGCAGCCTTTCAATGTGAAGGTTGTCGGACCATGCAGCTCACTCATAAAACTGCTGTCAGTTATAGCGGTGGGTATTTGCAATTTTCGGTTCGTTCGCCACGTAGACTGAATGCAACCTTTGTTCTGCTGTTCTTCGATTCCTTCGCATTCTCTGAACTGGCGCGCGATGAATCTAAATGGAAACAGTTCTCAAAGGTGGTGGTTATCGGTGTTGGCCTGCGCTTAGCTCGGTATGACGTGTTGCCCGGCGAAGGCTGAGTGCTCTGTAATCAGCAACGATCACGTGGCGGTGTTGGAGACAAAGAGGACAGCTAGAATTAGAGAGATGATCTAGTTAATGATATCATAGCGGAAATGGGCTTGGTCGGAAGATGTAACGGGAATAAAGATGTGCGGTCTTTACGGGGGAAAATGTTTAATGTTTGTGGAAAGGAAACGTATATATGGAGGCTGATAGTTAGGTGAAGAGGTTAGTTTAAGGAAGTATCGTGAGCGGCGCAATCTGAGACACAAACGCACAGTGGGGCGGAGAATGAGAACGAACACAGCGCTTACTGTCAGCATGTTCGTTCTTAGTCTTCGTCCCACTGTGTGTGCGTGTGTGTGTGTTTGTGGGGGGGATCGGGCGACTGTGATTGGCGCAGGATAGAGCTGATATCCAATCAAAAGCCACTGACATCTAGTAAGTGGCTTTTATCCCGCGGCTGACCTATAACCTTACTGATAATTATGATAATTACGTCACAGACAGCCCCCTGCTCCCCATTCGTGTTTGTCCTCCTCTTCTTGCGTCACCGTTACATTGAGCACCGGCAAAGATGGTGTACTATGTGATAGCACATAGACACTCACGGTCAGTCACACACGCAAAACGAGGAAATAAAACGAGGGGGGGGGGGGGGGGGGGGGGGCTGGCGTAGCTCCCTTCCCCGCCATGAGCTAACTGCGTGTGTTCACTTCCGCGTGCGTCCTCTTCGACACCGGCCGCGTCCACAACGTCGAGCGCGCGCCCGCGTCGCTCCCACGAAGGTTCACCACTGCTTTCGGGCTGTGGCCTCGCGCGTTGCGTGCCTCCCCGCTGTGATGGCAGAGCGAGCCAGCGACGGAGGCGACGCCAGAGGCTAGGAAGACGAGCAAAACGGCTGTGCTGGTCCCTGAGCTGCTGCTGCTGCCACTACGAGTACTACTGCTGCTGCCGCCGCCACCGCGCCGTGTGCTTCCTCGGAGAACCAGTTTGGCGAGGAAAAAGAACCGATTCTGGGCCACGGCGGCGGCGGCAGCGGCCGGCCGGACGCCCCCCC
The DNA here is from genome assembly GCF_052857255.1 of Amblyomma americanum. NCBI lineage: Eukaryota > Metazoa > Arthropoda > Arachnida > Ixodida > Ixodidae > Amblyomma > Amblyomma americanum. The sequence continues at coordinate 152,919,751 of NC_135499.1, read as the reverse complement.
GTCTCCCCCTTGCGCCTGCCTCTCCGATCGACCGTTGCCTATATCTCCCCCACTACCTGCCGGTCACTGAGCGCCGCCGCTATTAAAGCTGCCGATAAACGCGAAGGCGTCCGTGCTGCTTCTGCTGCTGTTGTTGCTGCTGCGTGTGCTGCCGCGAAAGGCACACGGCTGTGCGCGGGCTGACCGGACTGACTGACTCGATCGCTGAATGCTGCACGGGTGAACGATGTGTACGACGGGGCGCTTCCAAGCTGCCGCCCGATATCTTGTCGCCGTATACATCACGGTGATAGGTAGCACAACTACATGCGCCTGTCTCCCCCCCCCCCCCCCCTTAATCGCACATATACCCGCTTCTTATCGTCTCATTGCATCCTCCTCCTGTTGCTCTTCTTCATCTCACCGAGAAATTCAGGAACGTTGAAAAGAGGAACCCGCTTGTTCCGCACCTGGTTCTCGCTTTGACCTGATGTTTCTTTTTTTTCTCTCTCTCTCTCTCTCTTCTGGTCGAGTTAGTTTTGCTCCTCTACGGACCGACGGCCCGTCTACATCGACACGCTTACTGCTTTTGCGTCTCAGTTCCCTTGCAGCCTGTGCGCGAGAACCGTGTTTTGTGGAAACCTCGACGATGCATGCGCCTTCCCTTGTGGTCCGTGCCATTGAGGTTCGGTGATATTAGCAAGGAACGGGGCTAATCTTGACGTTTTCCGGTGCCTACCATGTGGCCCTCTATATGCACGCACATAAAATCCTACTTCGTCATTTCTTGCATAGGTTAGACTTTCAGGCAGCGCTGCCTGCAGCGTCATAAATTTATAACGATGATGGTGCTTTTATTTTGGCATAGAAAAAAAAGCACTCGTGAAGTCATAACACGAAGTGCCGTTCGCAGCGACAGAACGACGGGCACCTTTCGCACACGCTTGTCTCACCATCGTGTCGGTGCCTACCAGTGTTATTCCGTGCAAATATATTGGGTCTAAAAACCGCTCAAGACACGGGACGGAGGCAGTGCACGACACGAGGCGGTGTTGTCAAAATGGTGACAGAAGCAGTTGGTGACTATTATGGGTGGAGTTATGCTAACATCCCTGGTCTGAGCCAAAACTCTTGCCACCAATATTTAAGTGTCGCTACAGTGGAGCCGGCAGTATAATCGCAGGGCTAATCCCACCGCATGCACTTTAAACACGAATGCGCTTATATGGGATTAAAAAGGGGCTGTAAGCTGTCGTCTATGGAGCATTTCCTTTTTTTAGAAGGCAGTGCGCTAGAAGACACCTTACTTCGTTTTTGCTCATTTCTGTTTCGAGTGTGCAGTAGCTGACAACCGCTAAACCCTGGCTTTTATAGACCAAACGCGCGTGTATACTCCGAAAAACAATCGCGAGATAAGGGTGAAGCGGGAATGGTCTACAGGTTTCGCTGAGAATTCTCACTTAGGGCTTCTTACCTTTTACCTAAATTCCACTGCTGTGTCCTTTGGAGATATATTGTATATATGTCCAAAAGGAAGGGCTTTGCGCGGAATATTCCTTGCAAATCTGGACCGCGTGCTCGAGCTTAAGCTGACTCATCCCTTCATTTTAAGATCATTTAGATATGCAGATGCCGCCGCGGTGGCTCAGTGGTTACGGCGCTCGGCTGCTGACCCGAAAGACGCGGGTTCGATCCCTGCCTCGGCGGTCGTATTTCGATGGAGGCGAAATTCTAGAGGCCCGTGCAGTGTGCGATGTCAGCGCATGTTAAAGAACCCCAGGTGGTCGAAGTTTTCCGGAGCCTGAGTTGTTACTACATTTGTGGGGCCTTTCGGCCTCTGTAATAAAATTAATAAAAATCGTTGTTGCGTTAGACTCATCTAATTTAAATCTGACAAAATATTATTTTGCATCTCCATGTTTTAGATCTGCGCTTTTAAAATAATGTGCTCGTAAGCTTCATTTCAGCTTTCACCTTTAAGGTGAGCGACTGGTGAAGGCGGCGGATTTTCCAAGTTCACTGTTAAGGTTAATTGCTGAACCCTTGGTCAAGAAGTTTCGAAAGACGTAAAAAAAAAAACTTTCCTCTGATCTGGCTAGCCACAAAAAAATATGAAGTTCTTTCTTACATAAGGTGTCGCATAACCTTAAAAAAGATTTCAGGAAAATATGGTGTTGACGAAGTCTTTTTTTGCTCTTTGGCAGGAAAGGAGACTTCAAAGCCAGCGACTTGCGGTAATTAAAGGGACCCTGAAATGATTTATGTGAGCATATTCTAGTGCAACAGATCTGTAGAAGTAGTCTTTGTGAGTATTCGAGTCAAATTTTAGAGCTTTGCATGGACCCTATAATTTAAAATATTTTTTTTTTAATTGCTGCTCGCAATAACTCGCAACCGATTAGGACGACACCTCACCGCCGCGTCCCCCACCCCGATGACGTCAGTGGGCAGTCTGTGCGAGCCTTGTTGCCAGCTATTGCGAGCATTTATTTTTTTAGAAATGATTCCTAAATTAACATGAATACCTGCAAAGACCACCTCTACTGATCTGTTTCACTAGAATATGCCCATCGAAATCATTTCAAGGTCCCTTTAAGAAGTACTCGTAAATGTATGTTTCGTGTGTGAGAGGGGTCATTTATAAGACTCCGCTTAATTGTAGTTGTTTTGTATTGGACAATCCGGTAGGTACATATACTATCGTTTACGAGAGTTCCCGCTTTCACAGTCAGTGACACCGAGATTATCGGAAGAAGAAAGGGACAACTTGAAAGGGAAATTATCGAGTCAGTCGCAATCCTATACGTTCGCAGCCTGGTGATTGTGTCAGCTCGTCTTCTGTTGCCATACTCCAAAAATAATTATTGTTCCTTTATATAACTTGTGACAATTAGGCTCCTTTTTCTGCCTGTCATCCCGTCCACGTGTGGGTTGTTGTCATTCCCATTTCATTCGCGTGTTCACCCTCGCCCTGGGATTGTCTTTTCCACGTTTCGTGAGGGTGTGCGGGCAAGCCTGAACATTTAAAGACGACACATACGTATTACGAGCAGTGGGCAGGCTTAACTGACCTCCGTATCCTTGGAAGATCTAAAGAAGCTTGAGGGGCTTTAGGAAGATCAGCTGACGCTCATCTAGCAGGTTCGTAAGGCAGCTCGGGCCACTGGAATTTTGAAATGAGGACCCCACCCTACCCGCCGCGGTGGCTCAGTGGTTAGGGCGCTCGACTATTGATCCGGAGTACCCGGGTTCGAACCCGACCGCGGTGGCTGCTTTTTTATCGAGGAAAAACGCTAAGGCGCCCGTGTGCTGTGCGATGTCAGTGCACGTTAAAGATCCCCAGGCGGTCGAAATTATTCCGGACCCCTCCACTACGGCACTTCTTTCTTCTTTCACTCCCTCCTTTATGCCTTCCCTTACGGTGCGGTTCAGGTGTCCAACGATATATGAGACAGATACTGAGCCATTTCCTTTGCCCCCAAAACCAATTATTATTATAGGACCCCAACCATCCGATCGTCAAGCAACTCTCAAGACCAGTTTATTCTCTCGCTGGTTAACGATTCCATTCCCATTCCATTTTGATTCTTTTTGACCCTCTACACTGCCAAAGGCAAAGCCGCTAGTGCTGAGATAGATCGGCCAAGCTAGTGAGGCGGATGACAAAAATCGAATAGAACCGGTAGGAAAGAACCCTGGTATTATACCGGCTCTGTTAACGTATGTCTTTCCTTCTCTCTCCATTTGTGTGCTTTGGCCTTGCCTCATTATTTGTGCTGAGGTTAAGTAGTCGTACACATTGCCTGGGGCTATGTTCCTATCGCCTGACCGGGGGGGGGGCACTTGTAATGCTCGCCGTCTGCGCGCCTTTTGTTCCCAGCGCGCCGCAGTGACTCACGCGACGCGTCATTGCGTCAGGGCTGTTTCTTCCACAACTGTTGTAACGCGGGCGGCGGCAGCTTTTACCGCCGCCGGTGGCTTGCTATGTTTGCATGCGCGCAGCAGTTTTATATGTCATCATTTGAACACATGCCTCTTTATTTTTTCGCGTCGGCGGCATGCGCACCGTGCCTAACGGATGGCGTGCACAGTTCCATTTGTGGCGCGCGTGCACGGTTGCGCTTTCTCACTCCTCCGTCTTCTTTCCCTCCTTTCATCCGTTTTTTTCTTCTTTCTAATTCGTTCATTCCTTGTTCATCTTCCTTATTCCTTCTCTTTCTCTCTTTGTCTCCGCTTTCTTTTTTTAATTGGTGGGCCACGTATTCTTCGCAACACCGTTCGAGCTGAGTCGGTTAATTTTTGCCGCGAAAGAAAAAAAGAAAAAAAAAAAACCTGCGCTGCTCTTGCGGAAGCATCGGCGCGTGTAAGCGCGACACCGCGAGAATCGCTCTCCTCCGGCGCCGTCTCTCCTCCTCCTCCTTCTCCTCGCCTTCTTCTTTTCCTTCCTGCGAAAGGCAAGCAGGTCGGCCTTCTCGCAATCCGGTAAACATGCTTCGCTGGAGTGCGCTCGAGTTTAGCGCGCGCGGGCGTCAGGTGAGCGCGCACGCGTTCCGGGAAGCGCACTTTACGCCACCGAGTAAGTGATGTTGACTGCAGGAAGCTGAATATGCAGCGAGTTGCGTTTGACTGGTCGGAAACATGCATTCGGAGGTAGTTTGAGGAAGCTGGCTCATTTATTCATTTTTTGTAAGCAGCCTTGTTCATTTGTTGAAGTTCTTTGCCGACACTCCGCGGAGGTCTCGATCGAAACCGTGTATAGATTGGCTGGCGTTGCTATCGTAGATTATGAAGTGAGGTGAAATAGAAAAAAAAATTGCGTTTTACGAAGTTGCAGCGCTCGCCGGCACATGCCAACGTATGCCCATAGTACTTTGTAAGAATTGGTTCATCTAACTAATTACTTGTTCATTCGTCGTCATCGCATTACAGTGGACCTCGGTTTGGGAAAGTAGAGGCTCTTGGATATGCGTCAAAAATATACTATGCCAAACTACGATACATGCGCGGAACCGTCGCCTTGTACGTAAGGGTCGGGCGTACTAAAGTAAGCTATAAGTTGAACAGCGCTCCTTTTTTTAAGCACGACTTCGTTATCGAGAGTTTGCCGTACTCGTGTATAGCTGTAGTATAACGAACTGCCGTCGAAGACTTCATATATACTATATAGCTGTGTGTGCTTCTTTGGGGAGGTGCATGCCAGCTTGGGACGGCGGCCTATTGTGTTTTCGCACGGAGCGGGCACACGGGCGCGAGGCCCCGGCGCACTCACGCGCACGAATGGCGCAGGCCTGCTTTCTTCGCCAGCGGCGGCGGCGGTGTTGCTGTTTCGCTAATCATGTGGGAACCGTTCGCCGATGCGTCGTCGTCCCTTGGAACAGCTCGGGGGCGCACGCGGAGCAATCTGCGAAGGAGGTCACCGCTTCTGCGTCGCCCCGATGCACGCACGATTATGCCCGCAGCTGTATGCAGAGACGAAGCGCCCATGCTCAAGGTCTGACCACCAGTGCCGCCTCCTGGTGTCGTTGTTTCTCCTCTTCTTTATTCTTGCAGTTCAGCGTCGCTGCCCGCAGTTTCTCGCACGTGCGCTGCGTTTCTCGGCGCAGTAAATCAGCATTCAGAGCGTTCAAGTAAACACGAGCTGTGCTGCAGTTTTACCGCTTCGTAAGCTGGAGTGTGTAGAGCGGGAAGTGAGCTTGTGCTGTTTTTTGTTTATTTGTTTCTCATCTCTCTGTAGCGAAGAACAGCAACGACACAGAGGTCGCGCGATGGTCTCCGGTACGGATTAGGAAATCAAGGGGTGACGACGCGTAGCTTACCCGGCCGGACTGGTGGCTGTGTGTGTCCGGGCTTGCTCTAAGATGTTGCGCATGCGTAAACGTTGCATCTCCCTCGAGCAAAGAGCCCCCTCGTCTCCCGGAGCACTTTACGCCGCTGGTGGGACGGAGCGAAGAAAAGTGACATCTCCCGAAAGGGATTCAGCGGCGCGTACAGAGCTCGGGAGAAATGCTTTATAAACTGGGGAAAGGGACGCAATGAACACGAACGTCCGCGTGAGCTGTAACATGCGGTATAAAGCGTTAGACCATTCGTATGAGCGAAAGTTCGGCAGAGCTGTGTGCTTGTTTGCAAGCACACACGCGCGGACGGAACCCATTCCTGCATTCCCTGCCCTGCTCCAACTGCTGCCTCCCTCTGCTTCCAACTGCGTTCGCATGGACGTGTGGCAAGCATATCCTTGAGCCCGGAATATGCGTCCACGCCGGCGTAGTTCTCTGTTCTTAGTAGAGGACCCTGAATCTGTTTTACCCTGCCAATTAGCTCGGGGGACCGAAAGAGAGAACGAGATAAAAACATTGAGCGGCGAGCTGCAGCACTGGCCGAGGGCGTTTCAGCGTACACTTTGTTGAATCGGGTCCGGCGGAGAGGAAGCTGAGTGAACGGTGGTGGCGCGCGCGCATTCCTGCCGCCCCGTTCCCTCGCCCCCGGCCTGTGTAGCGCTGCCCCCATTCCCAGCATTGCACAAGCTCGAGCGCTCTTCCACGCCGAGAGGCAAGGCCAAGGTGAGTTCGCGCCATCATCTCCGCCGCGGGCTCTAAGCTCTCCCTCTCCCTCTGCAGGTCTGTGCGCTTCTTTGTGCGGCGTGCAGGACGTGGTGGACGACTACCCTTCCCCATGCGTCGAGTCTTGCGTATTCCTCGCGCCTGCTTGCCGTAGGTTGAGAGAGAAGATGAAACCAAAGAGAGACGCGATTACCATGGTGATATTTCCGACAGTGGTAATTATTTATGGGTGGGCTTTTAAGCTAAACACAAGGGCCCATTGTGGTATGTTCTTCACGAGACATCGTGAAGAAGCTGGCGGAGTAAGAGAGGAGTAATCTGTCCTCTACCAACTTTCATAAAATAGAGTGCCCTAGTTGACAGCTTACTTTTATTTTTACTCCCATACAACCGTATTCGTGTTTAGAATGCAGTCTGGTAATTAGCAATTTAGAACATTTTTGGCTGTATTGTCGCCGATTCAACTCTCTGAGAAAAAGGTTGCTGGAGGACCCCTTGCAGCATCTTGGCCTTAGTTTGAGCAGCCCGCTCCTGCTATCATTTGGCGCCACCACATTTGGGTTCAGCCACAGATCTGTTTGTACCGTTGTTCTAAATTTCCTGATAGAATCTCACCGACTGCCTTGCTAAGTGTTCCAAACTTTTCTTTTCTATCAATTATTACATTTTGACTTAACCATTATTATTTAATCCCTCTATTATTATTCTTACAATTTTGAAATCAAAACTCTCCTCCCTTTTCTGTCCATGAGGAAGAATTCACCGGTGTTGCGCTACCACGTACTTTTCCTTTTTATTAACTGCGTTCAGGTGAATAGCCACCAGATTCTTGGCCGATCCCCCAGTGTGGGTATGTTCCACCTTTTGATAGGCTAACAACAACAACAAAAAGCACCTGCGTGAGCTCAGCATAGTACAGCTTGAATGCAGCCGGCTCCGGGTGATCATTTTAAAATCAATTTTGAATATTTGACGAAGCTCTACAGCTTCCCTTTTGTTGCCGAATGGCTGCGGCCAAATGGCTTTTGTTCCTTCGTTTTGAAATTCACTCCAGCTCCGGGGATTTTTGTGAACACTTCGGGCTGACTTCTGACTTTTTTTTTTTTTTCGCTGCTCAGAGTGTGTGGGGTCTAACTCTGAGCTGTGTGGGAACTAGTCTGTTCTGCGTTTAGGGCCTCGGGGACGACAGAGAGACGAACGCTGCACGCGCTTGTAGTGTTCGTCTACCTACTACATCGGACGGCTTAAGAACGCTGTCTGCTCAGCCTTCAAGATGCTGAATGGAAAAATTTGTTCACCAGTTCACGTTTTGGTTCATGCAATTGAGAAACACCGTGAAGAAATGCGGGGTTAGCCAGCGTATCATTCGATTGCTTTTTAGCACATGCCCTGTCGAGAATTTTTCCCGCAAACCGCTCCTCCGATTACGCGTATTTGAGGTGGGCCGAGATGTCAGCGCCACCTGAACTTATGGGTAAACGAATGTCTGGTCTCTTCCTCTTTTTTTATATTTTTTTTCTCACGTTACACCAATCAGCGTCCGCTCTGTGCGAAGGCGACCAAGAAATTTTCCTTCGCGACCTGTGTCGTGACCTTTCTTTTTTTTTTTTCTCCTCCAGCCGCCGTCGTTGACCTGCAGCGTCCCTTCTGCCGACGGGGCCTTCCTCGCTTCTTCATAGCGGCTTGCTTACGCATACACCCCATTCACAGGGAGGGAAGAAGAGATGCGCGCCACAATGGGGCCTCTTTCTCGTGGGATGGCTCAGCATAGCGGTCTCACTTTCGGCCTACCGCGCTCCGAGGAGGCCGTTCATTCTTCAAGGTCGGCTCTCTGGATCGTTTATACGACCGACCCTCGGGTAACGGCACAGCTATCGTCATTTTGTTTCCGGAAAGGAACCGGTTCTGAAGAAACCTGCTGCTGCCGCCGCTACAGGCACTCCGATGCTTCTGTACCCTTGTACGTACTGAACTCCGCCTGCCCGAGGGCTGATCGCTTGGACTCTGCGCGCGCTTGGGAGGACCCTGAAACGACGCGGAGCAACGGTTTGCGTAATTTGGGTCACCACCTCACCAATCGGTCGCGACTCCGCTCAGGACATGTCAGCATATAGGCGGTGCGTGAGGGCTTGGAATGCGCATACTTGGCGTTCCGTGTGGTTGCATTTCCGAGAACCTCTTTTACGTCCTGCACTGGCAGCGACATTCGACGCGCTCCAAGGCCGCGCTCGCTCCCAGATGCCATTTACTCGTTTTCTTCGTGCCGTGCTTTTCAATAAGGGGCGACTTGATGGCTGCCCGACCGTTTTGTCTTGACGTTGCCCCGCTACTGACTGCGCCGACGGTCGGGTTTGCCTTGAAACACGCTACACCCTGAGGCATATTTTGCGTTACATTCGGAGAAAGTAAAATATGCGTATCAGAGGTGACTGCGTTTTTCACATTTAGTGCGGCGGCGGAAATCGCAAATTGAGTCTCGGGCAGCGAGGCGTCTTCGGCTGGCGCTAAATGTTCACGTATTGCTGTTCCTGACTTCTACGTTTCGTAGTGGTTCTTATCGAAGTGGTTCAATGGGAAACGTTGCACCGCGTTTTTTTTTCTTTTTGGATGCGTCACTGATTCCTTGAAAATTCGAGACCCTTCAGCATAGCTTAAAAGCATGTAGCAGAGGAACCCCAGTCACTCACGCCATTGTCTGAATACGAAGTCTGATTAGCGATGTGAACGCGGCTCCCGACTCCTGCATGGGAAGAGCAGCTGGCATTATTCGCACCGATAACTGTCCGTCGAAACGCGTTCTGACACAGGTCCCGAGTGTGCTTTTCTCAGCGTGCGTTCCGATTAGAGTACGCTCGGTTTGGCCCACCACCTTGTGATCAGACGATTTTCGCACACGCAACATTGCGCGCCGATTCTGCCTCGAACGTCGTAGACTGACTGTGCATGGTTGATCTCCGATCATAGTTGTACCACCTGGGTCTATTTACTCACCGGTGACTCCGCATGCGTTGAGCAGTCGATGACACAATTATGCTCCGTACTTGAGGGTACCGACACCAAAGAGTTTCTAAATATTACCTATAGAGGGAAAGCTGGCGCCGCCGTTTAGGCGTATTTCTTAAAGAGAGCACATCATTCACCGCGGGATTGCCGGGAAAACGAGGTTTCGTGTTTGGCTTGGCTATAGTGTTAGGCCGAAAGCGTGGATTGCACGTCGAAATTAGCAGTTGCGCCTCTATTCTCTCCTTTGTGCGCAGGTTAAGTTATTTCAGTGCTGCGTTTTTCACTTCTTCAATGTATTTAACGCAGGTGAAAGTTGGGCGTTAGGCTGGTACGGAAACTTTCACAGTAGTTCATCAAGGTTCGCGTCGGGAAAAGTCATATTTTTACGGCCGAATCCACTTTTTATACCTAACTATAGCCAAGCCAAGTAACAGGCCTCGTCTTCCCGGCATTCCTGCGCGTCTGCATGGTGGACAAAGTGTGTATATCGCCGCCTGCTTTCCCTCCAGTTATATTAAGAAGCTCTACGACCGACACGTGTTATGCGACCAGAGAACCTGACTCAGTTTAGATGCCATCTTGACTCGGGCATGTTCCGTGTATGCTGTCTGACTCATCGCGTCGAGGAGACTACGCGTGCTTCGCTTTTCCAACCGAGATAAACACTCGCGGGCGAAATAAGTGCTTCTCCCGGTCGCTGCTGTCGGGATGGAGTGGACCGAACACTCCTCGCTGGCGTTATTTTTGCGATTCGCGCTCTGGTTACCTCCAGTCGTGGCTGGCACAGAAACCAACGCGTTGGCGGCGGGTATCCGCCACTCGCTGCCCGCACCGCCTCCTCGCGAATAAATAGACCAGTCGGGAAGCGCACGTGTGGCGCCGTATTCACGCCGCGTTCCTCTCTCCGATCGACTCCGCGGTGCTGTTCCCTTCCGCGCACCGATATCGCACCTTCAAGCGGAGCGCGCCGCCGTCTTGTCTCCCCCGTGTGAATTGGGCCGAAAAGCAGGCCGTTCGCCATAGAGTGCGCGGTCATCGTCTGGCGCCGCCTCTTCTCCTTTGGGACAGCGGGTGATGGGGCGTCCCGACTGGGTCCTTTCCGCCACTTGGCGGCGCAAGAATAACGCCTTTCTCTCTCTCTCTCTTCTACCCATTATTTCCAGAAAAGCCCGGCAAGCCGCCGCTGCCTCCGTGGTACGCGAGGGGGGCGGGACCTATTCTTCTTCGCAGGCTTCGACGTTGAATAGAAAGCGGCGCGGCCAGTGTTGCGTGCAGACACCACGGGCCACCGCTTGACCACTAGCGCCGACCAAGAAGTAAAAAAGAGGAAACGAGAGCAGGGCGACCAACTTGACCGCGTACGCGGAGCCCCGTGGCTCGGTCGCTGCCGTTGTTGCTATTGCCGGCGCCTCGGGGGCAAAGAATGGAGGCGGCGGGCTTTTTCGGCCAGATTCCTGGGATGACAAGCCACGGGGGTAGTCTACAGCGAAAACAATGCCTGTCTGGCCGGCCGAGCCGAGCGCGCTGCTGCTGGCCCGCGGGAGTAGGTGGCGGGGCTAGGCCGACAATGAGAGGAGCGAAGGAAGGTAAAACGGTAGACAGAAAAGTGGGCTGAAGAATGCGCAGGGCCTGAGAGCGGAGAGAAAGGTCCCGGGCGTCCAGAAACAAAAGAGACCCAGAAGGGGGAACTCCTTGTGTGCCGCTGCATTCGCACGTTACGAGCCGGGAAGAAGGTCCCAGAAAATGCTGCCGCTTCTGGGACGTCTCGCCTCGGGCCTTCGCCTGGATGTTCGCTTCACCGTCTAGCGGCGGTCTCGCTTCCTGCGCACATCAGGTCTTTGCCGACGCTGTCCGGCACTATCATGGTCGGCGTCGACGATCGTCGGGGCTTCTCGCTCTCGCGTCTGCGCTCTTTCTCTCGCTCTCTCTCATTCGTAGGCGTTTGAAAGGTGAAGGGTGACGGAGGGCAGCCCTCTCCTCCCCCGTGCACGGAGGTCGTGTGCAAGCGTTGGCCGTGAAGCGCTGCCCACTGCTGTTGTGTACGTGCTGTTGTGCGTGAGCGCGTGCTCGGTTGCCGAGACTACGCTCTGCAACCTTCGCGGTGCATTGCGGGGTCGCGTGGAGGCGGGTCCGGACCGCGCCATGCATCGTGACCCTCGTTTTCTCGTGCGCGTGCGTGCGTGGATCCACGCAGGCGCCGCTCTTCTGACGACGCTGTTCAGCTGCGCGCAACGCCAGATGCGAGGATTGCGTGCGCTGCGCGGCTGTCGCGTGGAATGGATTAGTGATTAGCGCGGGATTTGCGGTGGGGTGGAATATTGGAAGGAGCCTCGCCGCGGTGGGTCGCGCGGCTCACGCCATGGTCGCGGTCCAAGAGGAGGAGGCTTGCGCGGCAATGACTGCTGATCACTTTGTGGTTCCGCTCGTTGGTGTTGCCGCGAGGTGTGGTCCGTGCCAGCACGGCTGCATCTGCGGAATGACGGTATGCATCTGCACATTTCGTGCACGACCTATCTCTTGCCATTCACACTTGACACTGGCGGAAGAGAAGGCGAAAACTACATCCGCGCTGCTGAGGTGACCGATATAATATGTGCAAGTGCTTGCGGTGCAGTAATCTGTCCGCCGGTACTGCGGAGGTACATGGCTTCACCTGATCCCCGCGGCCTCTACGTTAGTGAGCCATGGCGGAGGAACGAAGCCGCACGTTTCTCCGATCCTAATATCGCATCCGCCAACGTGGAGGTACTGCACCTCGCGGTGTCCGTGAAGCTGCATGCAATCTCTGCGCAAGAAAGCTGGACTTCGACTCGGCATATAGAGCGGTTACGCAGCACGTGGGTGGTGTGGGCCACCATGAAGCGGCTACTGTTTGGCAGCGTACAGCAAAAAGAGCCGCCTAGCTCGCCAAGAATGGGATGGAGAGGGACTTGCATGGAAATAAATGCAGCGACTGAGTGGCGCGTGTACAGGTGTATTGTCCAGGGCAGACCTGACATTGGGGGGGGGGGGCACTCTTTTACGAGCGCGTCGTCTTGAAAGAAGTCAGAATCTGCGGATCACATGTTGCATTGCGCTTGACCAGCATCGTGGACATTATCACGTGCTACTCCGAGATTCCAGGGTGCAGAATATGGCGCGGGAAAAAGGGGAAACCCTCGTAGACCTTCGACAAGGGAAGGGGATGGTTTAGCTCTGGCCCTTTCCGATACACCGTTCAGGAGAATCAGCGATCGGCTCGGCTACTGTCCGAGGAGGAGGAGCCACTGCCCGTTCCGATACATCGTACTAGTCGTGCACGGGCACCACGCTTCACAGGCTGCGTGCTGCAAGCTAGCCGTCAGGAGGACGCAGCCGAGTCGTGGGCGCCGCCACGTAATCGCAGTCGGATGCATTACATTCGCGCCGTGTGTGTACCTGTGCGGTGATCGCGGCAGCCGTGGCCCTGACATCAAAACCACGCGCGCGCATACGAAATGCGCATGCCTCTGGCTGCACGATGCGATCTTCTCCCGTCACGCATCGGCCGCCGCTACACGCGTGGCTTGTTTGGCTTCCGAGTGCTTCGCTGCCCCGTCAATCTGTCCGCGTAACCGGCGACGTCAGCCGCGAGTGTCGGAAAGTCTTGGAGATGCTATGCTCGGGACGGCGTCGGGTTTGATGGACGCGCCAGTAAAGGCCTTGTCAGGTGGGGTGAGCGTCCTTGGTGCTGGGCGTTAGCCGGGCGAAGACACGGCTCCAGGGAGCAGCGCCCGATCGGTCTTGCTTTGTTACGCATAGGCGCGTAGGCGTGAGGTCACGCTCATGGTCACGCTTAAGTAATCGTGGGGCTGGTTCATCGACGCTGACACGAGAGAGCTTCAGTGCGTAGATCGTGCGGGTTTAAAGCGCTCCAAAGAGAAGAAAACTCGCTGAAACTATCGACTCGTAATGAGGGACAAGCGCTGCAGCAACGTGGGCATCTGCAGTAGCATATTCCCTAAGAAATCACTTCCGAAGACGCGTGCGCAGCGTTTGCAAGGATGGCTAGCTGTTCAAATGAAACGCATCAACAAAAGGCGAATAACCGTTAGACATACAAGGCCCGAATTAAAGAAAAAAGACAATTTTCTGCCCCAGTGCAGAGAAATGAGATCCGATGGCGTAGCCTGCACTTTTCCTTCAGACGCGGCAGGCGTGCTCATTTGGTACTATACACTCTAAGCCAAGGATGCCTCAAATGGGACTACGTGCACCATTAGTCCTCGCGCTAAACGGGTAGTCTGCGAGGAGACTGCTGCGACAGGGGCCCATTCGCAGTGTCTTTACGGGAGTAATGAGGACTAATGGTTGCGGCAACGCAGTTGGGCTCAAAAGGACTAACCCCTGTGGCACTTCTAATCCTTTCTGGCAGGGTGTGCCTCTGTTATTCCCAACGTCAGTCATGCGTCGTCATGCTTTTTAGATATGAAGTAGTCCATAAAAGGTGTGGCAAGCTCCTCCTGCTGCCTGGCCATTTATCCCTCACTCAGGTAATAAGAGGATCGACAGACTACCTTGCCTCTTCGCTTGCGTCTCCGCTATCTAACCTCGCCTCTTCCTGCCATTTTACCTTCTTGCTTTCTGAGCATATAGAGGGGCTATGCTGCGTTGCCCAGTGGGGTGCTTAGCATCAAGACGCAGCCCGGTGGCAAGCGTAACAATTCCGTTAGGGGCGACATTGAACGCCTAAACTGTTGTGTAAGTGTAATGCTTGGCACTGACCTATACAGCTTGATGCCAACTATGGAATTGTTTAATGGCGTCTCTTATGCTCACATGGCGCGTTCTTAAATAGCATGCTTCGCATATACAGCCCTACTTTGAACGCACGGCATGCGGCCACTCAGTTGGATCTCAACACAGGTACAGCCTTGTTCAAAAATATACAGCCCATGCAAGGAGTTTGCTTTCTAGTCCTGCAGCGTGGCTCGTTTTGCATCCCCAGCGACCCTAATCTCTCGATGGTGGGAACGACTCGCGTCCTTAAACCTCCAAGCTGATATTTGCTAAATGTGCTGTAGAGCTCCGGCTTGGAAGCAAACCCCTTGGACTGTATATTTTCTACAAAGGCTGTACATGTTATTATGCCACGAATAACTCTGCATTCATTCATTCAATGAGGCAGGCACGTGAGGCAACCCGTCCGCCCCCGTCCCCCTTTGAAATTGAGCTCAACCCCTCCCCCCACCAGTCCTAGAAGTTTCTCGTTAACCATGCAACCCCCCCCCCCCCCCCCCCCTTTTCCGGGGTACAATAAATACCCTTGGGCCCCTCCATAAAAAAATTTCTGGCTACGTGCCTGTAATGAGTAGTTCCGGCTGATTTTTTTACTTCACTGATACGAATGTGGGTACGTACGAGATCGGAATGCCAAAACTTTGTTTTTGTTGCGTAGGGTGCGAGAGAGGTTCAAGCTTAACGATTCCTGGAGGGCATAGCTCGTCCATGGTCTGGCTTTGTACTCCATAGAGGTCACAGTTGAGGTGATGTACAGTCGCAAAACTGGCTAATAAACGCACGTATGCTCGATATAGTCAGTATACAGTATCCGTCTATGGACGCGCTAGCATGGGCGCAAACATAAGGGGACACTGAGCGCATTATACCTCTGCATTAGCTGCATTGACGCGCGTGTCGTATCGGGAGAAATGGAGACTCGTGGTTCGCACAAATGGAGGTTCGTGTGTGCTGGTGGTGGTGCCCCAGGAGCGTGTGCACGAGCGATGCCGTCCCTCGTGCACGCATAAAACACATCCCAGTGTTAGCGGTCGCATTACTTACACGCCACGCGGACCCATTACGCCAGCACAAGACACTTATTGCTTCTGCGCAGCGACCACGAGGCGTCCCTCATCCGGCTCTCTTTCCGGCTCACGAGGTGAGCGCCGAGCGGAACGACGCCTGGGGGGACCGCCTTCGAGCAACGCTGACTGGGGATCGGCTGCACATCCATTCTGAATTCTGTCTAAACACAGACCCCGGGGCCCAAGACATTCGACTCCGCGCCACATAAACCACGCGTTCACGAGGGCTGCCCGCGCCCGTACTCCGAACTCCTAAATCTCCCAAGCCTCGGCATCACGCAAGCGAAGAACAACGACGTAACGTGAGCCGTCGACAGGCGCGCTGCGAGACTCCAAACTTCGACCGAGAGCATTTTCCGAGAGAGACCAACGAGAGACGCCGACGAAACGAGACGCGTCAGCACGGTCCTCCCAGCTCTGCAGATCCTTCGAACCTACTACGTATTAATGAACCAGTTCGTTTTACCCTTGTATCCGTAAGCTCAAATAAACCAGTTTGCTTTTAATCGAGAAGAATCCGGCCACTTCCTCGCTGACACCAGCATCCGGTTGTCGCGCATTGCGTCAGTGGCTTTAAACGCCGCAGCTGCTCCACTTCTGCACACTGGAAGTCGCCTTTATTCAGACATATTAGACTAGGCAGGAAGCGAGAAATTAAAAAAAATGGAGCACTTCTCTGTCGCGTAATCTGCATCACAACGGCAGCTGCTTTTATCGCCGCGCAGCCGCCGCTGTATAAAACGCTCGTAAAGAGGGCTGGCGACGACGCTCGATTAGCAGTCTGCAATGTTTGTGCTGCGCGACCACTGTGGGACTAAAGGAGACGACGGTGAAGTAATATGCCTCGCGTTGTTCAAAATAC
The DNA here is from genome assembly GCF_052857255.1 of Amblyomma americanum. Classification (NCBI taxonomy): domain Eukaryota; kingdom Metazoa; phylum Arthropoda; class Arachnida; order Ixodida; family Ixodidae; genus Amblyomma; species Amblyomma americanum. Next base: position 152,903,522 of record NC_135499.1, on the reverse strand, counting down.
GGCACCATGGTGGAACGCATATATGCACTTCTTTGATATATCCCTTGCGCGTTTCTGTGCACTGGCGTATCTTGTTGCCGGTACGTGGCTTACGCCGGAGGTCCTGTACGTTGTCCTAAAGGAACCCCTAGCAGTCCGTGGCTTACCCGTGGTATCTGCACGCACCGATGAAAAGGAGGGCGTGTGGCCTTCGAAAAGAGTGACTGTGGACGCAGCAGCGGAATGCCTTTCGCAGAACCACTAACGGCTGTCACTGTAAAGTAAAACCATAATCGATGTCTTTATGCAAGGAATTCAATATACCGTATTGATCGGTAGACATCGGTTGGAATGTCTAGAGATCGAGGTAGCTTTTTTTATGTGTGTGCGTAGTAACAAAAGTACGCAGCCCATACTGCGGGCCACCGCTTTTGATTCCAGGCCAAGCAGTTCCAAAGGTCTTCGTGGTAAGAGGAACTGTTGTCCAGAGGTTAGGTGTTACCACATATGTGCTGCGAGACGTCAATTACGCGACTCACAAGTCAACCCTTTGGACTGTATACATTTTTGTCAAAGCCTTTATATTTGTACGCATGGATCTTGTATTTGTATTTATAGATTTTTGTGCACGTATAGTCATGAGGTGTACACATGTGCGTCAGGTTCCATTTGGGAGACGTTACCGGGCGCGTGATTTTGCACTGGCAGTAGACACATATCCGACTCGATCGAGGCCCTTCTCGATAGTCGACGCATATTGTGACTCTGACACGTCTCGTTGTTACGACATCTTCTGGGACACATGCACTGTTCCACCAGCCGTTAGAGCCACGGTGTTTCGAAGATTCAAGAGCAAGCGGAGTGTGGGGGTGCAGAGCGCGAGGCGCTTTCCGCGGCTCCACGCACGGGCCACCACCCCGACTACCGCGGCATCAGCACAGCAGCAGCAGTACCGGCGCGTGTGTGCTGATCCGTGCTTGCCCCCCGTGCAGACTGCCGGAGGTTGGCCGGAGCCGCCGCCCGCGACGACGCGGTTCAATCATCCCTGACGCCCCCGCCGCGGCAACTCCTCTTCCGTCCGCTCTCACCCCGAGCGAACTGCCGTCGACGCGATAGCTGCTGCGCAATGGCGCGGAACTTTTTCCTCCTCCCGGAGCGGAATGCACTGCTGCTTCCGCCGTGCGGAGGCGGCGGCTGTGGCGACCTTGACCTCGGCGGAGCACCTTGCCGCCACCGTGCCCTGAAACAGGGATGCCCTCGAGTCCCGCATTCCCTCCCGAGTTGAGTTGAGTTGAGGTGTTGAATGCTACAGGTGGGGTTAGCCTTGCTTTCTCTGCCGGCAATTGCTCCACCGCAGCGTCCCTTCGATATTAACAATGCCGACTCCTTCTCCGTCTCGCATACGTCTTTCGGCACCGTCTGAGTATCAAAGTTACTTCATGCTAGCATACCGTTTCGCCCCACCATCCACGATTTCATCGAAGATGGGCTCAGATAATGCCGGAAGGTGGACGTGGCCTATTGTGCACTGTGCAGTTACCCAAAGAGTGGGTGAATTTGGCACCACAGCGGTCGCGTACGAAGTGGTTCGAGCATACGCGAGAGGTGCGGTGTTCGGTCTCCAGCGCCACCGGTTTCCCGTCGGTCACCCGCCGGTTTACCGATGAGTGCAAGCTTTGCCCTGGCCTGATGTTCGACTTTCTCCGGCATGAAATGCTTGGGGTATAGGGTATCTGACCCCACGTCGTGCAGACCAACAAACATGGTAGCCATGGAGGCTACCCTTCCGGCATTGAAATCGAACCATCATCATTCTGAATTCGGAGCTTCGCAATGAATGCTGTCGTATCTACTTTCGGATGCAGTTCGATCGACTGACGGATGATTTCTTCCACGCGGCACGCGTACGATCCTGGTCGTTTTCATGACAGCCGTTTTAATCGCACACAGTTCTCGACTAACTTTATAAAGGAGCAGAAAGGCGGACAACGGAAACAAAAGCTCCGTAGACACCCCGTACAACTGCAGCTTATGCAAGGCGCTACCCGCGCGCTCTCTCGCGGTATAGTTTCGTTTTTGCCCTTTCAATTGTGTTTGCGTTACTGCGGCAATAGAACTTCATCAAGAACCGCAACACAAATCAAACCTCCCTCAAGAGCTCGATACATCGGAGGGGTCTGAGGGCGTTGGATGTTGTTAACGGTGGCGGTCAAGCGCCGAGTTATTTGCAGGGTCCAGCTATGTCCACCGTGCCGCGCGCGCATGTGCCCTGAGCCGCCTACAACGCCTGAAGTGATCACTGTGGTCGATGCTTGTGCAGACAAGCCAGGCCAGGCAGCGGCAAAATACAAAATGGCTGCTGGCACTCGTTGCGCGGGCAAACGAGTAGCGGCAGATTCAGCAGCCCAGTTTGTAATGCACGCAGTTGTGGAAGGTGAGACAGTGGCACCGGCCCACGGCGTAGCAGCGAGGAAAGTGCAGTACTCGGAAACTATATACTCCACTGGGGCTTCTGTCCTAACACGTCACAGGTGGGCTTAGAATGCCCCTTGCTTTCTAGAGAGTGCTGGTACGTGCCTTGCTGTACCTGACAGCTAGGAGTACTGGCTGAGAATGAGATCAAACGCTTTGCGGATGTTCAGGCAAGTCTAACGATTGCGATTATTACCAAAGAGAGAGAGAGAAAGACGGAAATGCAGGGAGGTTAACTAGGCAGCGCCCGGTATGCTACCCTACACGTGGGAAGGGGAACGGAGGGAGATATAGAAAGGGGAGAGAGCAAAGGGATATGATCACTTTTCCACGTGTCCGTTGGCCGTTACTTGCAGGGTACACAGGGCACACACTGATTGTTCACAATCTTGCACTCAGTCCTGATCAGTGGTGGTGGTACTGTGGTTTTATTAAAAATTATAGTAAAAAGGAAGGAAAAGATTTTTGCTAGCCCCGGCATCTGCCATCGATACTGAAGCACCTGAGCTGGGGCAGCGGAAATAAAGGATAGCAGGCAGAATGGAAAAATGAGATGAAAGAGGTGAGGGGACAGGAAGAGAGGATAGGGGGAGAAGTAACATATACAAACTATTTACACAATAAGAAATGTGTCCAGGTTGTGCGCCTTATCAGTCCTGAGTCCAAGATTTGTGAGGTAGAAATGTACCTAAAGCGCTTCGCGACTGTTCTTAGAAAGGTACTTGAGAGTTGAGACTAGCGGTTTTCTTGGGGTATTTAGGTGTTAGCCTGCATTTATGTCCTTAACAGGGTAATTAATTGCCTGTTCCAAAATTGGTTCTTTGATAGGCAAGGCACATTTAGAAATAAAGCACAGCTGCTCCATGATAGCTTTCTAGCTGCTCTAGTTCTCCAAAAATGGCTCCAGGTCGCGGTTTGGCGGAAGCAACACTGTTTACGGCAATCATTGTGAGGACTGGGGACTATACCTACCTTTTTTCTTTCTCCTTTAGCGGCAGCAACGCCCACACATTTGTCATCTACACCTGTGATTTTTTTTTAATCTCTTTGAAAAAATGTGGTGTTCCTTTTCTTTATCGCTTCACGACGGGTATCTTATTTCCGAGCGAAGTGTTACTTTCGTTCACCGCCGTGCCCACTTTATTCAAGAACACAGACTACCCTCCCAGTGTCCTGCGTCTCGTGCCAGGCTACCCCACCATTATCACTCTACAATATTTATGCTCTTGATTGCGTTTGTATTCCCCCGTTATCCACAGAGTCAAGTCAAGAAATGGGGGGTTATCTGCTGTGCGCACCACGCGCCATGCGCACATCCGTTTTCGTCCTCCTGTTTGAGTGTTCTGCAAGGATCGAAACAATGCGGCCTGTTGCGCTATTGTTCTGTCAAAACCGGCCGTCGCGTACTGAGTTGCATTGGCGCGCTCTTTGTGGCTTTGAGAAGTTCATAGGAAAACGTTTCCTCCTGTAAAGTGTATATATACTTGTGCGGAAAGAAAGGGCAGTGAGACGCAGCTGATCCCACGACTCGAAAGACCGAGAGCACTGTGGGCAGTGGGCCCATTTACATACGTGTCTCATTGTTCCTTTTTCATTTCTTGAATTTGTAGATTTTCTACCGTTTACTGTGATTTGTACATATCATTGCTTATAGAATATCCTCGATTTATGTCACTGTGTAAATTATTACCTATAGTTTAGTTTTCTGTTTTATGTTAGCACTTCTGGCGGGTCCATTGTATTATTTGTCTTGTGGTTTGGGCGTGTTGTGGCTGTTCTTTGTTGAGGGTTATGTCGCCAGTTTAAGTGTTTTTCTTCAGTTATGTGCAAAGGAGTAGCCAGCGCGATAATGAGGCACCAACATCTCCTGGTACGTCCATATCAATATAAAAAAAAGTGCTGCTGTGGTGAGGCCAGCTCGCGAAACATATTTTTTTTTTTGCCGTTATAGCTTTGCACTTAGATATGATGAAATCGTGAGTTGGGCGAAAACTCGTCTACTCTAGCGCGCAGTCGCTTTAATCTGAGCGTCCATTTTTTTTTCGTTTAATTATCTTTTTAGTTTATTTCTTTGCTTTTTTTCTTTTACATATATAACCGGTTACATGCTGTTTGATGGCCCTTTCGAGCCGTTATTTGACTGCATTTCACGCTTCAGTGGGTCCCCTTTCAGACATACGACGCCGGCGCCAACTTGGCCCAAAGTCTGAAATTTGTGCTAATTTGTCACCATACCTGTGAGGCACGGAAATATTTAAAAAAATGGCCGGCGCGTGACGTCATGCGGCCGTTCTATGTACTGAAGCCTCCGCTGTATATTTAGTTGACTCTTTTACGTGCGTGAAAGACAGGTTGTCGCAATAAAGAAAATAACCAACGCGCTGCTCATTCTTCCTTGTATTTATTTCTTCTTCTGTCTCGTACGTACCCGTGCAAAGGTGGAACTGAAAGACCTCTTCCCTACCTAAAAATCCGAGTCTCAGCTTAGTTTGCTCACGGCTGCTGCGGTCGATCGAGAGGAACTTGCGGCTCTCTTCCGGCGGAACCTGGCGGCGCCTTCCACGGCGTCGCGCGCGGTGATCGGGGCGGGTCAAGCGAGCGCGTCAACGTGTCAACTCTCTCGGGAGCGCAGTTCGCGGACGCGCGCTTTTACGCGCCTGTCCGAGCCGCCGGTGGCATGTGCAGCGGCGGCGACCTACATTGGCGGCGCAGCATGACCCACTTGGGCGATGGACCGCCGGCCGTGGTGGTGGTGGTCTTCGCGCGCCAGATCGACAGATTGGGAGCTGCTACGGCTGTGTGTGCTACGGGCAAACTCCTTTTCTGGTTTTTCTTTCGACTCGCTCACGAGTTGCTCGAATCTGCTTGGTTACGGTGCGCTCTCGTTTTGAGGAGCGCAGAGGGCCGCCGCACCTGTGTAGGTACGCATGTATGTGGAATAGCTATGCGGAGAGAGCTGGGAGAAGAGTCGGACGGGCACTGCAGTGCTGCTGCCCTGATTGAACGCCTGCTGTCCATCCCCTGTCTACCCGTTCACGCTTGTCGCTGTGAACGGCGTGCCACAACGAATCTTAGAGTATAGATACCGAATTTTGGTGGCATGTTTTCTTCTCCACAATGATGTGGAATCACCGCGTGAATCACCATGTGATATTCGCCTACGGCCGCTAAATAATTTATAATCGAATTTTTTTTTCTGTCGTGCTGTTTCGGTGTCGGTTTCAACAGCCGAACGATGGCTGTCACGTCAGAGTGTGCTTTTGTGTCACCTGAGGCATGGAAAAATGTCCACAAAATCGCTTCTTCATCGTTTTAATTTACTGCATTGGTGAAGCCAGTCTTCCTCAAGAGCCGTAATGACAACGAATGAGGAAGCGGCGATGATATTGCAGTTTTTTAATGTCTCGCGTGACCTGTAAGCACACGTTGACGTCACAGTCCTCTCGCGGATGTTTAAACCGAAACAGCACGAGAAAGAAATGCGATCATGAATGATTTAGCGGTTCTAGGAAAATACCGGGTGGTAATCCGTGTATAATAAATAAAGCCTTACGCATCATTACAAACAAGAAAACGCACAACTAAAATTTAGGTGTCTATACTCCTTTAAGGCTTCGCATGCGCGGACGTTCCGTTCTTGTCAGGCCCTGCGGTGCCGTTTTTTATAGCCGGCACCTGGCGTCCTGTCATGTTACTTCAACGAAGCGTCATGCGAATATTCAGAGTTCTCGAATACTGAATCGAATGTCCTCCTGTTCGATTTGCTGAACGGGTCAAGTGTAGTGCACGTGCTATATTATTCGAAACTCTTCGAGGAGGAGGAAAAACATTTATTCAGAGCATAAAAACTGGGTGGGCTCACTACGAGAACCCATTGGTCGCCATCATAATCCGGCCCCTCTCAACCAGCGATTTCTGGTCGAGGGGGCTGTGGCTATGAAGGGTTGCCTCCCAGCTCACTATATATTCACTAAATATTCTAAACTCTTCGAATATTTTCTCATTTTCAAGTAATTGGTGCGAAGAAAACGCTTTAGCTTAATTCTGTTGTGACTGTTTCGAAAACGGCGGCCACTAGGACGCTCGGATGCGGACCACTCGTGTGGCGGGCGACGGAGCGGGGTTTAGGCAGATTTAGCACACCCTGTTGCGATGTCCGAAATCGGAGGCCTGGTTCGCAGCTCATGCCTCTCAGCCACCGAGATATGGAGTTGGAAAAAAAAATATTGCAGGGTTTAAAGTCTTGAAGTGACACATGGACTATCAGGGTCGCTTTAGCGGAGAGCTCTTTATTAATTTAGACCACCTGCGGTTTTTTAATGGACTATAGAAACCAAATTTTTGATTTCGTGTTCTCTTCGTTCTAACGATGCGTTAGACACTGGTATAGTACATGGATCACCCTGTGGTATTCGCCTTCGACTCGTAAATTATTTATAATTGAATTTCCTTCTTGACGCTGTTTTTCTTTCATTCAACCTAACGATGGTCGTGGGCGTGTGGTTGGACTTTAGGCCACGCGAGGCGCAAAAAAACGGCAATACAACTGCTCACAGTAGTTCTATAGCTCTTCAGTCAGGCTGGTTTTAAGTGCTGCGTAGTCAGTTAAAAGCACGTATCAGCGTTTATATTGCAGCTTTTCCTTGCCTCACGTGACATAAAGTACAACCTGCACGCGCAGTCATCATTGCGTTAGCGTCGGACATCCGCGAACCCCACCGCCGGGAATCCGCGCGTAAAATAGCACCTTTGGGCACTCGTCGGTAAAATTGCACATCCGACATACGAGGCATCCGGGGATATGCTAACAACCTCTAGGGCCCACCGCTGCGTTGGCTTAGTGGTTAGCGCACCCGCTCTAATTTGTCTTTATTTCTTCGCGGTCACAAGCCAGCTAACGCGGGATCATTCACGTTAACAGCACACTGTGCTTTTTTTTTTCTTGAACTCGTCCTCATTGAAGCACGCGCTTTGCGTACGACAGAATGGGCGAACGCGTCAGGCCCTGGCTGTTTAGGGAAAGCACCAAGGAGTAAAGAGCTGCATGCAACAACCGGCATCTGATCGCACATTCAATATTTTTGCTCTGCCCGACATGTTCGAAGAATGCACAGAGGCTCACCGAAATTTGGTGAGCCTCTGTGCATCCTCGAACACACGGGCTTGACGTCCCGTCTGTTTCTCCGTCAGGTAGTTACACGCAGTGACCGAACGCCTCCGCGAGTTCTACCTTGAACGATTAATAACTGGACGCCGCACTCCAGCTGTAGCCAACACAGTGCTGTGCGCATGTGTGATTTAATTCCTCTAAAATGAAACTAATCACGCGCACAACCTGGACACATTTCTTATGTGTATATAGTTTGTACATATTACTTCTCCCCCTATCCTCTCTTCCTGTCCCCTCACCTCTTTCATCTCATTTTTCCATTCTGCCTGCTATCCTTTATTCCGCTGCCCCAGCTCAGGTGCTTCAGTAATCGATGGCAGATGCCGGTGCTAGCAAAATCTTTTCCTTCCCTTTTTACTATTAATTTTATAAACAACCACTACCACCACCACCACCCGATATGACGGCAAATGCTTTGCGTAAGTATATACGCTTATCAATAACACTTACCCTGTCCTGTCGCCAACCTGCAGCAATGGAAATGTCTCGTTTTTCAACGCACGAACCGTAGCTATACGCCGCTGCGTTGTTGGGAGCCTCCGCTTTTCGGCCTTTTGTTTCTTCTAAACGCTGTGAAATGCCATTCAGGAAGAATAGAAAATAAGGATCAGAAATGTCAGTGCTTTCCGTGAAGAACGAGGCGAAACTGCTGCGCCGACCAGTAAGTACAATCGCTGTTTCATCTGATAAAGCGCTGGAATGCATGGTACGGAGAAGGGGGTTGTATTTAGCCGGCGGAGGGAAGGGGGGGGGGGGGAGGGGGGGAGGTGTAATTTATGGAGTAATCGCTTCACGCTTCGACCCCGGTGAACTTGGCAGCTTCATTCGTCGGTGTCAAGGGCTCTGAATGCGTGTCGGCGGCCCTGGAGGAGTGCCCTGTATTCTTTCGCGCAATTACTGCTCCTTCCCAGCTCACGGCCGGGACGGATAATAGACTCGACGAACGTGGCTCGCTGTGATGTTTCTCGTTGTGCTTTCTATACCCTCACTCTGCTCACGGCCGAATTTGCTGGGGCCAGGTCGCTGTAGCATGTCGAACTGTCGACAGCCTTTGATCTAATGATGAGCTGCTTTTAGTTATCATCTGTAGGACCGATATTATACAGAAACGCAAGGACCACTTCAGTACTTCCAGTCTATAGAGAATCCCTCAGCTCTCTCGCCCCACGAGATGCATGGATTATGTAGGAAACGCATTGGATTCAGCAGTATTGCGTTGTGGAATGACATGAGTGTTGAGATTTGAACGTTGCCTTTGTATTCCGTGGGCAGTGCAAAAAAATCAGCCGACGCTGAGGCAGCGATCGAATGTCGAGCGTTACACACCTAACATAACTCGCCGGTTCGAATCGCTGCCGCGAGCTAGACTCTTAATTAGTTTATGCTGCACGAAACGCGAATTCGTATTGCCATCACCCCGAACACTCTGCGACAAATGGTTGGCCCACAAATATTACACGAATGTCGGGACTAAGTGGCACGACTTTTGACGCCTGCCAGGCAGGGATATATATACCGGATCGATATAGTTTAGTTTCGAGTTGGGGTGCTCGATCATGACGCTGCCGCCTGTTGGATGGATGGATGGATGGATGGATGGATGGATGGATGGATGGATGGATAAGGCTGAACCCTTTTAAATCGGGCGGTGGCTCAAGCCACCATGCTCAGTTTTTCTTTCCTTTATTTTTGTTTAACTCTGCTGTATTTGTTACTAAAATTCGCCACTTTCTTTAAAATACGTCTTCCTACACTTTAAAACTTATGTCACCCTCTCTGCTTTTGAGCCACCAATCTTCCAATCGCTTTTTGCTAATTTCCACCCCAGATTTATTTACATGACTATTGTTATCTCTGAACCGTAAGGCCTCAGGAAGAGTGGACTGTGCCTGCACCGACATCGGGATGGATACCATCACATTTTAGAATGAAGTGTTCTATTGTTTCTACAGATTTACCACACACGTCACTTGTATGATCATCTTCGCTAAATGTTTTTACAGGCTGCCGCCTGTTATTATCACGCTAACCATGCGCCTCGGTTACCATTTCAACCACTGGGATAAAAAATGTCGTGCAGTCAGCATAACTCGCGGAGGCTCGATACGCGACCAGTAGAGCTAACGCTCTAACCACAGGACTAAGTATGCGCGTTAGGTCGTGACCGCTACGCAAGCTTCTCTTCTGCTACGCAAGCTGCCGCAACCTTTACAAGTGTGATGGGCTCCAGAACCTCTTTTCATCTGTGCGTGCACAATTTTGTTACCTTGTACATATTCCCCGCTGTTTCACAGTAGTAAATTTGATGACGTTGTGAAGCAACGTAGACGGGTGCTTCTTGCGTGTTAAAAATCGCGGTAATGGCTTAGGTACATTCGCAAGTTTGGTGTATACACTAATGCGCTAGCGAGAGCAACGTCCATCTCGACGTACAAAGTCTATTGTGGACATTCTCCGTCTATGCCTCTTGTTGCCTACACACTAAACAAATTCTCACCCTTAAGGGTGCAAATCAGCTGTCCCCAGACGAACACCCTTTTAAGTGCTAAAAAGGGTGCAGAGATCAGCACCCTTAAGAAAGGGTGCGCAGCATGAAAGTTTATAGGGCGCGCATCAGTCGAAGGATTTTGCTTCATGGGTGGATCAATGTGGAGCATCCTTCCAACATGCATTCGTAGAGGTGTTATGGAAAAATAGTACCCTTTAATGAGGGTGCAACCATTACATCCTGTAAAGTATCATTAAGTGCACCCTTCTTTCAGGGTGCTGATCTCTGCACCCTTTTTTAGCACCGGACAATTGGAAAAGGGTGCTCGTCCGGGGGCAGCTGACTTAAACCCTTAAGGGTGAGAAATTGTTTAGAGTGTAGCGCAAAGACCGTGCTTACCACGTGCTTTGTCCATAAAGTGTACGTCCCGAAGGCTTTGCTTCTGAGCAGCGCTTTGGGGCTCTCTAGCTGTTCTGGAGGTCGTCACTTTCGAATGGGCGGGGTCGATAGCCCCTCTCACCTTCGGGAGATTTCGAATGCTGAGAACGCAAAGCAAGCCGCTGTACACATGATTGAGGAGCAAACCCGGCGGGATGGATCTTTTTGTCAAAGGCCTGTTTTTGTCTGGTCTTCGCGTTAGTTTCGATATCTCGGTCAGCTGTGTTGCTTCTGGTAACAGTTATAAACAGCGGTGCTGCTTGTGCTCGTCCATGGTTATCGGGATCAGTGTCGTTAGGACACATACTACAGAGCTAGTGCCTCGCGCTTCGCTGGCTTCGCTGGCTTACATGTTAAGGCATGCTTGACTCGACACGTTTTCTACGGTTTCCGTGTCTTGGTAGCTGCCGTTAAAAGGAAAAGAAAACAAAGGAAAGGAAAGGTGTAAGAGGGAGGGAGGATTACGAGAAGGAGGGCCCGACGGCGCGCAGTTCCGGGAGGCAATAAAACACACGTTCTGAACGCTAGCGCTCCCGCCCGTTCATTTCCTGCCGTCGTAATGGGCGATGTGTTTGTTGACTTGTGACGGGTCAGTTTCTTGGGCCGCTTTCTTGCTCCGGTGCAGCCCGTGTATACCCTCCCCCCGACACGCTTGGTGTAGCGGGATAAGCAGTCTGACCTTCGGGATTGGCTGTGTACTACGCCGCTTTCCGCGGTGAGACAAAGCTGTCGTGCCACGTTGCCTGAGGGCATCTCGTGCAAGCGTAGCTGTCGGCAACGCGCACGCAGTTATGTATATGCGTATGGACCGCAGGTGGATCAGTAAAAATTTAGGTCTGGTCCGCTTATCGTTCGAATCGTGGCCGCTAAACTTTTTCCAAGTTTAGTCACGAATCAACCGCGCCTGGTCATTTCGGTTTTTGGGTCAGACAAGTTGAAACGCACGCTGGAGACACGGCCCACGGGCGATGCCCGAGGGTGTAATTCAGCAGCCGCCTCGCCCTCTGCGCACTGATTGCTCGTTTCTGAGGTGTAAAACGAGGGGCGGTCGAATGGCTGTAAAGCGACCGCTTCAAGCGCTCGGCACCCCGTTGGCTTCGGAGCAGAACCGAAGGTCGGCGTTTGTTTTTAAATATTTTTACTTGGTTGTTTTCTTCTCTTTGTGATGCTAGCACTTGGAAAGGTCGTTTATCCATTAGTCGCGCCAGTGGCCGTTGGAACTCCTTAACTTGACACTTGTTGCAGAGCTTCGAGCCAGACTGGCTGTTTGGTAAAGGCGCAGGGCGAGCAACAGGTTATAACCGACCGCTTGCGTGGCTTTGCTGTGATTATCGGCCCTGTCGCCGGTGTGTGAATAAACCTGCTGGCCAGGGTACGATACTCGCTGTCCTGATTTTCAGCCGTGGCATAACTTTTTCCGCATGTTGAGAATCCTCCGGTCAGAATCGCCTAACTCGCCGGTACAGATGTTTCGTTTCTATCCTGCAGCATTTCCATGGGGGTGTACATACACCCGTTCGCAGAAGGATGAAGCCGCCTGCATTAGCGGCCCGTATGATAGTGGTCATACGCTGTTTGTTGATACTGGTTTTCAGGTGGTGAGTTACATGCATGGCCAATAGCGATGCTGCAAATGCTGTTCGAAGTAAGAGTTGGAGTCTTTCGCTACAGTCATGTTCCATTCTGGGAATTTTTCCTCTGTCAGGGAATTCGAGGAGAAAAAAATTTGGCGAGAAGGGAACCTTTGCGGAACTTCCGGGAATGTTAAGTCTCGAAATTTGCTCACTTTTTCTACATTGGC